>NC_141878.1:553390873-553693903 GCF_056163025.1 Triticum urartu | reverse complement strand
GTCGTTGATTATACGTGCCTCATCGTATATACCATCTCACAGAGATGCCAGCTACTGGGCTCTCCCTCGTCTGCATTCCATAAACAGGAGACATTGCTCTTGCTACATCATTTTTTTCTCGGCAAGGCATTGTGTCCAGTTCCATGTACCATGACCGGAATCCTCTAAACAACCACAAAATGGGTACTGCACTCCCTATATTTTCGAGTTTTTCAGCAACCAGAACACCTCACACACCTTGTCCTGACAAAATAATGTACTGTAATAACTATCCAAACAACACACAAGGCTACAATCACTAGACATATGTTCAAAGGATTATCCATGTACTTTGCTATTCGGTCTGCTTCAGCATATCTGTATGCTCAGTCACATCTTTCCTGCATTTTTGGATCGAAAGAGCAGGATTGTGTTCTATCAGCTAGCATTATTGTATCAGCTGCTCTTGAATCCATCACAACCAAATACTACCAAACGTACGTAAGTGAGCAGGTGAAGCATACCTAATGCCAGTTTTGAGGAAGATAAATAAATGAATTGACAAATATGTACATTAGGAAGCACAAGAAGACCCAGAGAACTTGTTCATTTGTATTTTCATTTTGCGAAATAGAGAACTTGTCCATTGCAATGGTGCACCTAGCCTGATCACAGCGATACATTGTCATGCCGGTCTATCTTGAGAGAATAAACACACAAAATAGAGAGAGAAAATATATAAATCCAATCCGTACTTGCAATTTTACGACAAAGGAAAAAACATTAATCTAACAAACCACCCTCACGTGTTCTTTTGCCATTGCAGTATATTTAAGGACATCAAAAGTTCAATCTCAATTGAAATCTCAACATAAAGCCCAGCTCATTTAGGTTGCAAAAGTTACGCCAAGTAAAGAGAAAAGTTTTTGTTTAGCTGCTGTCAAGGTTCATCGATCACATGCCAAATTAAACAGGCAGCCACACTCTAGGGAAAGCAAGAGCTGGTATGATTCTTACATGGCTTACTGAAGTTGTGTCTATGGTTGACATAGTGTACAAGATACTTGTCAAGGTTGTAGGGTCTGGCAGCTGGAGCAAAACCCCGTGTTACATTGTAGACGAACTTGTGCTTGGGTACAGCCCTCCTGCGGTTCTTCTTGTAACTACGCTAACTAAATTGTTCATGTTTAATTCCATGCACACCACTTATTTAAGAAACTAGGAACAAAATTCTTGTGTAGATCATGAAACCAAGCGCATTGTAGGGCAGCATATCAAATGATCAAATCGTGTGTATGCAGGGAATAGAATATGTTGTATTTTTATCTCCACCAGTGATTATTAAGCATTGATATTCAATACCAAGTATAGTGGGGCAGACCTATTGTGAACTTATTAGTGGACCCAACTAGTAAGACACTTTTACCAATGGCTCAATTTGTACTCTAGAAGTTTTTATGAACTCCATATGTAATCATACACTAGAAACCGCTATTAAAATATTTATTAGGTTGTATGCCTTGGAGGTATCTACCAGGGTACTGAAGGATATTAAAATATAAACAAACACAACCACATACACTATATTATCTATAGGATTGTTAAAATATTAATTTGATGAAAAAAATTGCAGCATGCAGTTCGAATATAACACAGTGCAAAATTTCTAATGATATGTATTAGAATTCTATAATAAAAACACTATAAGTAACTAACAAAAATTGTGTGGTTAAATATGCTAGGTAAATAATAAATATATTTGTTAAGACTGTAGCACATTAAAAATATGTCATACGAAGTAATTTTTTTAATATAAAATGTATTTATTTCAATTCACACCGTAAATAAAAGTTTGTTCAAACTGAACCTCAATTTGTTTAATTATTTTATCAACCACGTGGAGCCAAAGTAATCAGTTATGTGAAAATATGACTAATATATTTTAATTTGTTCGTGTTTCAAATTAGAATTGACTTAAGAAACAAAATGTAACATCCTAATTGTAATAACCTTATATACGCACTATTTTAAACAATTGCTTCAATTCAAATTATATATTCAAGTGTTATGAATCTTTTCAAATTTTAATTTTCCCAAATGATCCACAACTTTTCACATGGACTTTTTGAGAGAAACATTTTATACAAATGATCTCCGGAATATATGTGCTAGTAGGGATTTCCACCGACATCACAATTCTGCTAAAGTAAAATCTAGGGGCTTATTGTTGGGAGTGAATTATACTTATATAGATGTTATTTATCAGGAAGATAAGGATTATTATATAAGGTGATTGTTTAGGATGTGAAAAAATATATTTGAGATTCGATGTTGGTTCATGGAAATGCCCAACCAATACTAATTTTTGGCTGAATTGATTATAGAGCTATAAAAAAGTCAAAACCCAATTTTAATTTGGAGATGACTTTAATATTAGCGATGTTGGGAAACGTAATATAAAACAAAGACCTATGCACATCCAAAACCAATATGAAGATGCGTAACGGATTGTGATCACGATCATTACCGTCACCGAGTTGTAGCGGAAGATGAACATGTCGGTGTAGATCGTACTTGGAGTCCCTCGAACCGTCAATGAACAATCCCCCGAACCACCCATGAACAGTCCCTCGACCGAAGACCGAACGCACGACCTCTCTACTTGGTTGCAAGCATGCAACCTTGATGATCCGGTAGCGCTTCACCATCCAAAGTTAATCGTTGCCGGAGAATTAGAGGGAGAAATTTAGAACCACATGGGGCCTCTAGTTATGAGGACAAGAGGATTAGCATAGCTATATAATTAATCAACTAAGACCAACTAGAACTAGAACTGGAAGAACTAGAGGAGGCTCTAAAACTTGTATATCAAAAGAGCACAAATCCTAAGTATATATAGGTTAGAGGAGAGAGGGAGGGCTGCCACAAAGGAGGGAAAGCCTCATTGGGGCGCCGGCCAAGGGGGAGGAGGAGTTGGACTCCTCCCCCACTCCTATTCGGCCTCCTTCCTTAGGGAAGGGAGGCGTCTTCCCACTTCTTGGCATTTTTAGACCCGTTGATATTAAACTAAATATAAAATTGTTCTAAATACTTTCAGATAATTTTATATTTAATTTAACTTCTTCGGAAACATTTTTCATATATATATATATATATATATATATATATATATCGATAATACTCAGTATTATCTGATATTCACCGAAACCCTTCCGGTGACCCGAAACGCTTTTGGATCCTCTTGAAACTATTCTGAATATTAATGAAACAATTCCACAAATATATTCTCATCACATCCGTCCTACTAACACTCAACAAATCGTGATTGTCTTAAGCATGTGACCCCATAGGTTTGGTAACTCATAGAAATGAACAAAACCCGATCTATTCATCTTCGATCATGGCAGTTCAAAAAAATAGAAATAATAAAAATTACATCCAGATCCGTAGACCACCTAGCGACGACTAGCAGCACTGAAGCGAGCAGAAGGCGCGTCACCGTCTTCGTTCCTTCCTCACCAGAGCCGGACAAACCTTGTTGTAATACACAGTCGGAAAGTCGTCGTGCTACGGCCCCATAGGACCAGCGCATCAGGACAGCAACCGCCTCGATGAAAAGTAGTTTAGATCGGAAGGATCCAACTGTAAGACACACGAACGTAGACGAACAAACGATCAAATCCGAGCAGATCCACCAAAGATAGATCCATTGGAGACATAGATCCACACGCCCACCGACGATGCTAGGCGCACCATCGGAACGTGGGCTAGGCGGGAGAAGCTTATTCCATCTTTGGGGATTCACCGTTGTCTCGTCTTCCTGAGCAGAACACAAACCATAACAAAACTCAAAGAAACGTAAAAAAACGAAGCCCCACCGGAGACAAGGCGGGCCGGCGCTGGCGCTGGCGGGAGGCAGAGGAACCCTAACTTTTCTTGGGGCAGAAGGAACTGAGGAAAATGATCTATAAAGATTTTGCTTGGGTAGAGATATAATAAAGAAGAAGGTTTAACAAGGGGAGAGGTTCTTAGTGAGGTCCATCACACTTCAATAGATGGAAAACAAGAAGGTCCATCACATCTGTTACGGTGGGGAGCAGCATTACAGTGCTCGTTTGGACGGATCTGAGGAGCTCTCTCTCTTTTGCCCTAGAAGATCTCTCTATCAAGAAGTTCCTCACGGCTGGCTCTCTGAGTGATCTGTTTCATCTTCCTCTGTCAGTACAATCCCGAGAGGATGTCAGACAGATTCAGAGCATTACTGCGCCAATCGATCCCGGATGTGCAACTAAAGATGTTTGGGTGTGTGCTTGGGGGTCGCGTCAATTCAAATCATCCTAGTCCTAAGCGTACTGCTTCAGGAACCTAGAGGTTGATATCTCCTTCCGATGGATTTGGAAATCCAAGTGTACAAATAAGTGGAAAGTGTTTGCTTGGCTCGTTTGCATTTTCCCAGTAGAGACTGCATTTAATAAAGAAAAATTGAAAAGGGAGGATGACCCCAGCCTCTATATCTGGAAGATGCATGCGATCATTTTATTAATTATTCTTAAGAACCTTACAAAGTAGAACAATAATGGCAACATATCTCGTGAATCCGATGGATAAGTGTATCCCTGTATCCCTCTGCTCTCAGCCTCCCGATCAAAATCTTTTGCTCTAGATTAATTTGCAGCAAATTTACATTTACACGCCCGCCTCTAGCCCGTACTAGCAGTTTTTCTTTGCAAAAATAACCCTGGACATAGGACTGCATCGTGCGCCGTAATTGACTACTCTCGGTGTTCCTCTGATCCTCTCTCCCGCAGTGGCGTGGAACCCTAGGCCGAATGCCCGCACTCCTCTGCTCTCCTGTTGGAGCGATGGCATCTACCAACAGATGCCCCGTGCAAGTACATATCTTCCGAGTTGATTTGATCTTGGCGTTCATCGGCAGCCGCCGGCCCATGCATGAATGCAAGTCCTGATCTCTGTATCTTTCCTCTGCAGATTCACGGTCTAAGAAGCTGTTACACACTAGATCAGCCGTTTCTCGAATGGACAACCACGAGATAAGTAGCAGTCAGGAACACCATGACACCACATGTTTCAGGTAACACAACCCCCTAAAAAATTCAGTCCTTGCGTAAATTACATCATGTGTGAAAGCTTGATGCTATATATACGTGTGTTTGCAGTCACATGGAGCCAACAAATTACTTGCAAAGGCATATGAATGAGGAAGAGTTTGGCACACCCAAAAAGAATGCAGCCCTGCCTCTGCTGTAAGTTTGATTAGCTTGCACCTTACAACTGATCTGATCCAATTTAGGAATCTATTTGTGAATATGGTTATCTTGATGTTGCAGTGTTCATCTTTTACACCTGAATGTGATAAGAATTTGAAGCCTAAAGTAGGTATGACATTTGAAGGACTTGAGGGAGTGGAGAAGTTCTACAAGGCGTATGCACATAATGTGGGTTTTGGAGTTCGTATCGTCCAACAGAAGAAGATTGCGAATAAAGTGGTCCGGACTAAGCGCTTCATGTGTAACCGTGAAGGATTCAATTCCAAATTGGCATCCTACGACTGTATACTTCTATTGTCTGCCATCAATTCTTCCTCACGTTGGCATTCTAGAGTTGTGTCCAAGAAAAGGGAAAAGGAGCATGACTGTGGAAGATATGCTACTAAATTGTGCTCCCTGATACCAAATTTTAACAAGCAAATAATGATTTTATATATGTTTTGATTTACTCTTGGATGTACATAAGCCATGTTGTTAGAGTTGTGTCGAATATTGTGTACAAGGTAGGTTACAGTTGGACTAGGAGTTGTATTGTGTTTACATAGGATGTGGAGTCGTGTCCTAATAGGACACTTGTATCCTAGGCCTCTCTTATATAGCGCGGGTAGACACACGATGTAACCTATGCCAACATAATAGCACCGGAACGCAGGGGAAGCCGGCGGCATGTGCCGGTGTCCAGGGCGACCGGGTGCGGTATTGTAGCGGTGTCACGGGGAGGAGCGCCCGTAGTCAGGCCCCGGGGATGTAGCCATATCGGTGAACCTCGTTAACAAATCTCGGTGTCGTGGTCGTGTGATTGCTTGGTCCTCAGATGATGGACGGTATGCCTTGGATTTATTCTAACAAGTGGTATCAGAGCTAGATTGTTCGAAGGCTGTGAATTGTTGATCTGGAAGAGTAAAAACGTCGATAAAAAAATCTGTGAGAAGCGGTCGTGATACAGGGCGAAGTTCGTCGGCGTGTTGTGATCGAGAAACAGATGCAGTCGAATTTTACTTGACAGAAGCGATCGGAAGCAGCGGGTTGATTGGTCGATGTCGATCGCAGCGGCAGCGACGCGTGCACCTGCAGCAGGCGACTAGTACAACGGAGGGTTTCGGATCGGATTGTGGTGAGATCGAATCGCCTAGGTGCTGGCCAAGCCAGGCCAGACACGGGTGCGAGCTGGTCTATAAGGACCGATGCCCAAGGCCGACGTCATGTGGCATCCCATGTGAAAGCTAGTCAGGCGTGGAAACTGCAGCAAGGCAAAAGTGGAATGCTGGGTTGGCTGCGTGTGGCCGTACGCGCTGCATGAATCGGGAGTAGACGTGAGATTTGTTTTGGAGCAAAAGAATAGGACCGAGTCCTGGTATACGACACCGGCAGATCAAAACTTGCGAAGGAAAAAATCCATTGATACATCCATCGGGGACTAGCAAGGATGGTTGGCAAAGCAAAAGCAATTAGCTTAGTATCAAGAGTTAAAGCCAACACAGGAGCTGCTCACGTGAAGACCAAGTTGGTTGGTTTTGCTAGTAGCGTCACGTGGAAAGCTCGGATAGTTTTTTCACAGGGTCAGCCGTACGAAGAACCAGGATGTCAACGGGTTCCGGGTTTGAGGTGGAGAAGTTCGTGGAACTGAAAACCTTGGGTTATGGCAAACAAAGGTGAAAGATTTGTTGACACAACAGGGATGCTTGAAGGCGTTGCATGAAGTCATGTCAGCGAAGATGGAATTATCAGGTGATGGATGGAAATTCATGGAAGACGATTTGAGAGCCTCGAGCGTGTCATGCAGTCGAACAAGTTCGGCTTGGTCGGACTAGTCAGTCTGACGGATCGACGTGAGTCGGTTGGTACAGAAGACGTCGGTGAGATTCGCGACGACGACATAGGTGCGTGATGCTGATGGTGACCGACTTCTGGGCGTGGAAACACATGGCACATGCCCGAGTGCTTGTGCGGCTTCGACAAGACTATGGCGCGAGGTTGATTCAAGACGGTACACATATGAGAGCTTGAAGTCGACGGGGTGCGAGGGGTGGACTGATCATCTACCATGGAGTCATGTTGAAGGTGGAGCTGATTGAGGGGCTATGGCGTAAGTCGATTGAGAGTCGAAGCCTATTCAGCTGGGAAAAGCGAGTGACATGCAGTTTGGACTGGAGCCCAGTGGTCTGATGGAAGCATGAAACTCGTCATCGGTCGATGATGATCGGTGGTACTCTGCAGTGGGTGTTGAGTGGTGTGGGTTTGCGACCCTTGAGACTCGACCGGGACAGCGGAGGCTCGACACGGTAATAGCGGCGAGGCGTGCGGCATGCACGGGGCATGGAGATGGGCCAGGGCTCTGGTGGTCATACATGCGGTGAGACAACTGCGAATTTGACTCGGGATGACTACAAGAAATGTTAAAATTCCTTCAAATTTCAGACAGGCGGTCAAGAAAAGAGCGGTGATGTTGAGTTCAGGTAACTCTTATGTGTGACACCCAATATGTGAGTTGTTCACTTTCACACAGGTCAGCGATCAGTGTGTGATGTCGTGGATGAATACTCTGGAAGTTGGAGCACAAACTAGAGTAACAAGGAACTTAATTTTGCTCGAGTGTTGACTATGGTCAAGAAAAGAAGGGACTACAAGTTGCAGGTGGAGTCATATGGAGTCTTTGGAGTAGCAGCGGTGCTCACAGAATAAGCTCAAGTCCAATGTACATGAAAGTTTGATGCATTGACGAATTCTAGGTGGTGGAGAATATTTGCCAAGGTGGAGTTTGTTAGAGTTGTGTCGAATATTGTGTACAAGGTAGGTTACAGTTGGACTAGGAGTTGTATTGTGTTTACATAGGATGTGGAGTCGTGTCCTAATAGGACACTTGTATCCTAGGCCTCTCTTATATAGAGAGGGTAGACACACGATGTAACCTATGGCAACATAATAGCACCGGAACGCAGGGGAAGCCGGCGGCATGTGCCGGTGTCCAGGGCGACCGGGTGCCATATTGTAACGGTGTCACGGGGAGGAGCGCCCATAGTCAGGCCGCGGGGATGTAGCCATATCGATGAACCTCGTTAACAAATCTCGGTCTCATGGTCGTGTGATTGCTTGGTCCTCGAATGATGGACGTTATGCCTCGGATTTATTCTAACACATGTAATGGATGGGGATTTCAATAATGTTAAATCAAATTGACTTGATTTATCACAACTTCGATGATTGTCAAATTATTACATTATATATTGAACCTCAGCTGGCGGATGATTGTCAAATTTGCATTATGTGAAATCAATTCTTTGCTCAGACCAGCATCATACTGGAGCACACAACGCTGTTGCTCAATTTACTTGTTATACATGATACATCATAAACTACAGTAAATGTTCAGGAAACTTTGGATAGTGACTTGTTGCTTATAGCCTTTTTAACCTCAAAACTGGTTAAGGCCATCCCAGGCCACTTCTGGTAATTAAGAAGATTTTCTAAATAATCACTGGTTTTGTTCAACACATACGGGAGCTAGTCAGTGAACTTTGTGAATGTTCAAGAAATTTTGGATAGTGACTTGCTGCTTACAGCTTACATATCAAAAGTGGAGAAAGCCATCCCAGTCCACTTCTGCAACTCAAAAGCTTTATTCCAAAGAATATATGCTTTGACCACATGGTTGAGAAAATCACTGGTCTTTTTTCAACACATAAGTACATAACTGAACTAGTCACTGAATTTTGTGGCAACAGCAAACATGATATTTTAACAAGGGAAAAGCTGAGCCAAAGCCTTTGATCTGAACAAGGCATATCACGTATTGGTAAGCAATTTAGAAATGAATAGAAACATGTGAAAACATCTCACACCATGCCATTCATTAGGGGCAAATACTATTACTCTGCTATAGGCTACAGACTACAACACTACAGCTTCCTACGGATCACGAGAGATGGCATCGTCCTATGAAGGAATCGTCGCGGTCAGGGGGGGCCATCCAAGGCGTCGCTGGAGCCTCATCGGACTCGTCTTCGCAGCCGTGGAACGTCGTCAGTTATCATGCCTTCGCCGTCGAGACGACCGGCTGGGCGGGTCTATGTGACCGTCGAGCAGTTGCTTTCGCTACTTGCTTGTCGTCTCCGGAGAAGTTCGAGGGAATCATCTGGGCGTTTTCGTCGTACGAGGCCTTCGGATTAGGACTTGATTTGGGAGCCGAGAGATCTGGCAATGAAGGAGTTGGGGCAGGAGATGCAGGACGCACGACTTGGGGCTTGGGTTTGCGATGACGGATCGGAGGCTTTAGGGGGGTTTCCGCAAATAAAAATATTTTAAGTCAGAAAGCGGGCGGATGACTGCAAATTTTCACTTGGCTGCACGTGAGACAATGGATTTTGATCGGGAGGCTGAGAAACAGAGGGATACAGGGATACATTTATCCATCGGATTCACAAAATATGCTGCCATATTTATATGCTGTTCTACAAGCCCAAATACTACAAGAATTAGATAATTTGCCGTCTGTGGATTATAGACGGCAAAGACCTAAATACAAACGGCAAAGATTTTGCCGTCAGTAAGCAGACGACACAGATAAGTCAAAAAAGAATAATTTGCCATCAGCATTTCATCGGGCAGATGGCAAAGATTTTGCCGTCAGCCAACTACAAATTTGCCATTTGTCGCAAAAATAATAGACGGCAAAACCCTGTTATTTTCCGTCAGTCAAACCTTGTTCTTTGTTGTCATCAAGAGTAAAGTACAGACGGCAAAGATTGTTTTTCATTTTTCAAAAAAGTGAGTCAGAGCAGAGCATCTCGCTGGACACATGAACGTCAAACCAGACAGCAGGTTCAGCTCAGGTAGATTTTGGATTCGACACGGCGCCTTTCATTCATCGTAGGTGGAGTTATAGAGAAGAAGAAAAAGTTGTCCGGAAAATTTACACAAAGGACCCTAGAAAGTAAAAAATAAAAGCAATCAAGTCCTTCTCCACTACAGCAACATGGACTTCACCGCCGGCCGTCCTTCTTTTGGCCGGAGACAAAACCACAGGGATTACACTGCCACCGCCTTGCCCTGCCAATGCCAGCCCGCAACACCAATAGGAGTCGAACGGAGAAGAAGCTATCCGCTCTGGCCACGCCGGCCTGAAGCACCAACCGGAGCTTTTCCCTTGCCCGCAGCGGCCTCCCGCGTCGGCCGTGCCTTGCTCGCGCCACACACCCGCCGCCCGCCGCCCGCCCACGCGTCGCTCGCAGCGGCCTCCCACGCCGGCTGCTCTGCCCGCACCGGCCATGTCTTGCTCGCGCCGCCCGCCCCTTGGAGAAGCTGCAGCGGCCTCCCGCGCCATTCGCTCTGCCCGCACCGGCCAAGCTATGCTCGCGCCGCCCGCCCCGCTGGAGAAGCTGCAGCGGCCTCCCGTGCTGGTCGCTTTGCCCACCCCCGCTGGAGGAGCCAAAGTGGCCTCCCGCACCGGCCAAGCGGGGCTTGCGCCGCCAGCCCCTGCTAGAGGAGCCGAAGCGCCCTCCCGCGCCGGCCGCCCTGCCCACAGGAACGGGAAGGAGGGAGCCGGAGGAGGCGGGGCAGAGGAAAGGGAGGACGAAGGTCTGCCGGCGGTGGCGGAGGGTTTGCCGGCCGAAGGAGCCGCGAGTGGTGGCGCTAGCGAGTGGATCGAGACGAGGGCGAGGTGGTGGGGGTGGGCTGCGTGCGTGCGTTAGAGAGAGATAGGTACGAGACAGAGAGAAAGAGAGAGAGAGATTTGTGCGGGATAAGGGAGAGAGATCATGCGGGATGAGGGGGAGAGAGCGTGGTGGGGTCGGGCGTGGGAGAGTGTTTGGGTGGGCTGTGATTGTGCCCGGGGATGTGTGGGTTGAGATGCTGCCACATCATCGATCCGCATGGTGTGCTTTCTCTTTGTTGTATGTATTTTTTATTACAGACGACAAAGAGCTCACTTTGCCGTCTGCAAAAAAAATAGACGGCAAAGATCTTTGCCGTCTGCATTTATTAATTATTCTTGAGAACCTTACAAAGTAGAACAATAATGGCAACATATGTCGTGAATCCGATGGATAAGTGTATCCCTGTATCCCTCTGCTCTCAGCCTCCCGATCAAAATCTTTTGCTCTAGATTAATTTGCAGCAAATTTACATTTACACGCCCGCCTCTAGCCCATACCAGCAGTTTTTCTTTGCAAAAATAACCCTGGACGTAGGACTGCATCGTGCGCCGTAATTGACTACTCTCGGTGTTCCTCTGATCCTCTCTCCCGCAGTGGCGTGGAACCCTAGGCCGAACGCCCGCGCTCCTCTGCTCTCCTGTTGGAGCGACGGCATCTACCAACAGATGCACCGGGCAAGTACATATCTTCCTAGTTGATTTGATCTTGGCATTCATCGGCAGCCGCCGGCCCATGCATGAATGCAAGTCCCAATCTCTGTATCTTTCCTCTGCAGATTCACGGTCTAAGAAGCTGTTACACACTAGATCAGCCGTTTCTCGAATGGACAACCACGAGATAAGTAGCAGTCAGGAACACCGTGACACCACATGTTTCAGGTAACACAAACCCCTAAAAAATTCAGTCCTTGCGTAAATTACATCATGTGTGAAAGCTTGATGCTATATATACGTGTGTTTGCAGTCACATGGAGCCAACAAATTACTTGCAAAGGCATATGAATGAGGAAGAGTTTGGCACACCCAAAAAGAATGCAGCCCTGCCTCTGCTGTAAGTTTGATTAGCTTGCACCTTACAACTGATCCGATCCAATTTAAGAATCTATTTGTGAATATGGTTATCTTGATGTTGCAGTGTTCATCTTTTACACCTGAATGTGATGAGAATTTGAAGCCTAAAGTAGGTATGACATTTGAAGGACTTGAGGGAGTGGAGAAGTTCTACAAGGCATATGCACATAATGTGGGTTTTGGAGTTTGTACCGGCCAACAGAAGAAGATTGCGAATAAAGTGGTCCGGACTAAGCGCTTCATGTGTAACCGTGAAGGATTCAATTCCAAATTGGCATCCTACGTCTGTATACTTCTATTGTCTGCCATCAATTCTTCCTCACGTTGGCATTCTAGAGTTGTGTCCAAGAAAAGGGAAAAGGAGCATGACTGTGGAAGATATGCTACAAAATTGTGCTCCCTGATACCAAATTTTAACAAGCAAATAATGATTTTATATATGTTTTGATTTACTCTTGGATGTACATAAACCATGTTGTTAGAGTTGTGTCGAATATCGTGTACAAGGTAGGTTACAGTTGGACTAGGAGTTGTATTGTGTTTACATAGGATGTGGAGTCGTGTCCTAATAGGACACTTGTATCCTAGGCCTCTCTTATATAGCGAGGGTAGACACACGATGTAACCTATGCCAACATAATAGCACCGGAACGCAGGGGAAGCCGGCGGCATGTGCCGGTGTCCAGGGCGACCGGGTGCGGTATTGTAGCGGTGTCACAGGGAGGAGCGCCCGTAGTCAGGCCCCGAGGATGTAGCCATATCGGTGAACCTCGTTAACAAATCTCGGTGTCATGGTCGTGTGGTTGCTTGGTCCTCGGATGATGGACGGTATGCCTCGGATTTATTCTAACAAGTGGTATCAGCGCTAGGTTGTTCGAAGGCTGTGAATTGTTGATCTGGAAGAGTAAAAACGTCGATAATAAAAATCTGTGAGAAGCGGTCGTGATACGGGGCGAAGTTCGTTGGCGAGATGTGATCGAGAAACATATGCGATTGAAGTTTACTTGAGAGTAGCGATCGGAAGCAGCGGGTTGATTGGTCGATGTCGATCGTAGCGGCAGCGACGCGTGCATCTGCAGCAGGCGACTAGTACATCGAAGGGTTTCGGATCGGATTGTGGTGAGATCGAATCGCCTAGGTGCTGGCCAAGCCAGGCCAGACACGGGTGCGAGCTGGTCTATAAGGACCGATGCCCAAGGCCGACGTCATGTGGCATCCCATGTGAAAGCTAGTCAGGCATGGAAACTGCAGCAAGGCAAAAGTGGAACACTGGGTTGGATACGTGTGGCCGTACGCGCTGCATGAATCGGGAGTAGACGTGAGATTTGTTTTGGAGCAAAAGAATAGGACCGAGTCCTGGTATACGACACCGGCAGATCAAATCTTGTGAAGGAAAAAATCCATTGATACATCCATCGGGGACTAGCAAGGATGGTTGGCAAAGCAAAAGCAATTAGCTTAGTATCAAGAGTTAAAGCCAAGACAGGAGCTGCTCACGTGAAGACCAAGTTGGTTGGTTTTTCTAGTAGCGTCGCGTGGAAATCTCGAATAGATTTTTCACAGGGTCAGCCGTACGAAGAACCAGGACGTCAACGGGTTCCAGGTTTGAGGTGGAGAAGTTCGTGGAACTGAAAACCTTGGGTTATGGCAAACAAAGGTGAAAGATTTGTTGACACAACAGGGATGCTTGAAGGCGTTGCATGAAGTCATGTCAGCGAAGATGGAATTATCAGGTGATGGATGGAAATTCACGGAAGACGATTTGAGAGCCTCGAGCGTGTCATGCAGTCGAACAAGTTCGGCTTGGTCGGACTAGTCAGTCTGATGGATCGACGTGAGTCGGTTGGTACAGAAGACGGTGGTGAGATTGGCGACGACGACATAGGTGCGTGATGCTGATGGTGACCGACTTCTGGGCATGGAAACACATGGCACATGCCCGAGTGCTTGTGCGGCTTCGACAAGACTATGGCGCGAGGTTGATTCAAGACGGTACACACATGAGATATTGAAGTCGACGGGGTGCGAGGGGTGGACTGATCATCTACCATAGAGTCATGTTGAAGGTGGAGCTGATTGAGGGGCTATGGCGTAAGTCGACAGAGAGTCGAAGGCTATTCAGCTGGGAAAAGCGAGTGACATGCAGTTTGGACTGGAGCCCAGTGGTCTGATGGAAGCATGAAACTCGTCATCGGTCGATGATGATCGGTGGTACTCTGCAGTGGGTGTTGAGTGGTGTGGGTTTGCGACACTTGAGACTCGACCGGGACAGCGGAGGCTCGACGAGGTAATAGCGGCGAGGCGTGTGGCATGCACGGGGCATGGAGACGGGCCAGGGCTCTGGTGGTCATACATGCGTTGAGACAACTGCGAATTTGACTCGGGATGACTACAAGAAATGGTGAAACTCCTTCAAATTTCAGACAGGCGGTCAAGAAAAGAGCGGTGATGTTGAGTTCAGGTAACTCTTATGTGTGACACCCAATATGTGAGTTGTTCACTTTCACGCAGGTAAGTGATCAGTGTGTGATGTCGTGGATGAATACTCTGGAAGTTGGAGCACAAACTAGAGTTACAAGGAACTTAATTTTGCTCGAGTGTTGACTATGGTCAAGAAAAGAAGGGACTACAAGTTGCAGGTGGAGTCATATGGAGTCTTTGGAGTAGCAGCGGTGCTCATGGAATAAGCTCAAGTCCAATGTACATGAAAGTTTGACGCATTGACGAATTCAAGGTGGTGGAGAATATTCGCCAAGGTGGATTTTTTTAGAGTTATGTAGAATATTGTGTACAAGGTAGGTTACAGTTGGACTAGGAGTTGTATTGTGTTTACATAGGATGTGGAGTCGTGTCCTAATAGGAAACTTGTATCCTAGGCCTCTCTTATATAGAGAGGGTAGACACACGATGTAACCTATGGCAACATAATAGCACCGGAACGCAGGGGAAGCTGGCGGCATGTGCCGGTGTCCAGGGCGACCGGGTGCGATATTGTAGCGGTGTCACGGGGAGGAGCGGCTGTAGTCAAGCCCCGGGGATGTAGCCATATCGATGAACCTCGTTAACAAATCTCGGTGTCGTGGTCGTGTGATTGCTTGGTCCTCGGATGTTGGACGGTATGCCTCGGATTTATTCTAACACATGTAATGGATGGGGATTTCAATTATGTTAAATCAAATTGACTTGATTTATCACAACTTTGATGATTGTCAAATCATTACATTATATATTGAACCTCAGCTGGCGGATGATTGTCAAATTTGCATTATGTGAAATCAATTCTTTGCTCAGACCAGCATCATACTGGAGCACACAACGCTGTTTCTCAATTGACTTGTTATACATGATACATAATAAACTACAGTAAATGTTCAGGAAACTTTGGATAGTGACTTGTTGCTTATAGCCTTTTTAACCTCAAAACTGGTTAAGGCCATCCCAGGCCACTTCTGGTAATTAAGAAGATTTTCTGAATAAGTCACTGGTTTTGTTCAACACATACGGGAGCTAGTCAGTGAACTTTGTGAATGTTCAAGAAATTTTGGATAGTGACTTGCTGCTTACAGCTTACATATCAAAAGTGGAGAAAGCCATCCCAGCCCACTTCTGCAACTCAAAAGCTTTATAGCAAATAATATATGCTTTGACCACATGGTTGAGAAAATCACTGGTCTTTTTTGAACACATAAGTACATAACTGAAACAGTCACTGAATTTTGTGGCAACAGCAAACATGATATTTTAACAAGGGAAAAGCTGAGCCAAAGCCTCTGATCTGAACAAGGCATATCACGTATTGGTAAGCAATTTAGAAATGAATAGAAACATGTGAAAACATCTCACACCATGCCATTCATTAGGGGCAAATACTATTACTCTGCTATAGGCTACAGACTACAGCAATACAGCTTCCTACGGATCACGAGAGACGGCATCGTCCTATGAAGGAATCGTCGCGGTCAGGCGAGGCCATCCAAGGCGTCGCTGGCGCCTCATCAGACTCGTCTTCGCAGCCGCGAAACGTCGTCAGTTATCATGCCTTCGCCGTCGAGACGACCGGTCGGGCGGGTCTATGTGACCGTCGAGCAGTTGCTTTCGCTACTTGCTTGTCGTCTCCGGAGAAGTTCGAGGGAATCATCTGGGCGTTTTCGTCGTACGAGGCCTTCGGATTAGGACTTGATTTGGGAGCCGAGAGATCTGGCAACGAAGGAGTTGGGGCAGGAGACGCAGGACGCATGACTTGGGGCTTTGGTTTGCGATGATGGATCGGAGGCTTTAGGGGGGTTTCCGCAAACAAAAATATTTGTTAAGTCAGAAAGCGGGCGGGTGACTGCAAATTTTCACTTGGCTGCACGTGAGACAATGGATTTGATCGGGAGGCTGAGAAACAGAGGGATACAGGGATACATTTATCCATCGGATTCACAAAATATGCTGCCATATTTATATGCTGTTCTATAAGCCCAAATACTACAAGAATTAGATAATTTGCCGTCTGTGGATTATAGACGGCAAAGACCTAAATACAAACGGCAAAGATTTTGCCGTCAGTAAGCAGACGGCACAGATAAGTCAACAAAGAATAATTTTCCGTCAGCATTTCATCGGGCAGACGGCAAAGATTTTGCCGTCAGCCAACTACAGATTTGCCGTTTGTCGCAAAAATAATAGACGGCAAAACCCTGTTATTTGCCGTCAGTCAAAACTTGTTCTTTGTTGTCATCAAGAGTAAAGTACAGACGGCAAAGATTGTCTTTCATTTTTCAAAAAAGAGAGTCAGAGCAGAGCATCTCGCTGGACACATGAACGTCAAACCAGACAGCAGGTTCAGCTCAGGTAAATTTTGGATTCGACACGGCGCCTTTAATTCATCGTAGGTGGAGTTACAGAGAAGAAGAAAAAGTTGTCCTGAAAATTTACACAAAGGACCCTAGAAAGTAAAAAATAAAAGCAATCACGTCCTTCTCCACTACAGCAACATGGACTTCACCGCCGGCCGTCCTTCTTTTGGCCGAAGACAAAACCACAGGGATTACACTGCCACCGCCTTGCCCTGTCCACGCCAGCCCGCAACACCAATAGGAGCCGAACGGAGGAGAAGCTATCCGCTCTGGCCACGCCGGCCCGAAGCACCAACCGGAGCTTTTCCCCTGCCCGCAGCGGCCTCCCGCGCCGGCCGTGCCCTGCTCGCGCCACACGCCCGCCGCCCGCCGCCCGCCCACGCGTCACTCGCAGCGGCCTCCCACGCCGGCCGCTCTGCCCGCACCGGCCATGTCTTGCTCGCGTCGCCCGCCCCTTGGAGAAGCTGCAGCGGCCTCCCGCGCCATTCGCTCTGCCCGCACCGGCCAAGCCGTGCTCGCGCCGCCCACCCTGCTGGAGAAGGTACAACGGCCTCCCGCGCCGGTCGCTTTGCCCGCCCCCGCTGGAGGAGCCAAAGTGGCCTCCCGCACCGGCCAAGCGGGGCTTGCGCCGCCAGCCCCTGCTGGAGGAGCCGAAGCGCCCTCCCGCGCCGGCCGCCCTTCCCACAGGAAGGGGAAGGAGGGAGCCAGAGGAGCCGGGGCAGAGGAAAGGGAGGACGAAGGTCTACCAGCGGTGGCGGAGGGTTTGCCGGCCGAAGGAGCTGCGAGTGGTGGTGCTAGCGAGTGGATCGAGACGCGGGCGAGGTGGTGGGGGTGGGCTGCGTGCGTGCGTTAGAGAGAGACAGGTACGAGACAGAGAGAAAGAGAGAGAGAGATTTGTGCGAGATATGGGAGAGAGATCATGTGGGATGAGGGAGAGAGAGCGTGGTGGCGTCGGGCATGGGAGAGTGTTGGGGTGGGCTGTGATTGTGCCCGGGGATGTGTGGGTTGAGATGCTGCCACATCATCGATCCGCGTGGTGTGCTTTCTCTTTGTTGTCTGTATTTTTTATTGCAGACGGCAAAGAGCTCACTTTGCCATCAGCAAAAAAAAGACGGCAAAGATATTTGCCGTCTGTATTTATTAATTATTCTTTAGAACCTTACAAAGTGGAACAATAATGGCAACATATCTCATGAATCCGATGGATAAGTGTATCCCTGTATCCCTCTGCTCTCAGCCTCCCGATCAAAATCTTTTGCTCTAGATTAATTTGCAGCAAATTTACATTTACACGCCCGCCTCTAGCCCATACCAGCAGTGTTTCTTTGCAAAAATAACCCTGGGCGTAGGACTGCATCGTGCGCCATAATTGACTACTCTCGGTGTTCCACTGATCCTCTCTCCCGCAGTGGCGTGGAACCCTAGGCCGAACGCCCGCACTCCTCTGCTCTCCTGTTGGAGCGACGGCATCTACCAACAGATGCCCCGTGCAAGTACATATCTTCCGAGTTGATTTGATCTTGGCGTTCATTGGCAGCCGCCGGCCCATGCATGAATGCAAGTCCTGATCTCTGTATCTTTCCTCTGCAGATTCACGGTCTAAGAAGCTGTTACACACTAGATCAGCCGTTTCTCGAATGGACAACCACGAGATAAGTAGCAGTCAGGAACACCATGACACCACATGTTTCAGGTAACACAACCCCCTAAAAAATTCAGTCCTTGCTTAAATTACATCATGTGTGAAAGCTTGATGCTATATATACGTGTGTTTGCAGTCACATGGAGCCAACAAATTACTTGCAAAGGCATATGAATGAGGAAGAGTTTGGCACACCCAAAAAGAATGCAGCCCTGCCTCTGCTGTAAGTTTGATTAGGTTGCACCTTACAACTGATCCGATCCAATTTAGGAATCTATTTGTGAATATGGTTATCTTGATGTTGCAGTGTTCGTCTTTTACACCTGAATGTGATGAGAATTTGAAGCCTAAAGTAGGTATGACATTTGAAGGACTTGAGGGAGTGGAGAAGTTCTACAAGGCGTATGCACATAATGTGGGTTTTGGAGTTCGTATCGGCCAACAGAAGAAGATTGCGAATAAAGTGGTCCGGACTAAGCGCTTCTTGTGTAACCGTGAAGGATTCAATTCCAAATTGGCATCCTACGGCTCTATACTTCTATTGTCTGCCATCAATTCTTCCTCACGTTGGCATTCTAGAGTTGTGTCCAAGAAAAGGGAAAAGGAGCATGACTGTGGAAGATATGCTACTAAATTGTGCTCCCTGATACCAAATTTTAACAAGCAAATAATGATTTTATATATGTTTTGATTTACTCTTGGATGTACATAAGCCATGTTGTTAGAGTTGTGTCGAATATTGTGTACAAGGTAGGTTACAGTTGGACTAGGAGTTGTATTGTGTTTACATAGGATGTGGAGTCGTGTCCTAATAGGACACTTGTATCCTAGGCCTCTCTTATATAGCGAGGGTAGACACACGATGTAACCTATGCCAACATAATAGCACCGGAACGCAGGGGAAGCCAGCGGCATGTGCCGGTGTCCAGGGCGACCGGGTGCGGTATTGTAGCGGTGTCACGGGGAGGAGCGCCCGTACTCAGGCCCCGGGGATGTATCCATATCGGTGAACCTCGTTAACAAATCTCGGTGTCGTGGTCGTGTGATTGCTTGGTCCTCGGATGATGGACGGTATGCCTTGGATTTATTCTAACAAGTGGTATCAGAGCTAGGTTGTTCGAAGGCTGTGAATTGTTGATCTGGAAGAGTAAAAACGTTGATAAAAAAATCTGTGAGAAGCGGTCGTGATACGGGGCGAAGTTCGTCGGCGAGATGTGATCGAGAAACAGATGCGATCGAAGTTTACTTGACAGAAGCGATCGGAAGCAGCGGGTTGATTGGTCGATGTCGATCGCAGCGGCAGCGACACGTGCACCTGCAGCAGGCGACTAGTACATCGGAGGGTTTCGGATCGGATTGTGGTGAGATTGAATCGCCTAGGTGCTGGCCAAGCCAGGCCAGACACGGGTGCGAGCTGGTCTATAAGGACCGATGCCCAAGGCCGACGTCATGTGGCATCCCATGTGAAAGCTAGTCAGGCATGGAAACTGCAGCAAGGCAAAAGTGGAACGCTGGGTTGGCTACGTGTGGCCGTACACACTACATGAATCGGGAGTAGACGTGAGATTTGTTTTGGAGCAAAAGAATAGGACCGAGTCCTGGTATACGACACCGGCAGATCAAATCTTGCGAAGGAAAAAATCCATTGATACATCCATCGGGGACTAGCAAGGATGGTTGGCAAAGCAAAAGCAATTAGCTTAGTATCAAGAGTTAAAGCCAAGACAGGAGCTGCTCACATGAAGACCAAGTTGGTTGGTTTTGCTAGTAGCGTCGCGTGGAAAGCTCGGATAGTTTTTTCACAGGGTCAGCCGTACGAAGAACCAGGACGTCAACGGGTTCCGGGTTTGAGGTGGAGAAGTTCGTGGAACTGAAAACCTTGGGTTATGGCAAACAAAGGTGAAAGATTTGTTGACACAACAGGGATGCTTGAAGGCGTTGCATGAAGTCATGTCAACAAAGATGGAATTATCAGGTGATGGATGGAAATTCACGGAAGATGATTTGAGAGCCTCGAGCGTGTCATGCAGTCGAACAAGTTCGGCTTGGTCAGACTAGTCAGTCTGACGGATCGACGTGAGTCGGTTGGTACAGAAGACGGTGGTGAGATTGGCGACGACGACATAGGTGCGTGATGCTGATGGTGACCGACTTCTGGGTGTGGAAACACATGGCACATGCCCGAGTGCTTGTGCGGCTTCGACAAGACTATGGCGCGAGGTTGATTCAAGACGGTACACACATGAGAGCTTGAAGTCGACGGGGTGCGAGGGGTGGACTGATCATCTACCATGGAGTCATGTTGAAAGTGGAGCTGATTGAGGGGCTATGGCGTAAGTCGACAGAGAGTCGAAGCCTATTCAGCTGGGAAAGGCGAGTGACATGCAGTTTGGACTGGAGCCCAGTGGTCTGATGGAAGCATGAAGCTCGTCATCGGTCGATGATGATCGGTGGTACTCTACAGTGGGTGTTGAGTGGTGTGGGTTTGCGACCCTTGAGACTCGACCGGGACAGCAGAGGCTCGACGCGGTAATAGCGGCGAGGCGTGCGGCATGCACGGGGCATGGAGACGGGCCATGGCTCTGGTGGTCATACATGCGGTGAGACAACTGCGAATTTGACTCAGGATGACTACAAGAAATGGTGAAATTCCTTCAAATTTCAGAAAGGCGGTCAAGAAAAGAGCGGTGATGTTGAGTTCAGGTAACTCTTATGTGTGACACCCAATATGTGAGTTGTTCACTTTCACACAGGTCAGTGATCAGTGTGTGATGTCGTGGATGAATACTCTGAAAGTTGGAGCATAAACTAGAGTAACAAGGAACTTAATTTTGCTCGAGTGTTGACTATGGTCAAGAAAAGAAGGGACTACAAGTTGCAGGTGGAGTCATATGGAGTCTTTGGAGTAGCAGCGGTGCTCATGGAATAAGCTCAAGTCCAATGTACATGAAAGTTTGATGCATTGACGAATTCAAGGTGGTGGAGAATATTCGCCAAGGTGGAGTTTGTTAGAGTTGTGTCGAATATTGTGTACAAGGTAGGTTACAGTTGGACTAGGAGTTGTATTGTGTTTACATAGGATGTGGAGTCGTGTCCTAACAGGACACTTGTATCCTAGGCCTCTCTTATATTGAGAGGGTAGACACACGATGTAACCTATGGCAACATAATAGCACCGGAACAAAGGGGAAGCCGGCGGCATGTGCCGGTGTCCAGGGCGACCGGGTGCGATATTGTAGCGGTGTCACGGGGAGGAGCGCCCGTAGTCATGCCCCGGGGATGTAGCCATATCAATGAACCTCGTTAACAAATCTTGGTGTCGTGGTCGTGTGGTTGCTTGGTCCTCGGTTGATGGACGGTATGCCTCGGATTTATTCTAACACATTTAATGGATGGGGATTTCAATTATGTTAAATCAAATTGACTTGATTTATCACAACTTTGATGATTGTCAAATTATTACATTATATATTGAACCTCAGCTGGCGGATGATTGTCAAATTTGCATTATGTGAAATCAATTCTTTTCTCAGACCAGCATCATACTGGAGCACACAACGCTGTTTCTCAATTTACTTGTTATACATGATACATCATAAACTACAGTAAATGTTCAGGAAACTTTGGATAGTGACTTGTTGCTTATAGCCTTTTTAACCTCAAAACTGGTTAAGGCCATCCCAGGCCACTTCTGGTAATTAAGAAGATTTTCTGAATAAGTCACTGGTTTTGTTCAACACATACGGGAGCTAGTCAGTGAACTTTGTGAATGTTCAAGAAATTTTGGATAGTGACTTGCTACTTACAGCTTACATATCAAAAGTGGAGAAAGCCATCCCAGCCCACTTCTGCAACTCAAAAGCTTTATACCAAAGAATATATGCTTTGACCACATGGTTGAGAAAATCACTGGTCTTTTTTCAACACATAAGTACATCACTGAACTAGTCACTGAATTTTGTGGCAACAGCACACATGATATTTTAACAAGGGAAAAGCTGAGCCAAAGCCTCTGATCTGAACAAGGCATATCACGTATTGGTAAGAAATTTAGAAATGAATAGAAACATGTGAAAACATCTCACACCATGCCATTCATTAGGGGCAAATACTATTACTCTGCTATAGGCTACAGACTACATCACTACAGCTTCCTACGGATCATGAGAGATGGCATCGTCCTATGAAGGAATCATCACGGTCAGGGGGGACCATCAAGGCGTCGCTGGCGCCTCATCGGACTCGTCTTCGCAGCCGCGGAACGTCGTCAGTTATCATGCCTTCGCCGTCGAGACGACCGGCTGGGCGGGTCTATGTGACTGTCGAGCAGTTGCTTTTGCTACTTGCTTGTCGTCTCCGGAGAAGTTCGAGGGAATCATCTGGGCATTTTCGTTGTACGAGGCCTTCGGATTAGGACTTGATTTGGGAGCCGAGAGATCTGGCAACGAAGGAGTTGGGGCAGGAGACGCAGGACGCACGACTTGGGGCTTTGGTTTGCGATGATGGATCGGAGGCTTTAGGGGGGTTTCCGCAAACGAAAATATTTGTTAAGTCAGAAAGCGGGCGGGTGACTGCAAATTTTCACTTGGCTGCACGTGAGACAATGGATTTTGATCGGGAGGCTGAGAAACAAAGGGATACAGGGATACATTTATCCATCGGATTCACAAAATATGTTGCCATATTTATATGTTGTTCTATAAGCCCAAATACTACAAGAATTAGATAATTTGCCGTCTGTGGATTATAGACCGCAAAGACCTAAATACAAACGGCAAAGATTTTGCCGTCAGTAAGCAGATGGCACAGATAAGTAGACAAAGAATAATTTTCCGTCAGCATTTCATCAGGCAGACGGCAAAGATTTTGCCGTCACCAACTACAGATTTGCCGTTTGTCGCAAAAATAATAGACGGCAAAACCCTGTTATTTGCCGTCAGTCAAAACTTGTTCTTTGTTGTCATCAAGAGTAAAGTACAGACGGCAAAGATTGTTTTTCATTTTTCAAAAAAGTGAGTCAGAGTAGACCATCTCGCTGGACACATGAACGTCAAACCAGACAGCAGGTTCAGCTCAGGTAGATTTTGGATTCGACACGGCGCCTTTGATTCATCGTAGGTGGAGTTACAGAGAAGAAGAAAAAGTTGTCCTGAAAATTTACACAAAGGACCCTAGAAAGTAAAAAATAAAAGCAATCAAGTCCTTCTCCACTACATTAACATGGACTTCACCGCCGGCCGTCCTTCTTTTGGCCGGAGACAAAACCACAGGGATTACACTGCCTCCGCCTTGCCCTGCCCACGCCAGCCCGCAACACCAATAGGAGCCGAACGGAGGAGAAGCTATCCGCTCTGGCCACGCCAGCCCGAAGCACCAACCGGAGCTTTTCCCCTGCCCGCAGCGGCCTCCCGCGCCGGCAATGCCCTGCTCGCGCCACACGCCCACCGCCCGCCGCCCGCCCACGCGTCGCTCGCAGCGGCCGCCCACGCCGGCCGCTCTGCCGGCACCGGCCATGTCTTGCTCGCGCCGCCCGCCCCTTGGAGAAGCTGTAGCGGCCTCCCGTGCCATTCGCTTTGCCTGCACCGGCCAAGCCGTGCTCGTGCCGCCCGCCCCGCTGGAGAAGCAGCAGTGGCCTCCCGCGCCGGTCGCTTTGCCCACCCCTGCTGGAGGAGCCAAAGTGGCCTCCCGCACCGGCCAAGCGGGGCTTGCGCCGCCAGCCCCTGCTGGAGGAGCCGAAGCGCCCTCCCGCACCAGCCGCCCTGCTCACAGGAAGGGGAAGGAGGGAGCCGGAGGAGGCGGGGCAGAGGAAAGGGAGGACGAAGGTCTGCCGGCGGTGGCGGAGGGTTTGCTGGCCGAAGGAGTCGTGAGTGGTGGCGCTAGCGAGTCGATCGAGACGCGGGCGAGGTGGTGGGGGTGGGCTGCGTGCGTGCGTTAGAGAGAGACAGGTACGACAGAGAGAAAGAGAGAGAGAGAGATTTGTGCGGGATAATGGAGAGAGATCATGCGGGATGAGGGAGAGAGAGCATGGTGGGGTCGGGCGTGGGAGAGTGTTAGGGTGGGCTGTGATTGTGCCCGGGGATGTGTGGGTTGACATGCTGCCACATCATCGATCCGCGTGGTGTGCTTTCTCTTTGTTGTATGTATTTTTTATTACAGACGGCAAAGAGCTCACTTTGCCGTCTGCAAAAAAAAAATAGACGGCAAAGATCTTTGCCGTCTGCATTTATTAATTATTCTTGAGAACCTTACAAAGTAGAACAATAATGGCAACATATCTTGTGAATCTGATGGATAAGTGTATCCCTGTATCCCTCTGCTCTCAGCCTCCCGATCAAAATCTTTTGCTCTAGATTAATTTGCAGCAAATTTACATTTACACGCCCGCCTCTAGCCCATACCAGCAGTTTTTCTTTGCAAAAATAACCCTGGACGTAGGACTGCATCGTGCGCCGTAATTGACTACTCTCGGTGTTCCTCTGATCCTCTCTCCCGCAGTGGCGTGGAACCCTAGGCCGAACGCCCGCGCTCCTATGCTTTCCTGTTGGAGCGACGGCATCTACCAACAGATGCCCCGTGCAAGTACATATCTTCCGAGTTGATTTGATCTTGGCGTTCATCGGCAGCCGCCGGCTCATGCATGAATGTAAGTCCTGATCTCTGTATCTTTCCTCTGCAGATCCATGGTCTAAGAAGCTGTTACACACTAGATCAGCCGTCTCTTGAATGGACAACCACGAGATAAGTAGCAATCAGGAACACCATGACACCACATATTTCAGGTAACACAACCCCCTAAAAAATTCAGTCCTTGCGTAAATTACATCATGTGTGAAAGCTTGATGCTATATATACGTGTGTTTGCAGTCACATGGAGCCAACAAATTACTTGCAAAGGCATATGAATGAGGAAGAGTTTGGCACACCCAAAAAGAATGCAGCCCTGCCTCTGCTGTAAGTTTGATTAGCTTGCACCTTACAACTGATCCGATCCAATTTAGGAATCTATTTGTGAATATGGTTATCTTGATGTTGCACTGTTCATCTTTTACACCTGAATGTGATGAGAATTTGAAGCCTAAAGTAGGTATGACATTTGAAGGACTTGAGGGAGTGGAGAAGTTCTACAAGGCGTATGCACATAGTGTGGGTTTTGGAGTTCGTATCGGCCAACAGAAGAAGATTGCGAATAAAGTGGTCCAGACTAAGCGCTTCATGTGTAACCGTGAAGGATTCAATTCCAAATTGGCATCCTACGGCTGTATACTTCTATTGTCTGCCATCAATTCTTCCTCACGTTGGCATTCTAGAGTTGTGTCCAAGAAAAGGGAAAAGCAGCATGACTGTGGAAGATATGCTACTAAATTATGCTCCCTGATACCAAATTTTAACAAGCAAATAATGATTTTATATATGTTTTGATTTACTCTTGGATGTACATAAGCCATGTTGTTAGAGTTGTGTCAAATATTGTGTACTAGGTAGGTTACAATTGGACTAGGAGTTGTATTGTGTTTACATAGGATGTGGAGTCATGTCCTAATAAGACACTTGTATCCTAGGCCTCTCTTATATAGCGAGGGTAGACACACGATGTAACCTATGCCAACATAATAGCACCGGAACGCAGGGGAAGCCGGCGGCATGTGCCGGTGTCCAGGGCGACCGGGTGCGGTATTGTAGCGGTGCCACGGGGAGGAGCGCCCGTACTCAGGCCCCGGGGATGTAGCCATATCGGTGAACCTCGTTAACAAATCTCGGTGTCGTGGTCGTGTGATTGCTTGGTCCTCGGATGATGGACAGTATGCCTCGGATTTATTCTAACAAGTGGTATCAGAGCTTGGTTGTTCGAAGGCTGTGAATTGTTGATCTGGAAGAGTAAAAACGTCGATAAAAAAATCTGTGAGAAGCGGTCGTGATACGGGGCAAAGTTCGTCGGCGAGTTGTGATCGAGAAACAGATGCGGTCGAATTTTACTTGACAGAAGCGATCGGAAGCAGCGGGTTGATTGGTCGATGTCGATCGCAGCGGCAGCGACGCGTGCACCTACAGCAGGCGACTAGTACAGCGGAGGGTTTCGGATCGGATTGTGGTGAGATCGAATCGCCTAGGTGCTGGCCAAGCCAGGCCAGACACGGGTGCGAGCTGGTCTATAAGGACCGATGCCCAAGGCCGACGTCATGTGGCATCCCATGTGAAAGCTAGTCAGGCGTGGAAACTGCAGCAAGGCAAAAGTGGAACGCTGAGTTGGCTACGTGTGGCCGTACGCGCTGCATGAATCGGGAGTAGACGTGAGATTTGTTTTGGAGCAAAAGAATAGGACCGAGTCCTGGTATACGACACCGGCAGATCAAATCTTGTGAAGGAAAAAATCCATTGATACATCCATCGGGGACTAGCAAGGATGGTTGGCAAAGCAAGAGCAATTAGCTTAGTATCAAGAGTTAAAGCCAAGACAGGAGCTGCTCATGTGAAGACCAAGTTGGTTGGTTTTGCTAGTAGCATCGCGTGGAAAGCTCGGATAGTTTTTTCGCAGGGTCAGCCGTACGAAGAACCAGGCGTCAACGGGTTCCGGGTTTGAGGTGGAGAAGTTCATGTTACTGAAAACCTTGGGTTATGGCAAACAAAGGTGAAAGATTTATTGACACAACAGGGATGCTTGAAGGCGTTGCATGAAATCATGTCAGCGAAGATGGAATTATCAGGTGATGGATGGAAATTAACGGAAGACGATTTGAGAGCCTCGAGCGTGTCATGTAGTCGAACATGTTCGGCTTGGTCGGACTAGTCAGTCTGACGGATCAACGTGAGTCGGTTGGTACAGAAGACGGTGGTGAGATGGGCGAGGACTACATAGGTGCGTGATGCTGATGGTGACCGACTTTTGGGCATGGAAACACATGGCACGTGCCCGAGTGCTTGTGCGGCTTCGACAAGACTATGGCGCGAGGTTGATTCAAGACGGTACACACATGAGAGCTTGAAGTCGACGGGGTGCGAGGGGTGGACTGATCATCTACCATGGAGTCATGTTGAAGGTGGAGCTGATTGAGGGGCTATGGCATAAGTCGACAGAGAATCGATGCCTATTCAGCTGGGAAAAGCGAGTGACATGCTGTTTGGACTGGAGCCCAGTGGTCTGATGGAAGCATGAAACTCGTCATCGGTCGATGATGATCGGTGGTACTCTACAGTGGGTGTTGAGTGGTGTGGGTTTGTGACCCTTGAGACTCGACCGGGACAGCGGAGGCTCGACGCGGTAATAGCAGCGAGGCGTGCGGCATGCACGGGGCATGGAGACGGGCCAGGGCTCTGGTGGTCATACATGCGGTGAGACAACTGCGAATTTGACTCAAGATGACTACAAGAAATGGTGAAATTTCTTCAAATTTCAGACAGGCGGTCAAGAAAAGAGCGTTGATGTTGAGTTCAGGTAACTCTTATGTGTGACACCCAATATGTGAGTTGTTCACTTTCACGCAGGTCAGTGATCAGTGTGTGATGTCGTGGATGAATACTCTGGAAGTTGGAGCACAAACTAGAGTAACAAGGAACTTAATTTTGCTCGAGTGTTGACTATGGTCAAGAAAAGAAGGGACTACAAGTTGCAGGTGGAGTCATATGGAGTCTTTGGAGTAGCAGCGGTGCTCATGGAATAAGCTCAACTCCAATGTACATGAAAGTTTGACGCATTGACGAATTCAAGGTGGTGGAGAATATTCGCCAAGGTGGAGTTTTTTAGAGTTGTGTCGAATATTGTGTACAAGGTAGGTTACAGTTGGACTAGGAGTTGTACTGTGTTTACATAGGATGTGGAGTCGTGTCCTAACAGGACACTGGTAGCCTAGGCCTCTCTTATATAGAGAGGGTAGACACACGATGTAACCTATGGCAACATAATAGCACCGGAACGTAGGGGAAGCCGGCGGCATGTGCCGGTGTCCAGGGCGACCGGGTGCGATATTGTAGCGGTGTCACATGGAGGAGAGCTCGTAGTCAGGCCCCGGGGATGTAGCCATATCGATGAACCTCGTTAACAAATCTCGGTGTCATCGTCGTGTGATTGCTTGGTCCTCAGATGATGGACGGTATGCCTCGGATTTATTCTAACACATGTAATCTATGGGGATTTCAATTATGTTAAATCAAATTGACTTGATTTATCACAACTTTGATGATTGTCAAATTATTACATTATATATTGAACCTCAGCTGGCGGATGATTGTCAAATTTGCATTATGTGAAATCAATTCTTTGCTCAGACCACCATCATACTGGAGCACACAACGCTGTTTCTCAATTTACTTGTTATACATGATACATCATAAACTACAGTAAATGTTCAGGAAACTTTGGATAGTGACTTGTTGCTTATAGCCTTTTTAACCTCAAAACTGGTTAAGGCCATCCCAGGCCACTTCTGGTAATTAAGAAGATTTTCTGAATAAGTCACTGGTTTTGTTCAACACATACGGGAGCTAGTCAGTGAACTTTGTGAATGTTCAAGAAATTTTGGATAGTGACTTGCTGCTTACAGCTTACATATCAAAAGTGGAGAAAGCCATCCCAGCCCACTTCTGCAACTCAAAAGCTTTATAGCAAAGAATATATGCTTTGACCACATGGTTGTGAAAATCACTGGTCTTTTTTCAACAAATAAGTACATAACTGAACTAGTCACTGAATTTTGTGGCAACAGCAAACATGATATTTTAACAAGGGAAAAGCTGAGCCAAAGCCTCTGATCTGAACAAGGCATATCACGTATTAGTAAGCAATTTAGAAATGAATAGAAACATGTGAAAACATCTCACACCATGCCATTCATTTGGGGCAAATACTATTACTCTGCTACAGGCTACAGACTACAGCAATACAGCTTCCTACGGATCACGAGAGACGACATCGTCCTATGAAGGAATCGTCGCGGACAGGGGAGGCCATCCAAGGCGTCGCTGGTGCCTCATCAGACTCGTCTTCGCAGCCGCGGAACGTCGTCAGTTATCATGCCTTCGCCGTTGAGACGACCGGCCGGGCGGGTCTATGTGACCATCGAGAAGTTGCTTTCGCTACTTTCTTGTCGTCTCCGGAGAAGTTCGAGGGAATCATCTGGGTGTTTTCATCGTACGAGGCCTTCGGATTAGGACTTGATTTGGGAGCCGAGAGATCTGGCAACGAAGGAGTTGGGGCAGGAGACGCAGGACGCACGACTTGGGGCTTGGGCTTGCGATGATGGATCAGACGCTTTAGGTGGGTTTCCGCAAACAAAAATATTTGTTAAGTCAGAAAGCGGGCGGGTGACTGCAAATTTTCACTTGGCTGCACGTGAGACAATGGATTTTGATCGGGAGGCTGAGAAACGGAGGGATTCAGGGATACATTTATCCATCGGATTCACGAAATATGCTGCCATATTTATATGTTGTTCTATAAGCCCAAATACTACAAGAATTAGATAATTTGCCGTCTGTGGATTATAGACGGCAAAGACCTAAATAGAAATGGTAAAGATTTTGCCGTCAGTAAGCAGACGGCACAGATAAGTAGACAAAGAATAATTTTCCGTCAGCATTTCATCGGGCAGACGGCAAAGATTTTGCCGTCAGCCAACTACAGATTTGCCGTTTGTCGCAAAAATAATAGACGGCAAAACCCTATTATTTGCCGTCAGTCAAAACTTGTTCTTTGTTGTCATCAAGAGTAAAGTACAGATGGCAAAGATTGTTTTTCATTTTTCAAAAAAGTGAGTCAGATTAGACCATCTCGCTGGACACATGAACGTCAAACCAGACAGCAGGTTCAGCTCAGGTAGATTTTGGATTCGACACGGCGCCTTTCGTTCATCGTAGGTGGAGTTACAGAGAAGAAGAAAAAGTTGTCCTAAAAATTTACACAAAGGACCCTAGAAAGTAAAAAACAAAAGCAATCAAGTCCTTCACTACAACAACATGGACTTCACCGCCGGCCGTCCTTCTCTTGGCCGGAGACAAAACCACAGGGATTACACTACCACCGCCTTGCCCTGCCCACGCCAGCCCGCAACACCAATAGGAGCCGAACGGAGGAGAAGCTATCCGCTTTGGCCATGCCGGCCCGAAGCACCAACCGGAGCTTTTCCCCTACCCGCAGCGGCCTCCCGCGCTGGCTGTGCCCTGCTCGCGCCACACGCCCGCCGCCCGCCGCCCGCTCACGCGTCGCTCGCAGCGGCCTCCCACGCTGGCCGCTCTGCCCGCACCGGCCATGTCTTGCTCGCGCCGCCCGCCCCTTGGAGAAGCTGCAGCGGCCTCCCGCACCATTCGCTCTGCCCGCACCGGCCAAGCCGTGCTCGCGCCGCCCGCCCCGCTGGAGAAGCTGCAGCGGCCTCCCGCGCCGGTCGCTTTGCCCGCCCCCGCTGGAGGAGCCAAAGTGGCCTCCCGCACCGGCCAAGCGGGGCTTGCGCCGCCAGCCCCTGCTGGAGGAGCCGAAGCGCCCCCCGCGCTGGCCGCCCTGCCCACAGGAAGGGGAAGGAGGGAGCCGGAGGAGGCGGGGCAGAGGAAAGGGAGGACGAAGGTCTGCCGGCGGTGGCGGAGGGTTTGCCGGCCGAAGGAGCCGCGAGTGGTGGCGCCAGCGAGTGGATCGAGACGTGGGCGAGGTGGTGGGGGTGGGCTACGTGCGTGCGTTAGAGAGAGACATGTACGAGACAGAGAGAAAGAGAGAGAGAGATTTGTGCGGGATAAGGGAGAGAGATCATGCGGGATGAGGGAGAGAGAGCGTGGTGGGGTCGGGGGTGGGAGAGTGTTGGGGTGGGCTGTGATTGTGCCCGGGGATGTGTGAGTTGAGATGCTGCCACATCATCGATCCGCGTGGTGTGCTTTCTCTTTGTTGTATGTATTTTTTATTACAGACGGCAAAGAGCTCACTTTGCCATCTGCAAAAAAAATAGACGGCAAAGATCTTTGCCATCTGCATTTATATTACAGACGGCAAAGTGAGCTCTTTGCCATCTGTATTTTTTTTGCAGACGGCAAAGTGAGCTCTTTGCCGTCTGTATTCTTTTTGCAGATGGCAAAGTGAGCTCTTTGCCATCTGTAGTTTTTTTTAGACGGCAAAGTCTATTTTACCGTTGCTTTTTCTTTGTCGTCTGCTAATGACGGCAAACCCTTTCCTTGCTGTCTGCCCCGATGAAATGCTGACGGCAAATAAAGTACTGACGGCAAATCTTCTGTTTCCCGTAGTGAAAGTGCATCATCTAATTTCTTACACCAATTCTTTCGGGACCTATTGACAGTTTTTTGTAAAATTAATTTTATTTCTCTATTGCTAAGTTCAAATTGACCACTAGACCGAGGATGATAGGGTGATACAATTCTATGGTTAATATCATACTTAGCAATCATTTTACGGAAAGCATCATGAATATAGTGTGAACCACCATCAGTCATTAAATACCTAGGGACTACAAGCCTTGGGAAAATAACTTCCTTAAGCATTTTAATAGAGGTGTTGTGATTATCACTACTAGTTGGAATAGCTTCTACCCACTTAGTAACATAATAAACAACAACCAAAATATGTGTATACCCATTAGAGGAAGGAAAATGTCCCATGTAATCAAAACCCCAAACATCAAATGGTTCGACAGCAAGAGAATAATTCATAGGCATTTCCTGATGCTTACCAATATTACCAATTCTTTGACATTCATCACAAGATAAAACAAACTTACGGGAATCCTTGAAGAGAGTAGGCCAATTAAAACCATATTGCAATACCTTGTTAGTAGTTCTATCTCCCGCATGATGTCCTCCATAAGCTTCGGAGTGCATTTCCGTAGGATTTGTTGCCGTTCATACTCAGGTACACAACGTCTAATAGTACCATCTACTCCTTCTTTGTAAAGATGTGGGCCATCCCAAAAGTAATGTCTTAAATCATAGAAGAATTTTTCTTTTGTTTGTATGTGAAACTAGGTGGTATATATTCACAACAATATAATTAGCATAGTCAGCATACCAAGGAGTGTTATGAGAAACATTTATTGCAGCTATTTGCTCATCAGGAAAACTATCATCAATAGGTACTGGGTCATCAAGAATATTTTCTAGCGTAGACAAGTTATCAGCTACGGAATTCTCAGCTCCTTTTCCGTGAGTGATATGTAAATCAAATTCTTGTAACAAGAGAACCCACCTAATGAGTCTAGGTTTAGCATCTTTCTTTTCCATAAGATATTTTATAGCAACATTCTTAGTGTGAACAATCACTTTAGAATCAGCAATATAAGATCTGAATTTATCACAAGCAAACACAACTGCTAAAAATTTCTTTTTCGGTGGTAGCATAATTTCGTTGAGCACAGTCTAGAGTTTTACTAGCATAATGGATAACATTTAATTTTTTATCAACTCTTTGTCCTAGAATAGCACCTACACCATAATCACTTGCATCACACATAATTTCAAAATGCAAGTTCCAATCAGGTGGTTGAACAATAGGTGCAGAAGTTAAGGCTTTCTTAAGTGTCTCAAAGGCTTCTACACAATCATCATAAAAAACAAATGGAACATCCTTCTGTAAAAGATTTGTAAGAGGCCTAGAAATTTTAGAGAAGTCTTTAATAAACCTCCTTTAGAAACCAACATGACCAAGGAAACTACGAATACCTTTAATATCTTTAGGAATGGCATTTTCTCAATTGCATCAACTTTAGCTTTATCCACCTCAATACCTCGTTCAGAAATTGTATGCCCCAAGACAATACCTTCATTAACCATAAAGTGGCACTTCTCCCAATTCAATACAAGATTAGTTTGCTCACATCTCTGCAAAACTTGATCAAGGTTGCTTCAGCAATCACCAAAAGAAGTTCCGTGAAAGGAAAAGTCATCCATGAAAACCTCAACAATCTTTTCACAAAAAACAGAGAAAATAGCAGTCATGCATCTTTGAAAGGTAGCATGTGCATTGCATAAACCAAAAGGCATACGTCTATAAGCGTAGGTTCCAAAAGGGCAAGTAAAGGTGGTTTTTTCTTGATCAGGTTGTGAAACAGGTATTTGAGAAAAACAGAATATCCATCAAGGAAACAAAAGTGTGTCTGCTTTAGAAAATCTTTCTAGCATTTGATCAATGAAAGGCAAAGGGTAATGATCTTTTCTAGTTTCTTTATTTAATTTTCTAAAATCAATCACCATTTTATAGCCAGTGATAATTCTTTGTGGAATAAGTTCATTTTTATCATTAGGAACAATAGTAATACCACCCTTCTTAGGGACACAATGAACGGGACTTACCCATCTACTATCAACTATGGGATAGATTTTACCTGCTTCCAGAAGCTTTAGTATTTTAGTTCTTACCACTTCTTCATTTTAGGATTCAAACATCGTTGGTGATCAACAATGGATTTAGCATCAGGTTCCATATTAATCTTGTGCTGACATAGAGTGGGACTAATGCCGTTAAGATCATCAAGAGTATATCCAATAGCAGCTCGGTGCTTCTTCAGAATTATCAATAATCTTTCTTCTTCATGTTCTAAAAGGTTAGCACTAATAATAACAGGATATATCTTTTTCTCATCAAGATAAGCTTATTTCAAAGTGTCTGGCAATTTTTTTAATTCAAACACAGGATCACCTTTAGGGAGGAGGACCTCCTAGAGTTTCAATAGGAAAATTGTGTTTTAGCAGAGGTCATTGTTCAAAGAAAATTTTATCTATCTCATTTCTTTCATGCATATGCATATCATTTTCATGGTCTAACAAATATTGTTCTACTAGATCAGTAGGAGGCACGACAATAGAAGCAAGACCAATTATTTCATCACTACGTAATTCCTTTTTATGATGTTTTCTACTAAACTAGGAAAAATTAAATTTATGAGACTCATCACCAAAGTTAACACTGACGGTTTGTTTATGACAATCTATAGTAGCATTAACAGTGTTCAAGAAAGGTCTACCAAACTATGATGATCAATAATAGTTTTCAAGAAAGATATTATAAAGATGATCAATAATATGATGCAACCTCAATTCCATTTTTATGTAGTTTTACTTTATAAACCAAACTAGTGATAAAACAAGAAACTAAAATATTCAATTGCAAGATCTAAAGATATACCTTCATGCACTCACCTCCACGGCAACGGCGCCAGAAACAAGCTTCATTGACGTGATGTGAGTGCCGCTTTCCTAACCTCCCCGGCAACGGCGCCATAAAAGAGCTTGATGTCTACTACGCAACTTTATTCTTGTAGACTCGTGTTGGGCCTCCAAGCGTAGAGTTTTGTGGGACAATAGCAATTTTTCCCTCAAGTGGATGACCTAAGGTTTATCAATCCGCGGGAGGTGTAGGATGAAGATGGTCTTTCTCGAACAACCCTGCAACCAAATACAAGAAATCTCTTGTGTCCCCAACACACCCAATACAATGTCAAATTGTATAGGTGCACTAGTTTGGCGAAGAGATGATGATAAAAGTATAATATTGATGGTAGAAATATATTTTTATAATCTGAATAAATAAGAACAGCAAGGTAGCAAATAGTAAACGGGCACAAAAACGGTATTGCAATGCTTGAAAACAAGGCCTAGGGTCCGTACTTTCGCTAGTGCAATCTCTCAACAATGCTAATATAATTGGATCACATAACCATCCCTCAACATGCAACGAAGAATCACTCCAAAGTTCTTATCTAGCAGAGAAGATGTTAAAGCAGATTGCCCTCCCCTAGATGGGAGAGTTGTTGGTGATGATGATGACGATGATTTCCCCCTCTGCGAGGGAAGTTCCCCGGACGAATCGCTCCGCCGAAGGGCAAAAGTGCTCCTGCCCAAGTTCCGCCTCGAGACGGCGGCGCTTCGTCCCGAAAGTCCTCTCCTTTTCTTCTGGGTTAAAATGACCTAAATACCATAAGACGGGCACCGGAGGTGTGCCGAGGAGGGCACAACCCACCAAGGCATGCTTAGGCTCCCTCGCGCGCCCAGGTGGGTTGTGCCCACCTGGTGGGCCCCCTCTGGTGGTTATTTGCTCCAATATTCCCCATATATTCCAAAATAATTCTTCATAAATTTTTAGCTCATTTGGAGATGTGCCGAATAGGTAACTCTGACGTAGCTTTTCCAGTTCCAGAATTCCAGCTGCCGGCATTCTCCCTCTTTGTGTAAACCATGCATATTATGAGAGAAAAGGCATTAGAATTACTCCAAAAAGCATTATTATGCAATAAAACATAGTAAATAACAGTAGGTAAACATGATGCAAAATGGACATATCAGAATACTTCAAAAATTATAGATATGTTGGACACGTATCAGCGTTCGCCCAGGCCCACCCTCAAAGCATCTCTAGCAGACCCCTTAAAATCGCAAACTATAAAACTAGGATACGGGTCAAGGAATGCATTTTAAGGGTTAATTTTAGCTACGGCCGAACAAATACTGTAAAGCAAACTATAAAACTGGGATAAAGAGCTCCTTCCTCCAGTCCGACCGTTGCCGCCCCTTCCCCAGCCGGCAGTGGTAGCCACACCGGGCGCGCCCAACCCCATCGGTCGTGCCCCGTCGCTCGTCAGCCATGCCCCATCACTATGTTAGCCACGCCCAGCCTCGCCGGCCACGCCCCGTCGCCTCCGCCGTCCGTGCCATGCTCTATTGCCAGTCGCGCTAGCCGAGCCGTGCCCCTTTCCCTGCTGCACCGGGAGGATTCTGGAGGCAAGGCTGAGGTCATGGGAGGCCACGGCGATGTCGAGCTCGTCCAATTTGAACTAGCGGCGATCGATTGCGGCGTCTAGCGGTCTTTTTCGGTGTGCGGTGATGAATTCCGGCGAGTTTAGGGCGGATTCCGGCAAACTCCTGGCGGCGTGTTTGCTCTGACGAGGTTTGACCGGTATACGGGGCCCCCTAGATTCGGCCTTCCAACCTCTAAACATAAGGGTTTCAGGTGTGCATTTTTGGTGGCCCTTAAAATTTTTTGGTTGGACCACTTTTACGGTTTTTGTTCTGGACACTTTTTCACCGCAACTGTAAAACGCAAAACTTATAATGGTTTGACCACTTATACGGGGTCTGCTAGAGATGCTCTCGGCGTCCATCTAGGCAAGCCCCCAACCAGTCTGTGCATGACCAGCGGCCAAAACAAATGACTCTGGCACATGCATTGACCAAAAAATCCTAACAAGATGGCCCCACGCGTGAGCTGGTGCTGCAGGTGCAAAGCCAGACTCAACTGGCGTGAGAGATCCATCCTGGCACGGGACCAATAGTGTTGACAGCCAGCCCCATGCGAGAGCCGGTGCTGCGGATGCAATGCAGTCACCCTGCCAGTGTGAACAAACAAACCTGCACGAGCCGGTTGGCCACACACAAGCCGGCGTTGTAGGTACGACGCATACCCTGCCTGGCGTGAAGTAACCAGCCCGAGGAGGGCCGAATCACCGACATGCTGGTCCAACCTTACCATCACATACGGGATAGCGTGCGAGACTATGCACGTGGGCACCACACAAAACACCACATGATTTTGGCCCCAAGAATGGCCACGCCACCTATCATGGACCTGGGAGGCCACCCGCGAGGGTGCGCGCCGCCCGGGCAGATCGAAGAACCCTAGGGAGGTGCCCTGGGGCACACCAGCGTGAAATGGACGGTGAGGAGGTTGTCCACACCCACGGAGGCTCCTAGTAGGAGGGTACTCTATCATACTTTTCGTGAGTAATATTCGTGTCTCTACCATTGTATCGACTTCTGCCATTGTTCATCCTTAGTTATTCTTACTCCATAATCTTAAGCCAAAACACAAGGAACATTTGGTAATGTATCGACTTCTACCATTGTTAATCCTTAGTTATTCGTACGCCATAATCTTATTATTTGTTACATCACATTAGAGGATAGTTGCAAGACATCTATCTTTAGCACTCTTTCTTGCAGAAACAAAGTATCATAATCGGTCTAAAGCTGATAATGTTACACGCCCCTTCATCATAGCCCTCATTGTGGCAGGCCTCAGCACACTGTTCCCGAATGCATGTGGAAGTGGGGTATGTCGTGCTCGTTATTGTGCAAGTCTTGGCTTCATAGCCTACAAAACAATGGACACAATATGGTGTATGACAAAATCAGACCTTATGGTGTTATCAAAAGAAATATAAGGAAAGATAAGTCATTGTATAAAGAATTCACATACGACTAGCAAATAGTTAGAGCATGAATTAAAGATGTGCCTTGTTCTATAGTTGAGATTGTTATCCAATGCTTACCAGGAACAAAAAAGGAGTGACATCACAAGTAGAAAGCATAACATGTTTCCAAGCTTGAGGGCTCCCATATCTATAGGAAGAAATGGTCAAAAAGGTGGACAAATGAGCACTGATTATCTGAACTCCAAATAGACAACACAACCTTTTATAGCCATGGATGATGAGGGCTAGAGAAAAATAAATGCCAAAGGTAAGATTGTTTATCCTATCTAACAGATATGCATGATGCATTAATGATGATATTCTATCCAAAAGATGAGGCTCTATCTGCCTGATGCAATTATTTGTTGCATTTATTGGACGTGCATAGCACGCAACCATTCCCCCAAATTGTTGATGCATGGTGTAACATACTAGCAAGAGAAGTGCCTAGCTAGAACCCAAAAAATCATTGGAAAAACTTAAACTTTTTGCCATATATATATAAAACTGTGTCTATCATAGCTTACCATAGAATTAGTTAAGGCTTGATAAATATTTAACGGTTTAAAAGCTATTAAAAATATGAAATAAATAGGGGAGCCTCATTCTAATATAATAAGATGATCCAACGGTGTGATTGTGAAAATATGCATTTATGTGTCCTCGGCAAAAAATAGAAGCATTTCAGCTCACTGTAGGATCAATATATACTGAAACATTTGTTCTTTTTGTCCAGGACACATCTAGTCATATTTTTTCAATCCCTTCGTTGGATCATGTCATATTATAGGTGTGTTGGTTCAATATTTTTTTAGGATTTTTGAGAGCTTTTACACCGTCGAAAACCTTAACTATTTCTGTGGCAAGCTATTATAGATGTGTTGGATCAATATATACAAGGGTCTGGGTGTCTTGCCTAAAAACCGCTGGATTATACTGAGATGTGTGCTAGTGTAACTATTACTAGAACTAATGGGCGAAGTCTTTATTAGGGAATAATTATTGCTGATTAATTCTTGATATGGGCGCACTTTTTATTAGGAAGTAATTATTGCTGATTATTGCTTGATATGGACGCAGTTATTATTAGGAAACAATTATTTCTTATTATTGCTTAATATGGATGGACTTATTATTAGGAAATAATTAGGTATATTATAACTATGGAGTATAAAGGTATGGATACCTTTGGTATGGCTCCATGGAATATACTCATGTACCTTGTTCAAAGTACAAACTAGATACCTGCATTATATAGTTAGGAAACAAAACTAAAATATAATATTTTGAAAATAAATTATTGGGTATATGCATATCTATGTATGTACATAATTGCGTTAGTAGGACGTAATAGAAAATATAATCACCATAAAAATATTTTATGGTAAGTAAAATTACGAACGTAAAACATAGTGTATGATATACAAAAATGTAATTTTTCTGGTCTAATGATTTTTTTCTTATGCCAAATTTTACGTAGTGAATAAATATGAATAACTATTTGTATTTCAAATGTAATTTATTTGTAAATGATCTTGATATTACCTTCGGTGGAGAATAATTTATTCTGCACCCTGGGTGATTAATAGTATATAGGGAAAATACATCCTACCACCCGGAGTAGTTACCCCACATGTCTCATATACTATCATGTGGTATTATATATACTACTTTATAATTGTATGTATGTTCATATATTATACATAAGATAATCCAATGTATTCAAAACGTAGTCCGTGCAGTAGTTGAATTGGATGATGTTTTCAGATCGAACTACTCTCTAGTATATTATTCGTAACTCCTCAACCGTTTGTCGGAATTGCGCAAATGACACACCTTTGGAAAGTTGTTGAAAATGCAAAATCTTTGATTGTTGATATATTTTTTAAAAATTCCCCAAGTTTGAAAGAACTTTTTAGTACAGTAAAACTTGTTTCGACCGAGTACACCAAATATTTGAATCGTTTATCAAAATAGATCATAAGATATACCGTTAAATTTTTTATAAAAGAAGCAAGTTTAACGTAGACATACTTTCAAACTCATTTTTGTTTATGAGGAGTGTTAAATATGACAAACATAATGTTGTTTTTTTTGCTTTTTGAACATGCAAATCCTAGGTCTTTATAAACTTAGAACTTCCCTGTTCTTTTAATTTGAACTTATTTTTTGCTCCGAGTAAGGAATTTTATTTAAATTTCAAATAAACATCGAACTGTTCCATTTTTAAATGTGAACTTCTTTGTTTTATTCTTTAATCACAAGAAAATCTGAGTTTTTTTATAAAGATCAAATTGCTCCATTTTTAGTTTGAATTCTTAGTTTTATTACTTACTAATGGGGAAAAATACAAACATAGAACAGCTCCATTATTTTAATTTGAACTTATAGTTTTCTTATTTATTTTTTTGTAATTTTCCTTTTTTTATTTGAACTTCTCTAATTTTTCAACAAATGGGAAAACTCCATTTTTATAACCAATTTTTAACATCTTTATTTATTGAAACCTCTTTCTCAATTTTTTAAATCTTCTACCTTTGTATTTTAGATATTTAGGAAATAAGAGTGATCTTTTTTTGTATATTAATAAAATAAAACAAATTTGATATTTTAGAAACATTGAAATGTTATAATTTCTTAATTTCAGCTAATTTTTATAAACTTTCAAACCATTTATCGGAAAAACCTTTATGACATATCATTGGAAAGCTTCTGAACACAAGCAAAATTTTAAATTCTTTGTCAATTGTGAGAAATTTCAAAAATTCAAAAAACTCCATCAATATCATTTGGTTTCGGACATGTAAATCGTAGGTTTATATAAACTTCGAACTTCTCTTCTTTTTATTTGAACTTCTTAGTTTTATTCATAAAAAATAAGAAAAAATGATTTTTAAGTAAACATCGAACCACTTTTTATAATTGAACTTGATATTTTTTTCTAGAAACGGGAAAAAATTGAGTTTTTTATATACATCAAACTACTCCATTTATTTAGTTTGAACTTCTTGATTTTTTCTTTACTAACGAGGAAAATCTGAGTTTGTTTCAAACACAGAACTGCTCCATTTGTTTAATTTGTACTTCTTGGTTTTATTACTTTTAGTAACAGAAAGAATCCTCGTTATTTAAGAAACATCAAACCACTTCGTTATTTTAATTTGAACTTCTAGTTTTTAGGGAGAAAATCATTTTTATAAACTCTTTTGCAAGTCGAAGCTGACCCCAGATCTATAGGACCTCGAATTAATGCCTTAGAGAGTTTTAGAACTCAAATTGCAGATTTTTGTTTCGTTTTATGACTAACTTGGCACACCTTCAACAGTTCTAGGACTAACTTGGCACACCTTCAACATCTTTAGGACTTACAATCCATTTTATTGTCTTGTTCATAATCATGAAAAAGATGTTTTTCGTTACAAATCATCGAACTCCTCTGTTATTTTAACTAGATGGTATCCCGCGTGTTGTAGCGGAAACATGCGAAAATTAGTTACAATATATCATTTTGAGAAGATTTAGTTGCCAGGAATTTGAATATGAGACAAAGGATTAAAAATACATACGATTTGTTGTATTTGATTCTTGTATGGTGATGAAATCTTTATTGAGTAGTATTGCTCATGCATGTTGAGAGAAAAAAATTAACAAGGTTAATAAAGTGGGATGTGTGCATGTTGGGAGAACTATTATAAGTGGCTCGCATCTCCCTTTATTTTGGAACTTATCATTTTCTCAATTTTAACTCCTTTTTTGCTCCTTTGTTATTTCAATTTGAAGCTCTTTTTTTCGTAAACAGAAAATATTAGTTTTTAATAAACATCGAACTTATCATTTTTCTTAATTTAAACTTCTTTATTTTATTATTTAGTAACTGGAAAAATATGAGGTTTGTAATAAACATCCAACCCCTCCAATATTTTAGTTTGAATTTCTAGTTTTTTAGGAACGTGAAACATGTGACGTTTATAAAAAGAGAATAGGCTCACTACATTTATTTTTAATAACACTAATATTCTATATGTGAACTTGTCCTTATTTTTATATTCAAACTTATCACATGATTCCTATGTGAACTAAAGAAAGTAAGTGGTTGAAAAACACTATAAAACTCTTTTGGCCATTTTCTCGCACACTTGTAGACACACCGTTTTTAACGCACAAACCCTTCAAACTCCTGGGATGTCTGCCTTTGAACTATAGCACACGATGAAGTGGAACTTCTCAATCATATTGTTTTTTCTCTACTCTATAATGCTTCTCTTGAATGTTTTTGTAATTAACTGCATCCATGCTATGACCAAATTATGATGTAAAAAATTACAGAGGCATAAATACAAATAGGCGGTGTAAACTGTATACGCGACTATATCAACCATAACTTCATTTTTGACTCCTACAGAAAACAATGAATCAAACTAGTTTAGTTTGACAACCAAAATGGCGTAAGGACACAACTAAAACAGTGACATATTCAATTTTCACATGTCGCGGGTAGGCCCACAGCTCACCACTAGGTAGTACCAGGGTAAGTACTCGTACCTACTACTTTTTCAGCTTTGCACGCATTGTACTGATGTACTTACAAGACTCAATAGGGCTGGTTTTTTTGTATAGTTTTTACTAAATGACCACTAGAATACATATACTCGTGTGTGTCCGATGTGTCGATGATAAACTGTCCCCACATGTCATTGTGTGTGTGTTTTTTGATAAAATGTTGGCTCTTTATTAATCACACAACATACTTACATAGTGTAAGTGCATCTAGTGCCACCCCTAGTTGGTTTCGGAGTATTGATGACAAACATGGTTGAGGGACTAATGTGTTTGTGAGAATTGCAGCATAACAGAGGTAGTAGTCCCTCATTAATTCGGTTTACCTACAAGAGATGACCCCTAAAAATGTATGAACACATTGAAGACAATGGTGGTTCGTGAAGACATTCACGATGAAGATAATGACCTATGAAGATATTCACTTAAAGACTATGGAGTGCGAAGACATAGTTTCTTTCGTAGTATCCTTTTCTTCTTTCTAGGGTCATGGGAACCACCTTACTGTTAAGTGGGGTCCAAGTGAACAAAGTCAGCTGACTGAAGTGATGCTCAACCAAAATCCTATGTCTTCGAGCGAAGACAATGAGAGCAAATCTTATCCAAAGTTGGATGAGTCAGCTTTGCTTGTAGCTAGCCCAAGCCAAGCTGTCGCGTGTGTTTGAAATCTGACTGTTGGACACGTGTTGGTTCCCTAGTGACCCAGGGTCATTTCAGACATATCATGTCGGGTTGCCTCCTGGCTATAAATAGCACACCCCCTACACCATAAATTGGTGGCTGCTCAGAGTTAGTGCACGGCTTTTGTCGTTTGAGAGCAACCCACCTCCGAAGCTTTTGAGAGAGAGATCCTTGCGAGGTCAAAGCCCAAAACACCCAGAGCCAAAGAGTGTTCGGCATCACTAAAGTCTTTCTGTCCGCGTGACTCGAAGAATTGTTACACATGAGGACTGTGCATCCTCCAGCCGGTTAGGCGTCATGTTCTGAGCATCCAAGAGTCATTGTGGATCGCCAGTGAACGGTGTCTGTCAAGGTTTGGAAGTCTACCTTGAAGACTTACTAGAGTGATTGGGCGAGGACTGGGAGTCCTTAGCTCAAGGGGAATAAGGTGAAGACACAGTCTTGTGAGTTCAATCTCAGCCTCCCTAACTAGACGTACAGTTGTCAGAGCAACTGGAACTGGTCTACCAAATCTTGTCTTCACCAAGCTACTGGTTCTATCCCTTACCTTCTTTACTTTTGAGTTTCTCTTCGTGAATTCATTGCTTGCTTGCCTGATCTGTTTGACTTCACTGTGCGAAGACTATTACCAGTTTAGCTTCACACTTTCTTCCATTCCGATCCATACTCCCTAGCTGCTCTTAGTCTTTGTACTTCCACTGTATTGCTTACCTAACTATGGCTTGTCTAGTGCAATTCATCTTCCGCTGTATATCATATAGGTTCATTCTTACCGTATGTCTTCAAAGACCTTGTGTTTTGAATAATTTCATAAAAATCACCTATTCACCCCCTCTAGTCGATAACTAGAACTCTCAGTTGGTATCAGAGCAAGGTGCTCCCTTGTTCTGTGTGATTTGGTTTAACCACCTGGAGTTTTACCTATGTTGACTGCAAGGATAATCAAGGTCTCCGCTGCGTGCCCAGTCTTTGATGGCACGGATTACCCCTACTGGAAGAATAAGATGCGTATGCATCTTGAAGCCATTGGCATCGACCTCTGGTACTTCGTCAGGATAGGCGTTCCCAAGGTCGGTGAAGGTGTCACCACTGCTGATGTCAAGAGGTTCACACAATTGGACTCGACTGCCAAGAACATCATATGTGGTCATCTGGCCAAAGGACAGTATGGCCGTCTGAGTGCTCTTGAAGCTGTGAAGCTAGTATGGGACTGGCTGTCCAAAGTCAACGATGTTCTTCGCAATCTCTTCAACTGCTTCAAGAGAAACGACAATGAGAATGTCCAGCTCACGTGTGATCGCCTCACTGATATCACCAATGAGCTTCGTGCACTCGGCGCCATTGAGATCACCAAGCATGAAATTGTGAAGAAGCTACTGAGATCACTTGACAGCTCATTTGACACTTTGGCCCTGATGATTCAAGAATGCCCTGACTTCAAATATCTCGATCCGTCTGACATACTTGAGAGGCTCAACACACATGAGTTCCAACTATCTGAGAAGATATATATATATATATATATATATATATATATATATATATATATATGGCCCCAACTATGGTCGATCCCGTGCTTTGAAGGAAAAAGTTGTTTCCTCATCTGAAGAAGAATCTAACTGCAGTTCCGATGATCCTGAAGACGTTGGCAAAGAGCTAGCAATGCTTGTGAGAAACTTCCAAAAGTTCTCCAAGAAGAATCACTTCGAAAAGTCTTAAAGATCCAGCTAAAGAAATGATGAGGCTTCCTCTCGTGACCACAAGAAGAAAACATTCCACAAATGCAAGAAGCCGGGCCATTACATATCTGAGTGTCCTCAATGGGACAAGGAAACTAAGAAGAAGAAAAAGAGCAAGGAATATGATTCTGACGACCAGAAGAAGAAGAAATCTTCAAAGTCTTCATCAAAGTCTTCGTCTCACAAGAAGAGCTCGTCTGGCAAGGCTCGTGCGTTCATTGGCAAGGAGATGGATTCAGAGGAGGAGTCTGCTTCTGAGGAGGCGGAGGTGGAGTCTGATTCAGGTGTGGCAAGCTTGGCTCTAGCTTTGGCATTCGTCGCCAAGTCCATCTTCAACACTGAAGACAATGGCCACGTCGCCGACGCTGAAGCCGATGATGAGGACGACTCTGCTCCAACCTACTGCTTCATGGCACGAGGTGCCAAGGTAAACTCACGCGATGCTTAATTTCAAACCTCCAATGAAGATGACTCTGAGTGTGAATCCAAACCTAGCTATAAAACTCTTGCTAAAATTGTAACTGAATAACAAACTGCTATGGAATAGATTCAGAAGATGCTAGACAAAAGTGATGACCTTTTGGACACGGAAATGAATCGAACTCAGTCCTTAATCAAAGACAAAAAAATCTTCATGTTAAGTACGAGGAACTTGAAAGTCGTCATGAAACCCTCCCAGCCACTCATGAGAAGCTTTGCTACGATTATCTTCAAAGGAAGCAATATCTTGAGAAACTGAGAGTGTCTCATGAAGATCTTCAAAAGGAGAACGATTCACTACTCTCCCAACAGACCAGTTCCGCTCAGGAAGATTTTGTGCCACCGTGTTTAAAATGTCTTGAGCGTGATAATGTTATCTCTGTTGCTGAATGTTCCACTGCTTCTGATGTTGCAATATCTTCAACTGCGGATGTGGTAACAAACCCCTCCACTGAGGATACCACTACTATTGCTGATGACAATGCTAGGTTGACGACGTTTCTTGAAATAGGCATGTACAAAAGCCTCAAAGGGCATCAGACACTATGTGATGTCCTCAAGAAACAGATTCTGAACCAAAACCCTAGGAAATAGGGTGTTGGCTTCGAGAGGAAAATGAATGTTGATGGTTCTTACTGGAAGCCTGAGCAGTACCCCAAAACCACGTGGGTTGATGCACAGTGCCCTTCACTGGACCCATCCACCTTATCTGGTTTCACCTGTGCTAAACCCATTATCATTGATGAATCCTTTGATTCAAATTATAAGCTGTTTACGAATCAGAATGGTGAAGTGTTTGCCAGGTTTATTGGTACTAACTACAGGAATGGGCCACCTTTGAAGAAGATTTGGGTGCCCAAAAAATTTCTTGAGAAGCTTCCCGTGAATGTCATCATGACACCACTTGGGAAGAAGAGAAACCCCAGACCAAAGGATTCATATGGCCCAAAGACTCCATACAGACAGAGGACCTCACAAGGTCACCCTAACGCCAATGTTTTGCAGGGAAACCATCATCAGACTCATGAATATGAGCGTGTTTCTTCTAGCCGCTATGTTCACAAATCAAAGAACTTTTCTGCATATTCTTGTGAGTATTATTCACCTCCTGCAAGACTATTTGCTAGGGCTCCAAAGCCAAAGTTCTCAGATGCTGCACTTAGACTCATTGCTTCTATGCCACCCCTGAAGATGTAGGTGGTTAAGAAGAATTAACTTTCTCTTGCAGGGAAAGGTCTCCAGCCGGAAATCAAAGACGTCTGACGCCAATGCTGGGGACCTAAAATGTCTTGTGGGATGCAAGACAAACTGCCAAAATGGTCTTACCATATATTTCGTCACAGGGTTTCTTGACAAGCATCCTATCTTACCTAACAAGAATCTAAACTTTGATAGTATGCTTGTTCGTCAAATGTTTGCGCTTCACACTTCTCTTCGTGAAGTCTATCCCCCTAACTGCACTGTAGGATACGTCACCAAAAGCGACTGAATGGATCATGGATAGTGGATGCACTAACCACATGACTAGTGATCGAAGTCTTCTAATGGATGGAACCCTACGTCCATCCACAAAAAGCCACGTCACGTTCACCGACACTAGTAAAAGCAAGGTATTGGGCCTAGGTAGAGTTGCTATCTCAAAAGATCAACACATGGATAAAGTTATGCTTGTTGAATCCCTTCGTTACAACTTAATGTCTGTCTCAATGCTTTGTAGTCTCAACATGATTGTGATATTTGGAAAATATCGTTGCCTTGTGCTTATGGAAACTGACAAATCCCTAGTCTTCGAAGGTTATCGAAGAGGTGATCTGTATATGGTAGATTTCTCCGCGGGACCACAGCTTGCCGTATGTCTTCTAGCAAAAGCTTGAGAGTGTTGGCTTTGGCATCAGAGGCTAGGACATGCGGGCATGAGGAACTTGCACACTCTTGTGAAGAAGAAGCGTATCATTACCATCGAGGGCGTCAAGTTCAAGAAGGATCATCTATGTGGTGCTTGTGAAGCCGACAAGATGACTAGCGCCAAGCATCCCTCGAAGACAATCATGACTACATCACGTCCCTTCGAGCTGCTACACATGGACTTATTTGGCCCTACTCACTACTCTACCCTTACCACCATTGCACATATGTATGGCTTCGTCATTGTTGATGATTACTCAAGATACCACTACTAGGGAAAAGCCTAGCAGTAACGCTGGTTTTTGGCCTATCAGTAGCGCGGGTAAGCGCGCTACTGATAAGGCGCTACAGCTAATGCTTAGCAGTAGCGCCTACTGGCACTTGCTACTGCTATATCTACTTAGTAGTAGCGCTTTCCAAGTCAATCGCTACTGCTAATTATTAGTAGCGCTTTCGAAAACAACCGCTACTACTATTATTCCCTATTCCATTTCTTTTTAATTTTATGTCGTATTCATATACCTGTATACAATTTTTCATACAGTAGCAATTTAGAGATTGTTTTTACATCGTAATGAGTTATTAAATCACTAGGTGAAAGAACCTTGGATTAGTTTCAAGTGCATGGATCCAAAGTAACCAATGGTCACATTGGATCCATCCATTTGAAACTAATTGGCGGTTCTTTCACCCAATGACATAATAACTTCTCATCATCATCATAATATCATTAACAACTTATCATCATAATATATCACTGTCATATAACTCCTCATAATCATCATTTTCGTCCATGATGGGACATCATATAACAACTTCGTCACTAGTTATAATAACAACTCGTCCTCATCATCATCATAGGACTCATAGTCACTACTCCTACTCAGCATCACCATCAAGTCTAAGTCATTGTAGTCATATATAATCAACACTAACTAATTGTTCTTAATACTTAGGACCTACTCCTCTCTCCTAGCTAAAATACCATAAAACAGATAAACCGATCCTTCACCATAATGAAGAATGGACATAAACCTATCTCCAACTTGTGGCTTGCGCACATTCATTTTGTCTCCAATTATTTGCGTGTGCGCATTCATCACTTTTCTCCATTCTTTGATTTTGAGCCTTCCATCGTTTGAAGAAATCAAGTATGCAGTATGGTAAGCCTCCGAAGGATTGGTCATAAGCTAACCATATGCATATCACCTTTGGTAAATAGCATGTCAGGCACAACCTCCTTCGGGAGCCTCTGTTCAAAAACGAAATAGTAACATATATAGTTAGAAATGGTTTACTTAAGAATAATGTATGCAATGAAGTTACCATCATTAACAAAATCTTACCAAGTTTTTAGCAATGAAGTTATCATCAAGCAATGTGTGACGCCCCCGTTTCAATCGTACACTAATCATACACGCAAACGTGTACGATCAAGCTCAGGGACTCACGGGAAGATATCACAACACAACTCTACAAATAAAAAAAATCATACAAGCATCATATTACAAGCCAGGGGCCTCGAGGGCTCGAATACAAGAGCTCGATCATAGACGAGTCAGCAGAAGCAACAATATCTGAGTACAGACATAAGATAAACAAGTTTGCCTTAAGAAGGCTAGCACAAACTGGGATACAGATCGAAAGAGGTGCAGGCCTCCTGCCTGGGATCCTCCTAACTACTCCCGGTCGTCGTCAGCGGGCATCACGTAGTAGTAGGCACCTCCGGTGTAGTAGGAGTCATCGTCGACGGTGGCGTCTGGATCCTGGGCTCCAACATCTGGTTGCGACAACCAGGAAGAAGGAAAAGGGGGAAAGGAGGGAGAAAGCAACCGTGAGTACTCATCCAAAGTACTCGCAAGCAAGGAGCTACACTACATATGTATGCATTGGTATCAACTGGAATAAGGCTATCATAGGTGGACTGAACTGCAGAATGCCGGAATAAGAGGGGGATAGCTAGTCCTTTCGATGACTACTCTTCTAGCAGCCTCCGTCTTGCAGCATGTAGAAGAGAGTAGACTGAAGTCCTCCAAGTAGCATCGCATAGCATAACCCTAACCGCTGATCCTCCCCTCGTCGCCCTGTGAGAGAGCGATCACCGGTTGTATCTGGCACTTGGAAGGATGTGTTTTATTAAGTATCTGGTTCTAGTTGTCATAAGGTCAAGGTATAACTCCTGGTCGTCCTTTTACCGAGGGACACGGCTATTCGAATAGATAAACTTCCCTGCAGGGGTGCACCACATTCCCCAACACGCTCGATCCCATTTGGCCGGACACACTTTCTTGGGTCATGCCCGGCCTCGGGAGATCAACACGTCGCAGCCCTACCTAGGCACAACAGAGAGGTCAGCACGCCGGTCTAAATCCTATGGCGTAGGGGTCTGGGCCCATCGCCCTTTGCACACCTGCACGTTGCGTACGCGGCCGGAAGCAGACCTAGCCTAATGGCATTCCAGTCCAATCCGGCGCGCGCCACTCAGTCACTGACGTCACGAAGGCTTCGGCTGATACCACGACGCCGGGATACCCATAACTACTCCCACGTAGATGGTTACTGCGTATAGACCAAATGGCCAGACTCAGATCAAATACCCAGATCTCTTTAAGCGTGTTAAGTATCCGCGAACGCCGATCAGGGCCAGGCCCACCTCTCTCCTAGGTGGTCGGAACCTGCCCTGTCACTCCGCCTCAAAGATCCACTCGCGGGTGCTCCTACGAGCCGACCCGTCTTTAATCACCACATGTATCATGTATAAAGTATATAGTATATACCCGTGATCACCTCCCGAGTGTTCATGGCCCGGTAGTATAGCGTGGCAGACGGACAAGGATGTAGGGCCACAGATGGAACTACTAGCATCCTATACTAAGCAAGTAGGATTGCAGGTAAAGGTATCAACAGTAGTAGCAAGGACAGGCTATGCATCAGAATAGGATTAACGGAAAGAAGTAACATGCTACACTACTCTAATGCAAGCAGTATAGAGAAGAGTAGGTGATATCTGGTGATCAAAGGGGGGGCTTTCCTGGTTGCTCTAGCAAGAGAGAGGGGTCATCAACAGCGTAGTAGGTCGGGGCACCAGTAGCGGCGTCGGTCTCGGTGTCTAGCGAGAGAAGAGGGGAAAGAACAATAAACATTTAAGCAAACAGATGCATAGCGATGCATGACATGACAAGTATCGGTGCTAGGGGTGCCCTAACACGGTACGAGGTGGTACCGGTGAAGGGGGGAACATCCGGGAAATTATCCCCGGTGTTTCGCGTTTTCGGGAAGAGGAGCCGGAGGGGGAAAGTTACGCGTTCTCTATCCGGAATTGTCTCGTCGTTCCGAGCAACTTTCATGTACAAACTTTTTTCATCCGAGCTACGGATTAAAAGATATGATTTTTCAAAGTTTTAAACACTATTCTGAAATTATTATTAATTAAAAAAAGGTGAAATTGCTATGTGCACCCAGCAGAGTGCACACAGTAGGGCCACCAGAGGCTGACAGTGGACCCCGTTGACCAGGTCAACTGTTGACTGGTCAACTAGGCAGGGGACCCACATGTCAGTTTCTGACAGTGTTGACTAATTGACTAATTAGGTAATTAGCAGGTTAATTATCAGGATTAATTAAGTTAATTCATTTAATTAACAAAATAATTATTTTAATTATTATTTACTTAATTAATTTTTTTATTCATTTAATTTTAAATTTTAATTAATTGATTTTTTTAAACAACGTTCTGGGCTGGGGCCCACTTGTCATCGACCCATGCGAGGCCTCACATGCCCAGCCTCACAGAGGACGCCGGCGACGTTCACGGCGGTTCGTGGTCACAACAAAAAGGGGGCGGCGTCGATGCGGTGCCGCGGCGGGAGAGCCGCAGCGCCTAGTAGCGAGGCAGCAACAGCAGCATCATGCAGTGGTGGAGCGCGAAGGAAGGAGGCAGCGGCAGCGTCAATCGGCGGCAGCAACAGGAGAGGCACGCGCGTAGGCACAGTCGTGGCTCGCGTAGGGCGCGACAACGATGGGTGCCGGGCGCGCGCGGGCAGCCATGGTCGCCGCCGGAACGGGGGAACGAGGTCGAAGACGAGCTAGGAGGGGCGGGGGGGGGGGGGGGGGGGGGCGTCTGTAGACCGGGCGGTGAGCGCGACGATGTCCAGCGGGCGCGGATGGCGCCATAGCGGGCGAGCGAGCGGCGCAGGGGAGGCGAGGCGAGGGCCGCCGCGATGAGGTGCGAGGCATGTGAAGGAGGAGGACCGGGGGGTGCGATGCAGCCATGGGGACGCGAGTGCCGTCGCGCTGGCGGTAAGTTCGTCGGGACAGAGGGAAAGGGAAGAGGCCAAGGGCCTCACCGCGGAGTCGTAGGGCAATGGCAGCGGACTCGGGGAGGCGTCGGGGTCGCGTCCGGCGAACGGCGGCGAGGTGCTGTAGGGCGGAGGCGCGGTCCTCGGGCGCGGGCTCGCCGGCGAGGTGGGGCTCCAGCCCGGCAAGGGATCGGGCGCAGGGTGCTCGGTGTCGCTGGAGAACGAGAGGGAGTGGGGGTCTCGATCGGGAGGAGTGGGGGGGTTCGTGCGGGAGGAGTGGGGGGTCGTGCGAGGCGACGGGATGGGCGCCGCCGAGATCCAGGGGGCGAGGGGGAGTGAGGGGGGGATCGGGGACGGGAGTGGTGGACGGTGGGTTAGGGTTTGGGGGGGGATGGATAAGGGGAGGGGGGGAGGCCGGTTGGGCCTGCGCCCGAATGGGCTGGCCAACTGGGCCAGTAGGCCGTGGGAGGGGGTTCCCTCTTTCTTCTTTTTTTTTGTTTTGTTAGTTTCTTTCTTTTATTTATTTTCCTTTTCTGTCTTTATTTATTTTAAAATACTTAGGCAGTTTATAAAATTGTGTTTATTACACCATATTGACCTATGTAAAATATGGCATCTCCCGAACACTTTTGTTTTAAATTTTGAAAAACTTTTATTGTTTGCTTTGATTTTGAAATTTGAATTCGAATGGGATTGAATCATCGCGAGGTTTACAACAGTAAGAGTGGTGACGAGGCATCATTAGCAGAGGTTACTGTAGCTTGATTATCCGGGCGTCACACAATGTATGGACTAGTGGCACGTATCTAGTATAATTTTGGCTGATAGAGTGACTAGTTTGAAGGCCTCAACATCTTCTATGAATGAGACAAGATAACCTTTCTCCTCACAATTAAGCTTGGAGTCATAGCTGTAGTATGTGTTGTCTACTACCTTCCGAGTATTTCTTAAAGATAAGAAATAAGCTGAAAATTATAAATAAATAAGTTTAGTATGGACGAACACCAAATATTTTTAAATTAACAACATAAATTACTGAACCTAACAAATTAGTTTGACAAACTGACATCTAGGCAAAACTAGAGGCATATCCACATCCACCAAGATGTCGATATCATCATCATCATCATAATCTTCAGGACGAATATCAAATCTTATTCGCATTCCCTCCTCAAATCCATATGCCTTGCAGAGAGCTACCCAATTAGAGCAACCGAAATGGGAGCAATCGACCACATTGTAGAACTTAACCAGAAACTCGTAACCATGTTTAGTTCTTAAGTGAGCCCTCCTCGTCTCCACAATCTCAAAGTCATCTAAACCAAAACCAAGCTTCTCCAATACATATGGTCTAGCATGGCACGGGATGTACTAATCGAATTGAAAAAAATCCATAAATTACAGGTTGAACAAAAGAAGCACACATGATGATATTAATTACGATGAAATGCTTGTCGTTGCATACCGTACAAACATCGAAGGTCTCTTCCATCTTCACGGTGAAAAACCTATCATTTTGCAGGTGAGGAAACCTGTCGCACACACCCCGGTCATCATAGCAGTACCCGCACTCCGGGATCCCATCATCATCAGACATCTCCTGTGTTCAAAATTCAGAGATTATAACTCGACAACAAAACCCCAAAAAATTCGGCATGACCTTCGCTAAAAAAGGACACATCAAGCGCCTGAAATTTGCCGGAACGGAAATTAATCAACACTCCGACAAAACATAGGCCACTTATCGATGGTCATTGCATTTCAATGGTTCAAAATATGAAAAAATATATTCAAAAATATCTTATATATAATCCTAACACTAATTAAACTAGTTTTATTAACTACTTACTAAATATAATCTAGGTCCATTAAGCACTTAATATAAATAAGCTAGTTATATTAATCACTTGCTAAATAAACTAGTTACCTATGATTTGCAAAAACAGAGACAAGGGAGGGAGGGAGGAGAGAGGAGGGGGAGGGGCGGCCGAAGGAGGAGGGGGAGGGGCCGGCTGGAGGAGGAGGAGGGAGGGGCGGTGGGAGGAGGGCTGGCGGCGGAGGAGGGAGGAGGGGGCGGCCGCAGGCGAAGGGAGGAGGGTGTGGTGGGAGGAGGAGGGTGGAGGGCGCGGTGGGAGGAGGAGGGACGGAAGGAGGGAGTACCTCGGTGGCGGACGGACGACGGCGGCGGCGGCGGCGACGAACGACAATGGTTATCGGCGCGGGCGAGAGTGACTGAGAGGGTGAGAGAGAGGGTCGGCCGCGTGGTGATAAGGTAGGGTTAGTAGTAGTGCGGGTATGAAAAAGCGCTATAGGTAAGGAGAATAGCGGTAGCGCGGTACGGTCTAAGGCGCTACTGCTATAACTAGCTGGACGGCGAGGTCATGGCAATTAGAGCAGTAGCGCGGTTTAGAGATGACGCGCTACTGCTATTTTTCTTTCAACAGCGCGTTTTTTCGACACGCGTTGTTGCTAAATAGCAATAGCGTCGTATTTTGAAGAGCGCTGCTAGTAATATTCTGTGTATAAGGTTTTCCCTAGTAGTGTACACCTGGGTGCGTATAATTCTCTATAAGACTGAACTGCAGGATGTCTTCAAATGATTCGCCAATCGTGCCATGACCAATTATGGAATCAAGATCAAGCACATCAGGAGTGACAATGGCACTGAATTAAAGAACACTGACCTTGACACTTATCTTCATACATTGGGCATCACACATGAGTTCCCTGCTCCATACACCCTTCAGCAAAACGGCGTCGTGGAGCGCAAGAACAAAACCCTCATTGAGATGGCACGTAGGATGCTTGATGAGTAGAAGACTCCAAGAAAGTTCTGGCCTGAAGCCATTGATACTGCTTGCCACATCATCAACAGAGTTTATCTTCATATGTTCTTCAAGAAGACATCCTATGAACTCCTGACTGGTAAGAAGCCAAATGTTAGCTATTTCAAGGTCTTTGGTGCCAGGTGTTGGATCAAGGATTCACATCACACATCAAAATTTACACCGAAAGCACATGAAGGTTTTATGCTTGGTTACGGAAAGGATTCGCACACCTACAGGGTCTTCAACCTCTTTCACTATAAAGTGGTTGAAACCGTAGATGTGCGGTTCGATGAGACTAACGGTTCGCAAAGAGAGTGAAGGAAATATGCCCTAGAGGCAATAATAAAGTTGTTATTTATATTTCCTTATATCATGATAAATGTTTATTATTCATGCCAGAATTGTATTAACCGAAAACTTAGTACATGTGTGAATACATAGACAAATAGAGTGTCACTAGTATGCCTCTACTTGACTAGCTCGTTGAATCAAATATGGTTAAGTTTCCTAGCCATAGACATGAGTTGTCATTTGATTAACGGGATCACATCATTAGAGAATGTTGTGATTGACTTGACCCATTCCGTTAGCTTAGCACTTGATCATTTGGTATGTTGCTATTGCTTTTTTCATGACTTATACATGTTCCTATGACTATGAGATTATGTAACTCCCGAATACCGGAGGAACACTTTGTGTGCTACCAAATGTCACAACGTAACTGGGTGATTATAAAGATGCTCTATAGGTGTCTCCGATGGTGTTTGTTGAGTTGGCATAGATCGAGATTAGGATTTGTCACTCCGATTGTCGGAGAGGTATCTCTGGGCCCTCTCGGTAATGCACATCACTATAAGCCTTGCAAGCAATGTGACTAATGAGTTAGTTATAGGATGATGCATTACGAAATGAGTAAAGAGACTTGCCGGTAACGAGATTGAACTAGGTATTGAGATACCGACGATCAAATATCGGGCAAGTAACATACCGATGACAAAGGGAACAACGTATGTTGTTGTGCGGTTTGACAGATAAAGATATTCATAGAATATGTGGGAGCTAATATGAACATCCAGGTTCTGCTATTGGTTATTGACCGGAGATGTGTCTCGGTCATGTCTACATAGTTCTCGAACCCATAGGGTCCGCACGCTTAACGTTCGGTGACGATCGGTATTATGATTTTATGTGTTTTGATGTACCGAAGATAGTTCGGAGTCCTGGATATGATCACGGACATGACGAGGAGTCTTGAAATGGTCGAAACATAAAGATTGATATATCGGACGACTATATTCGGACACCGGAAGTGTTCCGGGGGTCACCGGATTATTATCGGAGTGCCGGGGGGTTATCGGAATCCCCGGGGGAACTAATGGGCCAACATGGGCCTTGTGAGAGAGAGTACAATCACACGGCGCATACGACCGGCCGAAGCTTCAGACGGTCGGCCGAAAATGAACATTTACCTTTCATGATCGAAACGTGTCCACATACGCCGCGCACCCACACGGCCGGTCGAGCTCTCGTCGCTGCGTCGCCAGGCCTGTCCACTCGTACCAACTCTTGTTTCTCCTTTTAGAACTGGCCACTAATTCTCCCTTAGCCGAACGGGCAAATGGCATCCCACTTGATTAGACGTACGTCTGAGTGGTACGTATTTGGCTTGCACTCGCACGGCCTTCCTGACTGGTATCGGAGCCAGTGGCGTGCACGCGACCTAGGCGTTCCCGTCCCGCGCCGCTTGACTACGACCGTGACGAGCTCCTCGTCTGTTGTCCGATCAAGCCGGACATATGCCGGTGTTTCGTCCAAGACACGCCTGCCTTGACTATCCATCCATGGCGTCTGGACAAGACGACAGTGATGAACTGCTTAGCACATACAGTAACCACTAGCTGCTAGTACTAAGGCCAACTACACCGCGCGACCCCATCCCATCGGGCCCTGTTTGTTTGGGGTAAAAGGGACAAACAAGGCGGCCCAGCGTGCGACGGCCCGGACCCATCTAGTCTGTTTTGTGTCCGTGCCGACCCATATCGAGCGCAAACATGCACCGGGTTTGGATTGCGGTGGACAGCAAACGGATGTGTCGCTCGTTCGCGTTGGGGCAGCATGGCAGGCGGCCACCTACCTCCCACCCGCCAACACCAATGCGCACGCGCGGCCGGCCCCGCCTGTCATCCACCCAGGTGAATGGCGTTCCACCCGGGCCTGGTGGGCCAGCAGTGGAGCTGGTCGTGCACGGCTCCGGAGATGGCGCACACCGTGAGGGGGGCGTGAACTGGTGCCCCATGCCGCCGCGGTCACCGTAGGGTGAAGCGTTGCCACGAGAGGAGGTGGTGCAGGCACCTGCCACCTTCCAGCCCGCCCCGGCGCACCATGGATCGTCGGCCCACCTCTGGATGCTGCGAGACTACGTCGACCTCGTCAGCGACGACGACGACACTGGCGGCCACTGAAGACGGCGACATCGACGGGCGTAGCAGGAGCGCATGGGCGTCGTTTTTTATTTTGTTTTATGTTAATTATGGCACTGGACCATTAAGTGAATTGTGAAACTGGACCGTTTTGTGGTCGTGACCCCAAACTTATGTTTTAAGTTTTTTTAACTACGTTTATTTACTTTTAAAATCATTTTATTTTAGTTTTTCTGGGTTTTTTATCACGTCCAACACAGACATGATTTGGGGTGCGTCTGCATTCTGGGCGCACCCGTGATACGTTTCCGTCGTATCTACTTTTCCAAACACTTTTGCCCTTGTTTTGGACTCTAACTTGCATGATTTGAATGGAACTAACCCGAACTGACGCTGTTTTCAGCAGAATTGCCATGGTGTTATTTTTGTGCAGAAATAAAAGTTCTCGGAATGACCTGAAAATCAACGGAGAATGATTTTGGAATATATAAAAAATACTGGAAGAAAGATCCACGTTAGGGGGCCCACGCCCTGTCCACGAGGGTGGGGGCGCGCCCTACCCCCTGGGCGCGCCCCCCTGCCGCGTGGGCCCCCTGACGCTCCACCGACCTCAACCTTGACTCCATATATTCACTTTTGGGGAGAAAATATCACGGAGAAGCATTCATCGCGTTTTACGATACGGAGCCGCCTCCAAGCCCTAAACTCTCTCGGGAGGGGCTGATCTGGAGTCCGTTCAGGGCTTTGGAGAGGGGAATCCGTCGCCATTGTCATCATCAACCTTCGTCAATCACCAATTTCATGATGCTCACCACCGTGTGTGAGTAATTCCATTGTAGGCTTGCTGGACGGTGATGGGTTGGATGAGATTTATCATGTAATCGAGTTATTTTTGTTAGGGTTTGATCCCTAGTATCAACTATGTTCTGATATTGATGTTGCTATGACTTTGCTATGCTTAATGCTTGTCACTTGGGCCCGAGTGCCTTGATTTCAGATCTGAACCTATTATGTTTTCACCAATATATGGGAGTTCTTCATCCTATCTTGCAAGTCTATAGTCACCTATTATGTGTTATGATCCGTTAACCCCGAAGTGACAATAATCGGGATACTTACCGGTGATGACCGTAGTTTGAGGAGTTCATGTATTCACTATGTCTTAATGCTTTGGTCCGGTAATCTATTAAAAGGAGGCCTTAATATCGCTTAGTTTCCAATAGGACCCCGCTGCCACGGGAGGGTAGGACAAAAGATGTCATGCAAGTTCTTTTCCATAAGCACGTATGACTATATTCGGAATACATGCCTACATTACATTGATGAACTGGAGCTAGTTCTGTGTCACCCTAGGTTATGACTGTTACATGATCGATCGCATCCGGCATAATTCTCCATCACCGATCTAATGCCTATGAGCTTTTCATATATTGTTCTTCGCTTATTTACTTTTTTTCTTCTACTATTACAATCACTACAAAACCCAAAAATATTACTTTTACTATCGTTACCACTACTATCACATTACTTTGCTATTAAATATTTTGCCACAGATATTAAGTTTCCACGTGTCATTGAATTGACAACTCAGCTACTAATACTTGAGAATATTCTTTGGCTCCCCTTGTGTCGAATCAATAAATTTGGGTTGAATACTCTATTCTCTAAAAATGTTGTGATCCCCTATACTTGTGGGTTATCAAGACCTTATTCTGGAGCCGTTGCCGGGGAGCATAGCTCTATTCTTTGAGTCACTTGGGATTTATATCTTCTTATGGCTACCTCTTGAGCACTGCGTTGGTTTTCCCTTGAAGAGGAAAGGGTGATGCAGCAAAGTAGCGTAAGTATTTCCCTCAGTTTTTGAGAACCAAGGTATCAATCCAGTAGGAGATCACGCTCGAGTCCCACGCACCTACACAAACAAATAAGAACCTCGCAACCAACGCGATAAAGGGGTTGTCAATCCCTTCATGGTCACTTACGAGAGTGAGATCTGATAGATATGATAAGATAATATTTTTGGTATTTTTATGATAAAGATGCAAAGTAAAATAAACGGCAAAAGAAATAACTAAGTGTTGGAAGATTAGTATGATGGAAGATAGACCCGGGGGCCATAGGTTTCACTAGTGGCTTCTCTCAAGAGCATAAGTATTACGATGGGTAAACGAATTACTGTCGAGCAATTGATAGAATTGAGCATAGTTATGAGAATATCTAGGTATGATCATGTATATAGGCATCACCTCCGCGACAAGTAGACCGAAACGATTCTGCATCTACTAATATTACTCCACACATCGACCGCTATCCAGCATGCATCTAGAGTATTAAGTTCATAAGAACAGAGTAATGCTTTAAGTAAGAAGACATGATGTAGAGGGATAAACTCATGCAATATGATATAAACCCCATCTTTTTATCCTCGATGGCAACAATAAAATACGTGTCGGTTCCCTTTTTGTCACTGGGATCGAGCACCGCAAGATTGAACCCAAAGCTAAGCACTTCTCCCATTGCAAGAAAGATCAATCTAGTAGGCCAAACCAAACTGATAATTCGAAGAGAATTGCAAAGATAAACCGATCATACATAAAAGAATTCAGAGAAGAATCAAATCTTGTTCATAGATAATCTGGATCATAAACTCACAATTCATCGGATCTCGACAAACACACCGCAAAACAAGATTACATCGAATAGATCTCCAAGAAGATCGAGGAGAACTTTGTATTGAGATCCAAAGAGAGAGAAGAAGCCATCTAGCTAATAACTATGGACCCGTAGGTCTGAAATAAACTACTCACACATCACCGGAGAGGCCATGGAGTTGATGTAGAGGCCCTCCGTGATCGGTGCCCCTCCGGCGGAGCTTCGGAAAAGGCCCCAAGATGGGATCTCTCGGGTACAGAAGGTTGCGGCGGTGGAATTAGGTTTTCGTGGTGCTCCTAGATTTTTGGGGGGTACTTGGATATATATAGGAGGAAGAAGTACGTCGGTGGAGCAACGAGGGGCCCACGACGGTGGAGGGCGTGCTCAGGGGGGGTAGGCGCGCCCCCTGCCTCATGGCTTCCTCGGTTGTTTCTTGACGCCCACTCCAAGTCTCCTGGATCACGTTTGTTGAGAAAATCACGTTCTCGAAGGTTTCATTCAGTTTGGACTCCGTTTGATATTCCTTTTCTTCCAAACTCTAAAATAGGCAAAAAAACAGCAATTTGGGCTGGGCCTCCAGTTAGTATGTTAGTCCCAAAAATGATATAAAAGTGTAAAATAAAGCCCATTAACATCCAAAATAGATAATATAATAGCATGGAGCAATCAAAAATTATAGACATGTTGGAGATGTATCAAGCATCCCCAAGCTTACTTCCTGCTCGTCCTCGAGTAGGTAAATGATAAAAGAAGAATTTTTGATGTGGAATGCTTTATAACATATTTCTGCATTTAATTTTTCTTTATTGTGGCATGAATGTTCAGATCCGAAAGATTCAAGATAAAAGTTTAATATTGACATAGAAATAATAATACTTCAAGCATACTAACTAAGCAATCATTTCTTCTCAAAATATCATGGCCATAGAAAGTTATCCCTACAAAATCATATAGTCTGGCTATGCTCTATCTTCATCACACAAAATAGTTAAATCATGCACAACATGAGCGTGAGCCATGGACATAGCACTATATGTGGAATAGAATGGTGGTTGTGGAGAAGACGAAAAGGAGAAGATAGTCTCACATCAACTAGGAGTATCAACGAGCTATGGAGATGCCCATCAATAGATATCAATGCATGATGAGAGCATTCTTGTGTGACGAAAATGGAGCATGACCAAACTATATGATTTTGTAGGGATGAACTTTCTTTGGCCATGTTATTTTGAGAACACATGATTGCTTAGTTAGTATGCTTGAAGTATTATTATTTTTATGTCAATATTAAACTTTTATCTTGAATCTTTCGGATCTGAACATTCATGCCACAATAAAGAAAATTACATTGAGAAATATGTTAGGGAGTGAAAGTGCGTTATATCGACTAGAGGGGGGGTGAATAGGCGATTTTTACGAAAGTCTTCAAAACGTGAGAGTTATGAAGACAAACAGCGAAGATTATGCCTATTACTATGCAGCGGAAGTTAGATTACACTGGGCCAGCCATGGTCAAGTATTTAGTAGAGTGAAAGCACAATGACAAACTACTGCAGTGTAATAAGGATCAGGTAGGAAGAAGTTATGAAGCCAAACAGTTCATACATTCACGTTGTGAAGACTAAAGATAAAGCAAGCATGCAATGGCTTCACAATGTGTAACAGTAAGAAGAGGAAGTGAAGATGAAACCAGTGACTCGTTGAAGACAATGATATGTTGGACCAGTTCCAGTTGCTGTGACAACTGTACGTCTGGTTGGAGCGGCTAGGTATTTAAACCTTAGGACACACAGTCCCGGACACCCAGTCCTGAACACAGAGTTCAGGACACCAAGTCCTCACCGTATTCTCCTTGAGCTAAGGTCACTTAGTCCTCGCTCAATCACTCTGGTATTTCTTCAAGGTAGACTCCCAAACCTTCACAGACTTCGTTCAATGGCAATCCACAATGTCTCTTGGATGCTCTGAACGCGACGCCTAACCGTCTGGAGGATTCACATTCCCCAAGTGTAATAAGTCTTCAGATCACAGACACGAAGACTTAAGTGATGCCCAATTTACTCTGGCTCTGGGTGGTTAGGGCTTTTCTCCTCACTGGAAATTTTCTCTTAAAGGCATCGAGGTGGGTTGCTCTCAAACGACAAAAGCTGTGCACTGAAATCTGAGCAGCCAACCGTTTATGGTTGTGGGGGTGGGCTATTTATAGCCACTTGGAAACCCGACCTGATTTGTCCGAAATGACCCTGGGTCACTAAGGAACTGACACGTGTCTCAACGGTCAGATTTCGAACTCTCATGGCAACTTTACTTGGGCTACAAGCAAAGCTGACTTGTCCGGCTCTGGACAAGATTCGCTCTCATTGTCTTCACTCGAAGACATAGGTTTTTTGATTTAGGCATCACTTCAGTCATTCTGACTGGTTCTCCTGGACCCCACTTAACAGTACGGTGGTTCCTATGACTCAACACAAAATAAAAGGAACTACGAAAGATCTAAATCTTCGAGCTCCATAGGCTTCATAACGTGTCTTCTTTTGTCATAGTCTTCAAAGTGAATATCTTCATATACCACCTTTGTCTTGAATGTCTTCATACATTTTTAGGGGTCAGCTCTGGTAGTAAAACCGAATCAATGAGGGACTTCTACCTGTGTTTTCCTGCAATTCTCACAAACACATTAGTCCCTCAACTAGGTTTGTCATCAATACTCCAAAACCAACTAGGGGTGGCACTAGATGCACTTACAATCTCCCCCTTTTTTGGTGATTGATGACAAACTAGTTGAAGTTTTCAACGGGGAATATATAAAGTGTGAAGTTTGTAAAGGAATTGTCTTCATAAGTTGCAAGGGCTCCCCCTGAAGATGTGCATATAAGTTAATTTGCTTTTGGAATGCAAATGCACATGGCAGGTTGTACTGGTGGAGATCCGCTTCAGCTTACGAGGACAATCCAGTATGCATGTGAAAGTATATGAAGATAATGACATGCATAATGGAAAATGGACGTCTGCAAAATGAGATAAGTGTGGAATTTATCGTCGCACACAGAGTGGTAAACAAGTAACAGACGACCATCGAGTTTTAGTGTTTACAACTCAAAGAACCAAATGAAGCAAAAACAAGAGTTGTAAACACGAAGCAAAGTATAACAAAACATAAGGCACCCGCCCATTTTGACCCGCTTGAAGACTATAAACATCGTATGCTTCTCCCCCTTTTGTCAGGAATGACCAAAAAGGTTTGAAGACATAGAGTTTACTACGCGTTCCCGGGCGCAGCAGGGTCGGTGGAGTTGTTTGGCGGTGCAGAGCTTTGAGGTGCTGAAGCAGGTGGTGGTGAAGTAGCATCATCGTCTTCATCAATGATCCTTGCAGTAACTGTGGCAGCAGATGAAGAAAACTCAGAGTCTTCAAGTGACGGTGTGTTGCGCATCACAGCCCTTCTAGGAGGTGTGGTGTCAAATTTGAAGCGCTCTGTGAAGCCATCCTCTTCAAGTTCAGCTTCAGTGCAGATCATTGAGAGCCCTTTCCACGTACGACGGCAAGTCTCATGTGCAACGAAGGCATTCTTGGTGGCAAGGTTTCGAAGACGATTGACATCCACCAAGAGGCTCTTCATCTGATGTTTCAGCCAGTCGTGATGCCTATCTTGCTTTTGGTGAAGGGCCACAAGAAGATCTCGGTCAGTGAGGACATGAGCACGCTTCTTGGGTCTTGGAGCATTTGTGCTATCTGTGGCTTCAGTAGATGCTGGTGCACGTGTAGTGCCAGCCATCGAATAGACCCTGGATATGGCTTCAATACCTTCAACATTCTGCGTGAAGCTCTGGTGTTTGGCATTCTGAAGACTTATTGGTTGCCTGTCTCGTTCGGGATATATGGCTTCATCAGAGGCATCCACATCTGGCAGGAAGATCCGATGGTTTCGGGCTGAGGGCTGATATGAGATTGCAGAGTGTAGTTTGATTAGCCTCATCACCCAAGGAGCATAGAACTTCAAACCAAATAATTCCGAGCCTGACGCTGCTAGTTGGCGGATGAAGAGGTCTTGTGCGTTGAAGCATTTGCCATGCATGATATAGAATATGAGAGTCTTCATTGCACCCTCAATCTTGGCATGTGGTGAGTGTCCCTTGATGGGCCAGAGAGTCCGCCGGATAATGTGATATATGGTCCTGGGCAGGTACTCTAGGTCTTCAACGAAGAACTCAGTTGGATAGGGTGCATCCTGAGGCAATGGCTTCATCATTGAGAGCATCTGACTCATATTGGGTTCAGGTCTCTGAAATATACTCTCAACAGCTTCAGAATGAAGTTGACAACCTTCTTCGAAGAATTCGCCTGGAGTGGGCAGGCCGGTGAGCTCAATGATATCAAATGCATTGGCTTCATGACGGACATTTCCAGTCATCCACTCCAGGATTCAAGTCTTCGGATCTCTGTTGTATCCTTTGATATGGAGAGTGGCATAAAACTGAAGCAGAAGCTCTTCGTTCCAGTGCTCTTCATCAGTCAAAAATGGCAGCAGACCCACTTGCCTGAAGCAATCCAGTGCTTCCTCAAGGCATGGCAGACCAGCAATGGCTTCAACCTCAAGGCGCTTGTGAGGGAAGATGCGACCTTGGTTGTATAAGATGCATGAATAATAACTGCGCTGAGAATAGCTCCAGAACCTGTCTGATATAATCCTTTCCCTTGAATAGGGGTTCTTGGAGCTATTAAAAAATGTGTTGTCTGCCTTGAAGCTGTTTATATCAAAGGAGCCAGGTGCTGCTGCAGGACCTGGGAACCTTGGAAGCCTTGGGACTGGCTTCTGTACATGAGGCCTGTGCTCTATGTGATAATCAAACTGTGGACCTGCAGCAGACTCAGGAACTGAAGTGTCTGGCTCAGTGGCTTCGCTGTTCGCTGGAGCATTTGGTGGGACGGGCTCCACATTGGCTTCAGTTTTTGTAGTTGTATGGACAACCTCAGGCAGTTTCTCCTGGAGAACTGCATCTTGATGGAGCGAGGAAGTGGGTTTGGAGGTGCTTCTTCATTGTCTTCGGCTGATGCAGCCGGAATTTCTGCAGACTGGACTTGAGGCCGTGGACCTTTGCGAAGCCTACGGAACGCAGACGACGCTTTTGGTGTCAGAGTGGGCTGGGCCTCAAGGTCTTCTTCCTCCTGAGGGCGATCCGCCCATGATTCATCTTGTGCCATTGGCGTCAGAGGACGACCAATACTGATGAGTTCGCTTGTTTCAAGCTGAGGAAGAGCTGCATCATCTTGCACATTGTCTTGATGACCAATGTCTTCAGCAGCTATTGGGTCGGTTGCTGGAATATCTTCAGCGTCAGGAGCCTCTGTGGGAGCAGGCTCATGAACTGTCAGTCTTCTTTCTGCATTGGGGTGAATGATAGAAAGGGGTTCAACCATCAAGGGCTCTGTGGGAGCATCCCTAGATTTCTTGGTCTTGCGCTTCTTTTTGCTGGGGGCAGTAGGAGAGGCTTCAGAGCTCTTCCTTTTTCTGGCTTCAGCTTCTGCAGCTCTTGTCTTCTTTAGCTCTGAAGCTGTTGACCGGCTCTTTGGCTTCGAGCCAGTCGTGGCGGTTGGGAAGACAATCGGAGTTGCTTCATGTCCTGATGCCTCTGGTTCACTCACAGCAGACTGCTTCTTCTTCTTTGCGGCCATCCTCGGGTCGATGCTAGGACGCCCAAGTGCCTTACGCTTTTCAGCCTCGTTGTAGGCTTGAACGCATTTTTCTTCCAAAGACTTCATCCTTTCACGCGAGCCCTGAGCTTCAGCACGCTTCTTCAGAAAGTTTTCTTTGAGCTCATGCAGCATGATTTTAAAGCTCCTCACTTCCTGCACGCTGAGGCTGGCCATGTGCTGCTTGAACTTAGCCTTTTCGTGATCAATCTTCTGCTTCAGCTCAACAATGCGCTAAGCAATGGCAAGTTCTGAAGCAATTGCGCCTTGGAAGGCGACGCTGAGTCCAACAGGCAGCTGCAGATCATTGAAGCTTATGTCTGGTGAGTCAAACCATTCATCGATGAAGCTGTGGATGATGGCGACATCAAAAAGAGGCAGATTGTTGAAGATTTCCGCTTCTTCCTTGCTTTTGATGAGCTGCTCTAGTGCGTCATCACCTAGATCCTCATCGCTGGATAGATCAATGGCTTCACTGCGCAGAATGGCAGCAGCAGTGAGCTCTTTACCTGTTTGTTGCTGGGGCTCCTTTTCCTTCAGGGGCTTGGAGACGCGGGATACGTCTTCAGACTGCACACTGACTTCAGGAGGTGCAGTTTTCAATGGCTTCGCCCTTGAGATTTTTGAGGCAAGGGCCGGCTTTGAAGCTTTTGGTTTCTTTGTTTGCTTTGGCTTCGGCACAGCAGGAGCTTCATCAGACTCAGAATCAGCTGGAGGGTTAGTCACAGCAGTCCCTTGGACTAAGATGTGGGTGATCAGGCCCTCAAGATTGGCAAACGGACCGATGATATTGGGTTCCGCGTCACGTGTGCCATCTGCCCTTGGTGAGGAGGGACCAGGGTTGAAGTCAAGCCCAAATTTCTTCTTGTTTAGCTTCGCTGACTGTTGGGCAAACTGAAAGTTACGCTTGAAGAGATGCTTGTCATGACACCAGAGAAGTGACGACGGATGAGCATCTTCAGGCTGTGGTCCTCGGACCATGCATGGGTAGAAGCCTTGAACAATGGCTTCATCTCTGGTCCTGGGTACAAGGTTCTTGTATAAGATATCCCCCCATGGACTCTTGATAGCATTCTTTTCAGCATACTCCTGGGTGACGAAGCGGTATTTGAACCACCGTTCTGCCCAATAGCGTCGAATCCATTGGATTCGGGTCTTGCGCTGCCCATAGCTCTCTTCTGGATCTGTTTTGTACATGTCTGCCAAGTCTTCAGGCAGATCCTTAGAAGTTCCCTCGCGTCTCTGTCTGCCCCCCTTTCTTGCTGCTGCTACTGAAGCCATAAATTTTAGCTTGAAAGGCTTCAAAACTTTCAAAGGCTTCAAAGGCTTTCCTTTTCTGGACCAACAGGAACTGGCTTCAGGAGAGTTTATGTGATGCTGTAGGAATTCTACAAATGAATGCAGACTATGAGAACCGAAGGATTCCCCCACGGACATGTACCTGTGACAGCATTAAGGTGCGAGGGAAGGGGAAGAGGTCATATGCATTCTCAGAAGGTTTTGAAGATTAATCAGTTTAGAAGACATTGACCTCATTGTGCGAAGACATTCACTTATAGATAAGAAGTTGGTTCCAGATTTGTACGAATCCATAGATCAGTACAAGTGAGGAATCTAACTACTTTATGAAGCACAAGTGAATATACTAGGCATGTTATGAGATGCAGTGAGAGATCTAACTAGTGTGAAGAGAAACTTCTTATGGTAGAAAGTGAAAGAACCGTGAGATCAAAAGAAGCTGTAAAAAGAAGTTTTATTTACCACACTGGAACTGCTAGACGGAAGGAAGTTGATGCCGAGCAGTTCAGTCCTCCGTGCCCTAACTTGGCGACAGAAAACACCTACGGCGACGGCGGAGAGGACGATGTCCGCGGTCGGCATGAGGACGGCGTTGGAGAGGTTGCGGCAGCGAAGCGCTTCGTCTCCGGCGTCGTCGAGTGCTAGCGGTGGCGCTAGGGTTCGTGCGAGGGTGGAAGAAGGAAATAATGACCGCAGTAAGTGTGAATTTATAGACTCAGGGACGGCACTGTCCTATTACGCAGGTGCCCCTGGCGGTTCGTATTTGAGGAACGCGTGGCCAGTTAGCGGAAGTTTGGGGTTTGTTCCACGTCCCACGCACGCCTAAATTGTCGGGCGGTCGTTCCTGCTTCTCCGGATTTTATGTGGAGGAATGAGCATTAAAAACAGATTTTATGGTTGTCTCTATATCTTCAGCTGACAAGGACGCAGTGAAGACATTCGACAGTTTCAATAGAATGCATATGACTTGGAGAGATAGAGTTAGAGATAGAAAGCATAGAGAGATTAGGGTCCGATCACATTCACTTAGTTCATAAGATTCAACCAACAAGACATAGCTATAAGTGAATGCTGTAGAGGACAGAACACTAGAGTATATATATATCTATATAGTCAACGTAGTGAAGATAATCGTGAAGACATGTTGAGTTCGAAGCCAAACCAAATGTGAAGATATTACAAGGTAACGCCATGAGTGAAACACTTCAAAATGGAATGTTTGGTGGTGGCGTTACCCACCGTATAGGAAGTATTAGACCCAGACACGACGCACAATTATCGTGGCGCTCCGAAGTCAAATTCCATATTAATGTATTCACACTTAGGATGTATGTCTTCATTGATTGAAGATATACTTTACTTTGTGTGTTGCACATCTAAGTCATCAATATGCATAAGTGTTAGGATGAGTGCCTGATCACAGGACATTTGAGGATTCCAAGATATTTAGCTCACACCGTAACTTGCAAAACCTCTTCTGATCCAAGGGCTTGGTGAAGATATCTGCCAATTGCTCTTCAGTGTTGACGTGTATGATATCAATGTCTTCCTTTACAACATGATCTCTGAGGAAGTGATGACGAATTTCAATGTGCTTTGTCTTCGAGTGCTGAACTGGGTAGTTGGCAATCTTGATGGCGCTTTCGTTGTCGCAGTAAAGTGGCACTTGCTTCAGATGAATGCCATAATCCTTGAGTGTTTGCTTCATCCACAGAAGCTGAGCGCAGCAAGATCCAGCAGCAATGTATTCAGATTCAGCAGTGGAGAGAGATACACAGTTCTGCTTCTTTGAAGACCAACATACAAGTGATCATCCCAGAAAGTGACATGTGCCTGATGTAGACTTGCGATCAACCTTGTCACCAGCATAATCAGCATCCGAAAATCCAACCAAATCGAACTCTGAGCCCTTTGGATACCATAATCCTAGAATTGGGGTGTGAGCCAAATATCGAAGAATTCGCTTCACAGCTAAGTGATGCGATTCCTTTGGTGCCGCTTGAAATCGAGCACACATGCAAACACTAAGCATAATATCTGGCCTAGATGCACATAAATAAAGCAAAGACCCAATCATGGAGCGGTATACCTTTTGATCGAACTCTTTACCATTGTCGTCAGGACCCAGATGATGTTTGGCTGGCATTGGTGTTGTGAAGACTTTGCAGTCTTGCATACTGAACTTCTTCAGGCAATCTTTGAGATACTTTTCTTGAGATATGAAGATGTCATTGCGCTGTTGGCGTATTTGAAGACCAAGGAAGAACTTCAGCTCCCCCATCATGGACATCTGATATTGCTCTTGCATCATATATCCAAACTCTTCACTGTACTTCTGATTGGTGCAGCCGAAGATAATGTCATCCACATATATTTGGCACACAAACAGTTCACCATCATATGTCTTCGTGAAAAGAGTGGGATCCAGGGAACCAGGTATGAAGCCTTTGCTCTTCAGAAAGTACTTGAGTGTGTCATACCAGGCCCTAGGGGCTTGTTTGAGGCCATATAGTGCCTTGTTGAGCTTGTATACCATGTTAGGATGTTTTGGATTTTCAAAGCCAGGTGGCTGTGCAACATACACTTCTTCTTCAATCTTGCCATTGAGAAAGGCACTTTTCACATCCATTTGATATAGAAGTATGTTATGATGATTTGCATATGCCAGCAGTATGCGTATAGCTTCAAGCCTTGCCACAGGAGCAAATTTTTCATCAAAGTCAATGCCCTCCACTTGAGTATATCCTTGAGCAACAAGACGAGCTTTGTTTCTGACAACTTGACCATGCTCATCTTGCTTGTTGCGGTATATCCATTTGGTGCCTATTATGTTGTGCTTCCGTGGATCAGGACGCTTAACCAGTTCCCATACATTATTCAGCTCAAATTGTTGAAGTTCTTCTTGCATAGCTTGAATCCATTCAGGTTCCATGAAGGCTTCTTCAACTTTCTTGGGTTCTGATATTGATACGAATGCGAAGTGCCCACAGAAATTTGCTAGCTGAGTTGCCCTTGAACGAGTGAGTGGACCAGGTGCATTGATGCTGTCGATTATTCTGTCAATCTGCACTTCATTTGCAACACGAGGATGTATAGGGCGAAGTCTTTGCTCTTGCTGATCTGTGTTGTTGTTGGGAGGAATGTATTCAGGTTGAGCAATGTCTTCATGTTGATCAGGTGCTGAGATGATAAGTTCTTCTTCAGGATGAGCTTCAGACGGTATAATCTCTCCAGTTCCCATAAGCTTGATTGACTCACTGGCTGGAACTTCATCTAGCACATTTGGTAGTTGCTCTCTTTGTGAACCATTTGTCTCATCAAACCGCACATCCACTGTTTCAACTACTTTGTAATGGAAGAGATTGAAGACTTTATAGGAGTGTGAATCCTTTCCATATCCTAGCATAAAGCCCTCATGTGCTTTAGGTGCAAATTTTGAAGTGTGATGTGGGTCCTTGATCCAGCACCTTGAGCCAAATACTCTGAAGTAACTGACATTTGGCTTTTTGCCAGTTAGGAGTTCATAAGACGTCTTGTTTAGAAGCTTGTGAAGATAAACATGATTGATTGTATGGCATGCAGTATCAATGGCTTCAGTCCAGAATTTTCTTGGAGTCTTGTATTCATCTAGCATTGTTCTGGCCATCTCAATGAGTGTTCTGTTCTTGCGTTCAACGACGCCATTCTGCTGTGGCGTGTACGGAGCTGAGAATTCATGTGTGATACCCAAGGTATCCAGATATGTATCAAGGCCAGTGTTCTTGAATTCAGTGCCATTATCACTTCTGATGTGCTTTATCTTGGCGTCAAAATTGTTCATAGCTCGATTGGCGAAGCGTCTGAAGACATCCTGCACTTCAGTCTTGTAGAGGATTATGTGCACCCAAGTGTATCTAGAGTAATCATCAACAATGACGAAGCCATAGAGGCAAGCAGAAGTAGTCAAAGTTGAGTAGTTTGTGGGACCGAACAGATCCATGTGGAGCAGTTCGAAGGGTTGTGTAGTAGTCATGATTGTCTTCGAAGGATGTTTTGCCCTTGTCATCTTTCCTGCTTCACAGGCACCGCATAAGTGATCTTTCTTGAACTTGACGCCTTCGATGCCTATGACATGCTTCTTCTTCGCAAGGGTGTGGAGGTTCCTCATGCCAGCATGCCCAAGCCTCCGATGCCAAAGCCAGCATTCTGAAGCTTTTGCAAGAAGACATACTGCAAGTTGTGGTCCTGCTGAGAAATATACCACGTACAAATCACCTTTCCGATACCCTTCAAACACTAGAGATTTGTCGGATTCCATTAGTACCAGGCAACGATATTTTCCAAACATTACGATCATATTCAAATCACAAAGCATTGAGACAGACATTAAGTTGAAGCCAAGGGATTCAACAAGCATGACTTTATCCATGTGTTGATCCTTTGAGATTGCAACTCTACCTAGACCCAATACCTTACTTTTACCAGTGTCAGCAAATGTGATGTGGCTCTTGTCGGATGGACGTAATGTTGAGTCTATAAGAAGGCTTCTTTTGCCAGTCATGTGATTTGTACACCCACTGTCAATAATCCATTCTGAAGACTTTGAAGTCACTGGTGTCATACCCTACAGTGCAGTTAGGGGGATAGGCTTCACGAAGGGTATTGTGAAGCATAAACATTTGACGAACCAGTGGGTTATGAAAACTTAGATCCAGATTAGGATTAATAGGGAGAGTAGCATGCAATTCAGGAACGAAGTACATAATGATGCCATTCGGGCATTTTATCTTGCGCCCTACAAGATTTTTAAGGTCCCCAGCAATAGCATCAGAAGATTTTGTTTTTCTGCTGGAGACCTTCCCCTGCAAAAGAGAGTTAAGCTTTCTTAACCACCCACATCAAGGGTGGCTTAGAATCAATAAGTCTAAGTGCAGCATTTGAGAATTTTGGCTTTGAAGCCTTAGCAAACAGTCTATCAGGTGGACAGCAATACTCATAGGAATAAGCATAATAATTTTTGGTCATATGAACATGACGGTTTGATGAACCGCTCTCATATTCATATGTCTGAGTATGGTTTCCCTGCAAAACATTTGCGTTAGTGTGACTCAGATGAGTCCTCTGTTTGTATGAAGCCTTTGGACCGTATGAAGCCTTTGGTCTGAGGTTTGTCTTCTTCAAGTGAGGTGTCATGAAGACATTCACAGTAAGATTTTCCAGACACTTTTTGGAAACCCAGATCTTCTTCATAGGCGGTCCATTCCTGCAGTTAGTACCAATGTACCTGGCAAAAACTTCACCATTCTGATTCTTAAACAGTTTATAGTTTGCATCAAAGGATTCATCAATGATAATGGGGTTAGCACAAGTGAATGCAGATAAGTTGGATGGATCCGCTGAAAGTTCCTTTGCAGCAACCCATGTGGTTTTGGGGTACTGCTCAGGTTTCCAGTAAGAGCCATCTGCATTGATTTTCCTCACAAATCCAACACCCTCTTTCCTAGGGTTTCGGTTCAGAATCTGCTTCTTGAGGACATCACATAATGTCTAATGTCCTTTAAGACTTTTGTACATCCCTGTTTCAAGCAATGTCTTCAACCTAGCATTCTCATCAGCAATAGCAGTGGTATCCTCAGCAGAGGGGTTAGTTACCACATCAACAGTTGAGGATATTGCAACAGTAGTAGCAGTGGAACATTCAGCAACAGAAGTGGCATTATCACGCTCAATGCATTTAAGACATGGTGGTTCAAATCCTTCCTGAGCGGGACTGATCTGTTCGGCGCGAAGTGACTTGTTTTCCTTTTGAAGATCTTCATGAGCTGCTCTCAATTTCTCAAGTTCTTGATTCCTTTGAAGATAATCATAGGAAAGCTTTTCATGAGTTGTTGAGAGAGTATCAAGACGATCTTCAAGTTCCTGATACTTAACATGAAGGATTTTTATGTCTTCAATTAAGGATTCAGATCGAGTCATTTCAGCACCCAACAGATCATCGCTTCTGTCTAACAGTTTTTGAATATGTTGCATAGCTTTCTGTTGTTCAGTTGCAATTTTAGCAAGTGTTTTGTAGCTGGGTTTTGAATCACAGTCAGAGTCATCGTCACTAGATGTTTGATAGCGATTAGTGCGTGTGTTTACCTTGGCACCGCGTGCCATGAAGCAGTAGGTAGGAGTGGAGTCGTTCTTGTCATTTGCGTCGGTGTCGGTGATGCAGTCATTGTCTTCAGTGTTGAAGATGGACTTGGCGACGTATGCTGTAGCCAGACTCGCAATGCCAGAATCATACTCCTCCTCAGACTCCACCTCTGCCTCCTCAGATGCGGACTCCTCCTCTGAATCCATCTCCTTTCCAACAAACGCACGTGCCTTGCCAGATGAGCTCTTCTTGTGTGATGAAGACTTTGATGAAGACTTGGAAGAAGACTTTGAGTATTTCTTCTTCTTCTTGTCGTCAGAATCATATTCCTTGCTCTTCTTCTTCCTTCTGTTCTCATTGTCCCACTGTGGACATTCAGAGATGAAGTGTCCAGTTTTCTTGCACTTGTGACATGTTTTCTTCTTGTAGTTATGAGCAGAAGCTTCATCATTCCTTGAGCTTGATCGTGAAGATTTTCTGAAGCCTTTCTTCTTGGTGAATTTTTGGAACTTCTTCACTAGCATTGCAAGTTCCCTTCCAATGTCTTCAGGATCATCAGAACTGCTGTCAGATTCTTCTTCAGATGAGGAAACAGCTTTTGCCTTCAAGGCACGAGTTCGCCCATAGTTTGGACCGTAGATATCTCTTTTCTCAGAAAGCTGAAACTCATGTGTGTTGAGCCTCTCAAGTATGTCAGATGGATTGAGTGTTTTGAAATCAGGACGTTCTTGAATCATCAGGGCCAGGATGTCAAACGAACTATCAAGTGATCTCAGCAGCGTCTTGACAATTTCATGTTTGGTGATCTCAGTGGCGCCGAGGGCTTGAAGCTCATTTGTGATGTCAGTGAGCCGGTCAAATGTGTGCTGGACATTCTCATTGTCATTTCGCTTGAAGCGGTTGAAGAGATTGCGAAGGACACTGATTCTTTGATCTCTCTGAGTTGAGATGCCTTCATTGACCTTGGAGAGCCAGTCCCAAACCAGCTTGGATGTCTTCAAAGCACTCACACGGCCATACTGTCCTTTGGTCAGATGACCACAGATGATGTTCTTGGCAGTAGAGTCCAGTTGAACGAATTTCTTGACATCAGCAGCAGTGACACCTTCTCCAGCCTTGGGAACGCCGTTCTCGACGACATACCATAGGTCGACGTCAATGGCTTCAAGATGCATACGCATCTTATTCTTCCAGTAGGGATATTCAGTTCCATCAAAGACAGGGCACGCAGCGGAGACTTTGATTATCCCTGCAGTCGACATAGCTAAAACTCCAGGTGGTTAAAACCGAATCACACAGAACAAGGGAGCACCTTGCTCTGATACTAATTGAAAGTGCGTTATATCGACTAGAGGGGGGGTGAATAGGCGATTTTTACGAAAGTCTTCAAAACGTGAGAGTTATGAAGACAAACAGCGAAGATTATGCCTATTACTATGCAGCGGAAGTTAGATTACACTGGGCCAGCCATGGTCAAGTATTTAGTAGAGTGAAAACACAATGACAAACTACTGCAGTGTAATAAGGATCAGGTAGGAAGAAGTTATGAAGCCAAACAGTTCATACATTCACGTTGTGAAGACTAAAGATAAAGCAAGCATGCAACGGCTTCACAATGTGTAACAGTAAGAAGAGGAAGTGAAGATGAAACCAGTGACTCGTTGAAGACAATGATATGTTGGACCAGTTCCAGTTGCTGTGACAACTGTACGTCTGGTTGGAGCGGCTAGGTATTTAAACCTTAGGACACACAGTCCCGGACACCCAGTCCTGAACACAGAGTTCAGGACACCAAGTCCTCACCGTATTCTCCTTGAGCTAAGGTCACTTAGTCCTCGCTCAATCACTCTGGTAAGTCTTCAAGGTAGACTCCCAAACCTTCACAGACTTCATTCAATGGCAATCCACAATGTCTCTTGGATGCTCTGAACGCGACACCTAACCGTCTGGAGGATTCACAGTCCCCAAGTGTAGTAAGTCTTCAGATCACAGACATGAAGACTTAAGTGATGCCCAATTTACTCTGGCTCTGGGTGGTTAGGGCTTTTCTCCTCACTGGAAATTTTCTCTTAAAGGCATCGAGGTGGGTTGCTCTCAAACGACAAAAGCCGTGCACTGAAATCTGAGCAGCCAACCGTTTATGGTTGTGGGGGGCGGGCTATTTATTGCCACTTGGCAACCCGACCTGATTTGTCCGAAATGACCCTGGGTCACTAAGGAACTGACACGTGTCTCAATGGTCAGATTTCGAACTCTCATGGCAACTTTACTTGGGCTACAAGCAAAGCTGACTTGTCCGGCTCTGGACAAGATTCGCTCTCATTGTCTTCACTCGAAGACATAGGTTTTTTGATTTAGGCATCACTTCAGTCATTCTGACTGGTTCTCCTGGACCCCACTTAACAGTATGGTGGTTCCTATGACTCAACACAAAATAAAAGGAACTACGAAAGATCTAAGTCTTCGAGCTCCATAGGCTTCATAACGTGTCTTCTTTTGTCATAGTCTTCAAAGTGAATATCTTCATATACCACCTTTGTCTTCAATGTCTTCATACATTTTTAGGGGTCATCTCTGGTAGTAAAACCGAATCAATGAGGGACTTCTACCTGTGTTTTCCTGCAATTCTCACAAACACATTAGTCCCTCAACTAGGTTTGTCGTCAATACTCCAAAACCAACTAGGGGTGGCACTAGATGCACTTAAAATCTCCCCCTTTTTTGGTGATTGATGACAAACTAGTTGAAGTTTTCAACGGGGAATATATAAAGTGTGAAGTTTGTAAAGGAATTGTCTTCATAAGTTGCAAGGGCTCCCCCTGAAGATGTGCATATAAGTTAATTTGCTTTTGGAATGCAAATGCACATGACAGGTTGTACTGGTGGAGATCCGCTTCAGCTTATGAGGACAATCCACTATGCATGTGAAAGTATATTAAGATAATGACATGCATAATGGAAAATGGACGTCTGCAAAATGAGATAAGTGCGGAATTTATCGTCGCACACGGAGTGGTAAACAAGTAACAGACGACTATCGAGTTTTAGTGTTTACAAATCAAAGAACCAAATGAAGCAAAAACAAGAGTTGTAAACACGAAGCAAAGTATAACAAAACATAAGGCACCCGCCCATTTTGACCCGCTTGAAGACTATAAACATCGTATGCTTCTCCTCCTTTTGTCAGGAATGACCAAAAAGGTTTGAAGACATAGAGTTTACTACGCGTTCCCGGGCGCAGCAGGGTCGGTGGAGTTGTTTGGCGGTGCAGAGCTTTGAGGTGCTGAAGCAGGTGGTGGTGAAGTAGCATCATCGTCTTCATCAATGATCCTTGCAGTAACTGTGGCAGCAGATGAAGAAAACTCAGAGTCTTCAAGTGACGGTGTGTTGCGCATCACAGCCCTTCTAGGAGGTGTGGTGTCAAATTTGAAGCGCTCTGTGAAGCCATCCTCTTCAAGTTCAGCTTCAGTGCAGATCATTGAGAGCCCTTTCCACGTACGACGGCAAGTCTCATGTGCAACGAAGGCATTCTTGGTGGCAAGGTTTCGAAGACGATTGACATCCACCAAGAGGCTCTTCATCTGATGTTTCAGCCAGTCGTGATGCCTATCTTGCTTTTGGTGAAGGGCCACAAGAAGATCTCGGTCAGTGAGGACACGAGCACGCTTCTTGGGTCTTGGAGCATTTGTGCTATCTGTGGCTTCAGTAGATGCTGGTGCACGTGTAGTGCCAGCCATCGAATAGACCCTGGATATGGCTTCAATACCTTCAACATTCTGCGTGAAGCTCTGGTGTTTGGCATTCTGAAGACTTATTGGTTGCCTGTCTAGTTCGGGATATATGGCTTCATCAGAGGCATCCACATCTGGCAGGAAGATCCGATGGTTTCGGGCTGAGGGCTGATATGAGATTGCAGAGTGTAGTTTGATTAGCCTCATCACCCAAGGAGCATAGAACTTCAAACCAAATAATTCCGAGCCTGACGCTGCTAGTTGGCGGATGAAGAGGTCCTGTGCGTTGAAGCATTTGCCATGCATGATATAGAATATGAGAGTCTTCATTGCACCCTCAATCTTGGCATGTGGTGAGTGTCCCTTGATGGGCCAGAGAGTCCGCCGGATAATGTGATATATGGTCCTGGGCAGGTACTCTAGGTCTTCAACGAAGAACTCAGTTGGATAGGGTGCATCCTGAGGCAATGGCTTCATCATTGAGAGCATCTGACTCATATTGGGTTCAGGTCTCTGAAATATACTCTCAACAGCTTCAGACTGAAGTTGACAACCTTCTTTGAAGAATTCGCCTGGAGTGGGCAGGCCGGTGAGCTCAATGATATCAAATGCATTGGCTTCATGATGGACATTTCCGGTCATCCACTCCAGGATCCAAGTCTTCGGATCTCTGTTGTATCCTTTGATATGGAGAGTGGCATAAAACTGAAGCAGAAGCTCTTCGTTCCAGTGCTCTTCATCAGTCACAAATGGCAGCAGACCCACTTGCCTGAAGCAATCCAATGCTTCCTCAAGGCATGGCAGACCAGCAATGGCTTCAACCTCAAGGCGCTTGTGAGGGAAGATGCGACCTTGGTTGTATAAGATGCATGAATAATAACTGTGCTGAGAATAGCTCCAGAACCTGTCTAATATAATCCTTTCCCTTGAATAGGGGTTCTTGGAGCTATTAAAAAATGTGTTGTCTGCCTTGAAGCTGTTTATATCAAAGGAGCCAGGTGCTGCTGCAGGACCTGGAACCTTGGAAGCCTTGGGACTGGCTTCTGGACATGAGGCCTGTGCTCTATGTGATAATCAAACTGTGGACCTGCAGCAGACTCAGGAACTGAAGTGTCTGACTCAGGAACTGAACTGTGAACCTATTAACCGGAGGCCCAGCCCAAATTGCTATTTTTTGCCTATTTCCGTGTTTCGCGGAAAAGGAATATCAAACGGAGTCCAAACGGAATGAAACCTTTGGGAGCATGATTTTTGAAACAAACGTGATCCAGAGGACTTGGAGTGGACGTCAAGCAATCAATGAGGAGGCCACGAGGCAGGGGGGCGCGCCCTCCACCCTCGTGGGCCCCGCGTTGATCCACCGACCTACTTCTTCTCCTATATATATTCATATACCCTGCAAACATCCAGGAGCACCACGAAACCCTATTTCCACCGTCACAACCTTCTGTACCCAAGAGATCCCATCTTGGGGCCTTTTTTGGAGCTCTGCCAGAGGGGGCATCGATCACGGGGGGGGGGGGGGGCTCTACATCAACTCCATGGCCCCTCCGATGATGTGTGAGTAGTTTACCTCATACCTTCAGGTCCATAGCTAGTAGCTAGGTGGCTTCTTCTCTCTCTTTGGATCTCAATACAAAGTTCTCCTCGATTCTCTTGGAGATCTATTCGATGTAATCTTCTTTTGCGGTGTGTTTGTCGAGATCCGATGAATTGTGGGTTTATGATCAAGTTTATCTATGAACAGTATTTGATTCTTCTCTGAATTCTTTTATGTATGATTGGTTTATCTTTGCAAGTCTCTTCGAATTATCAGTTTGGTTTGGCCTACTAGATTGATCTTTCTTGCAATGGGAGAAGTGCTTAGCTTTGGGTTCAATCTTGTGGCGCTCGGTCCCAGTGACAGAATGGGAAACGACAAGTATTGTATTGTTTCCATCGAGTATAAAAAGATGTGGTTTACATCATATTGCATGAGTTTATCCCTCTACATCATGTCATCTTGCTTAAGGCGTTACTCTGTTCTTATGAACTTAATACTCTAGATGCATGCTGGATAGCGGTCGATGTGTGGAGTAATAGTAGTAGATGCAGGCAGGAGTCGGTCTACTTGTCAAGGACGTGTTGCCTATATACATGATCATACCTAGATATTCTCATAATTATTCGTTTTTCTATCAATTGCTCGACAGTAATTTGTTCATCCACCGCAATACTTATGCTATCTTGAGAGAAGCCACTAGTGAAACCTATGGCCCCCGGGTCTATTTTCCATCATTCAAGTTTCTAATCTATTTTATTTTGCAATCTTTACTTTCAATCTATATCATAAAAATACCAAAAATATTTATCTTATTATTATTATCTCTATCAGATCTCACTCTTGCAAGTGGCCGTGAAGGGATTGACAACCCCTTTATCGCGTTGGTTGCGAGGTTCTTATTTGTTTGTGTAGGTACGAGGTGACTCGCGTGTGGTCTCCTGCTGGATTGATACCTTGGTTCTCAAAAACTGAGGGAAATACTTACGCTGCTTTACTGCACCACCCTTTCCTTTTCAAGGGAAAACCAACGCAGTGCTCGAGAGGTAGCATAACCCGACACAGGTAGTAAAGGTAAATTCTCTCTATAGATATGATAAAGCTGAAATCCCTCCTACTAAGTTTGCTAGCTAATTTTTGGATGAATTTGATAACTTTATGGTTGAGAAAGAAGATTTTAATACTTATGTTGGTAGACAATTGAAACATAATGCTTACATGATTGAACACTTAAGTGATTATATGGCTAGTGTTAAAGGTGAACTTAAACTTATTAGTAAACATGCTTCTATGGTTACCACTCAAGTAGAACAGGTACTTAAAGCTCAGAATGATTTGCTTAGTGAATTGAATAGTAAAAATAATGACTTTGCTGTTAGAGTTGCAACAAGAGGAGGTAAAGTGACTCAGGAACCTTTGTATCCTGAGGGCCATCCTAAGAGAATTGAGCAAGATTCTCAGAGAACTACTATAGATGCACCTAGTCCTTCTAAGAGGAAGAAAAATAAAAATGATAGGACTTTGCATGCTTCTAGTGAACCTGTTGTTGACACACCTGAGAATCCCAATGATATTTCTATTTCTGATGCTGAAACACAATCTGGTAATGAACATGAACCTAGTGATAATGTTAATGATGATGTTCATGTTGATGCTCAACCTAGTAATGATAATGATGTAGAGATGAACCTGTTGTTGATCTTGATAACCCACAATCAAAGAATCAACGTTATGATAAGAGATACTTTGTTGCTAGGAAGCACGGCAAAGAAAGAGAACCATGGGTTCAGAAACCGATGTCTTTTCCTCCTAAACCATCCAAGGAAAAGGATGATGAGGATTTTGAGCGCTTTGCTGAAATGATTAGACCTATCTTTTTGCGTATGCGTTGGACTAGTATGCTTAAAATGAACCCTTATGCTAAGTATATGAAGGATATTGTTACTAATAAGAGAAAGATACCGGAAGCTGAAATTTCCACGATGCTTGCTAGTTATACTTTTAAGGGTGGAATAACAAAGAAACTTGGAGACCCAGGAGTACCAACTATACCATGCTCCATTAAAAGAAACTATGTTAAAACTGCTTTATGTGATCTTGGAGCCGGTGTTAGTGTTATTTGTTGGAAATATGCCCTAGAGGCAATAATAAAATGGTTATTATTATATTTCCTTATTCATGATAATTGTCTATTGTTCATGCTATAATTGTGTTATCCGGAAATCGTAATACATGTGTGAATACATAGCCCACAACATGTCCCTAGTGAGCCTCTACTTGACTAGCTCGTTGATCAATAGATGGTTACGGTTTCCTGGCCATGGACATTGGATGTCGTTGATAGCTGGATCACATCATTAGTAGAATGATGTGATGGACAAGACCAAATCCTAAGCCTAGCACAAGATCGTGTAGTTCGTATGCTAAAGCTTTTCTAATGTCAAGTATCTTTTCCTTAGACCATGAGATTGTGCAACTCCCGGATACCGTAGGAATGCTTTGGGTGTGACAAACGTCACAACGTAACTGGGTGGCTATAAAGGTGCTCTACGGGTTTCTCCGAAAGTATCAGTTGGGTTAGCACGACTCGAGACTGGGATTTGTCACTCCGTATGACGGAGAGGTATCTTTGGGCCCACTCGGCAAGACATCATCGTAATGAGCTCGATGTGACTAAGGGGTTGGTCACAGGATGATGTGTTACAGAACGAGTAAGGAGACTTTCCGAAACGAGATTGAATAAGGTATCGGTATACCGACGATCGAATCTCGGGCAAGTGCTATACCGGTAGACAAAGGGAATCGTATATGGGATTGATTGAATCCTTGACATCGTGGTTCATCCGATGAGATCATCATGGAACATGTGGGAGCCAACATGGGTACCAGATCCGGCTGTTGGTTATTGGCCGGAGAGATGTCTCAGTCATGTCTGCATAGTTCCCGAACCCATAGGGTCTACACACTTAAGGTTCGATGACGCTAGGGTTATAGGGAATAGATGTACGTGGTTACCGAATGTTGTTCGGAGTCTCGGATGAGATCCCGGACATCACGAGGAGTTCCGGAATGGTCCGGAGGTAAAGATTTATATATGGGAAGTCTAGTTTCAGCCACCGGAAAGGTTTCGGGGTTTATCGGTATTGTACCAGGACCACCGAAGGGGTTCCGGGGGTCCACCGGGAGGGTCCATCTGCCCCGAAGGTCCTAATGGGCTGTGGTTGGGTGGGAACCAGCCCCTTAGTGGGGTGGTGTGCCCCCAAGGGCCCAAGGCGCTTAGGGTTGGAAACCCTAGGGGGCCCTGCCCCCCGGGGGGCGGGCGTCCCCCTAGTTGGAAACCCTAAGGGGGCCGCTGCCCCCCCCCCCCGAGGGGCTGCCACCCCGGGGGCCGCCCCCCCTCTAGATGGATCTAGGGGGCCGGCGCCCCCTGATACGTCACCAACGGATCTATAATTTTTGATTGCTCCATGCTATATTATCTATTGTTTTGGACTATATTGCGCTTTATTTTCCACTTTTATATTATTTTTGGGACTAACCTATTAACCGGAGGCCTAGCCCAGAATTGCTGTTTTTTGCCTATTTCAGTGTTTCGACGAAATGGAATATCAAACGGAGTCCAAACAGAAAAATCCTTTTTGGAACGTGATTTTCTTCTCGGATAAGACCCAGGAGACTTGGACCCTACTCCAAGAAGTACCGGAGGCGGTCACGAGGGTAGGGGCGCCCCCCCTATAGGGCCGCCCCCTGCCTCGTGGGCCCCTTGATGCTCCACTGACGTACTCCTTCCTCCTATATATACCCACGTACCTCAAACGATCAGAACAGGAGCCAAAAACCTAATTCCACCGCCGCAACTTTCTGTATCCATGAGATCCCATCTTGGGGCCTGTTCCGGAGCTCCGCCGGAGAGGGCCGTCATCACGGAGGGCTTCTACATCATCATAGCCCCTCCGATGAATTGTGAGTACTTTACCTCAGACCTTCGGGTCCATAGTTATTAGCTAGATGGCTTCTTATCTCTTTTTGGATCTCAATACAATGTTCTCCCCCTCTCTTGTGGAGATCTATTCGATGTAATCTTCTTCTTTTGCGGTGTGTTTGTTGAGACCAATGAATTGTGGGTTTATGATCAAGTCTATCTATGAACAATATTTGAATCTTCTCTGAATTCTTTTATGTATGATTGGTTATCTTTGCAAGTCTCTTCGAATTATCCGTTTGGTTTGGCCAACTAGATTGGTAGTTCTTGCCATGGGAGAAGTGCTTAGCTTTGGGTTCGATCTTGTGGTGTTCTTTCCCAGTGACAGAAGGGGCAGCAAGACACGTATTGTATCGTTGCCATCGAGGATAACAAGATGGGGTTTATTTCATATTGCATGAATTTATCTCTCTACATCATGTCATCTTGCTTAAAGCATTGCTCTGTTTTCAACTTAATACTCTAGATGCATGCTGGATAGCGGTCGATGAGTGGAGTAATAGTAGTAGATGCAAAATCGCTTCGATATACTTGTCACGGACGTGATGCCTATATACATTATCATGCCTAGATATTCTCATAACTATGCTCAATTCTGTCAATTGCTCAACAGTAATTTGTTCACCCACCGTAGAAAACTTGTGCTCTTGAGAGAAGACACTAGTGAAACCTATGGCCCCCGGGTCTATTCTCATCATATGAATCTCCATCACTTTAATCTTGCTTTGTTTTTACTTTGCCTTTTACTTTTCACTTTGCATATTTATATCAAAAATACCAAAAATATTATCTATTGGATCTCACTTTCATAAGTGACCATGAAGGGATTGACAACCCCTAATCGCGTTGGTTGCGTTGAGCTCTTTGTGTTGTGTAGGTACGAGGGACTTGCGCGTGGCCTCCTACTGGATTGATACCTTGGTTCTCAAAAACTGAGGGAAATACTTACGCTACTCTGCTGCATCATCCTTTCCTCTTCGGGGAAAACCACCCCTCCCCTTCCCCTATATATAGTGGGGGTTTGGGGGCTGCCAGAGACACGAGTCCCCCTCTCCCTCCTCGTCTCTCGCAGTGCTTGGCGAAGCCCTGCTGGAGTGCCACGCTCCTCCACCAACACCACGCCGTCGTGCTGCTGCTGGACGGAGTCTTCCCCAACCTCTCCCTCTCTCCTTGTTGGATCAAGGCGCGAGAGATGTCATCGGGCTGCACGTGTGTTGAACGCGGAGGCACCGTTGTTCGGTGCTTAGATCGGAATCAATCGCGATCTGAATCGCTACGAGTACGACACCTTCATCCGCGTTCTTGTAATGCTTCCGCATCGCGATCTTCAAAGGTATGAAGATGCACTCCCCTCTCATTGCTAGTGAGCTCCATAGATTGATCTTGGTGATGCGTAGAAATTTTTTAATTTCTACAACGATCCCCAATAGTGGCATCATGAGCTAGGTCTATGTGTAGTTTCTATGCACGAGTAGAACACAAATTGTTGTGGGCGTTGATTTTGCCAATTTACTTGTCGTTACTAGTTTTATCTTGATTCAGCGGCATCGTGGGGTGAAGCTGAAGGAAATATGCCCTAGAGGCAATAATAAAGTTATTATTTATTTCCTTATATCATGATAAAAGTTTATTATTCATGCTAGAATTGTATTAACCGGAAACATAATACATGTGTGAATACATAGACAAACAGAGTGTCACTAGTATGCCTCTACTTGACTAGCTCGTTAATCAAAGATGGTTATGTTTCCTAACCATGGACAAAGAGTTGTTATTTGATTAACGGGATCACATCATTAGTTGAATGATTTGATTGACATGACCCATTCCATTAGCTTAGCACCCGATCGTTTAGTATGTTGCTATTGCTTTCTTCATGACTTATACATGTTCCTATGACTATGAGATTATGTAACTCCTGTGTGCCGGAGGAACACTTTGTGTGCTACCAAACGTCACAACGTAACTGGGTGATTATAAAGGTGCTCTACAGGTGTCTCCAAAAGGTACATGTTGGGCTGACGTATTTTGAGATTAGGATTTGTCACTCCGATCGTCGGAGAGGTATCTCTGGGCCCTCTCGGTAATGCACATCACTTAAGCCTTGCAAGCATTGCAACTAATGAGTTAGTTGCGGGATGATGTATTACGGAACGAGTAAAGAGACTTGCCGGTAACGAGATTGAACTAGGTATTAGATACCGACGATCGAATCTCGGGCAAGTAACATACCGATGACAAAGGGAACAACGTATGTTGTTATGCGGTCTGACCGATAAAGATCTTCGTAGAATATGTAGGAGCCAATATGGGCATCCAGGTACCGCTATTGGTTATTGACCGGAGACGTGTCTCGGTCATGTCTACATTGTTCTCGAGCCCGTAGGGTCCGCACGCTTAAGGTTCCGATGACAGTTATATTATGAGTTTATACATTTTGATGTACCGAAGGTTGTTCGGAGTCCCGGATGTGATCACAGACATGACGAGGAGTCTCGAAATGGTCGATACATAAAGATTGATATATTGGAAGCCTATGTTTGGATATCGGAAGTGTTCCGGGTGAAAATCGGGATTTTACCGAAGTACCGGGAGGTTATCGGAACCCCCCGGGAGATATATGGGCCTTAGTGGGCCTTAGTGGAAAAGAGAAGAGGCAGCCAGAGATGGGCCGCGCACCCCTCCCCTCCCTTGGTCCGAATAGGACAAGGAGAGGGGGCCGGCCCCCCTTCCTCTTTCCCCCCCTCTGTGAATCCTATTCCAACTAGGATTGGGGGGGAATCCTACTCCCGAAGGGAGTAGGACTCCTCCTGGCGCGCCTCTCCTAGGCCGGCCACACCCCCCCTTGAGCCTTTATATACGGAGGCAGGGGCACCCCAGAGGAACACAAGTTGATCCACGTGATCATATTCTTAGCCGTGTGCGGCACCCCCTGCCACCATAGTCCTCGATAATATTGTAGCGGTGCTTAGGAGAAGCCCTGCGACAGTAGTACATCAAGATCGTCACCACGCCGTCGTGCTGACGGAACTCTTCCCCGACACTTTGCTGGATCAGAGTCCGGGGATCATCATCGAGCTGAACGTGTGCTAGAACTCGGAAGTGTCGTAGTTTCGGTGCTTGATCGGTCGGGCCGTGGAGACGTACGACTACATCAACCAAACGCTTCTATTGTCAATCTACAAGGGTACGTAGATCACACTCTCCCTCTCGTTGCTATGCATCACTATGATCTTGCGTGTGCGTAGGAATTTTTTTGAAATTACTACGTTCCCCAACAGAAGTGGCCCGGACCGACCTTACACGTACGCTTACGTGAGACAGGTTCCACCGACTAACATGCACTAGTTGCATAAGGTGGCTAGCGGGTGTCTGTCTCTCCCACTTTAGTCGGATCGGATTCTATGAAAAGGGTCCTTTTGAAGGGTAAATAGAAATTGGCATATCACGTTGTGGTTTTGGCGTAGGTAAGAAACGTTCTTGCTAGAAACCTATAGCAGGCACGTAAAAATTTGCAACAACAATTAGAGGACGTCTAACTTGTTCTTACAACATATGTCGTGTGATGTGATATGGCCAAAAGGATGTGATGAATGATATATGTGATATATGAGATTGATCATGTTCTTGTATAGGAATCACGACTTGCATGTCAATGAGTATGACAACCGGCAGGAGCCATAGGAGTTGTCTTAATTTATTGTATGACCTGCGTGTCAATGAAAACGCCATGTAATTACTTTACTTTATTGCTAACCGTTAGCTATAGTAGTAGAAGTAATAGTTGGTGAGACAACTTCATGAAGACACGATGATGGATATTATGATGATGGATATCATCGTGTCATGCCGGTGACGATGATGATCATGGCGCCCCGAAGATGGAGATCAAAAGGAGCAAAATGATATTGGCCATATCATGTCACTATTTGATTGCATGTGATGTTTATCACGTTTTTACATATTATTTTCTTAGAAATACGGAAGCATAAATAAGATGATCCCTCATTAAAATATCAAGAATTGTGTTCCCCCTAACTGTGCACCGTTGCTAAGGTCCGTTGTTCCGAAGCACCACGTGATGATCGGGTGTGATAGGTTCTAACGCTCGCATCCAACGGGTGTAAGCTAGATTAACACACGCAATACACTTAGGTTGACTTGACGAGCCTAGCATGTACAGACATGGCCTCGGAACACGGAAGACCGAAAGGTCGAACATGAGCCGTATAGAAGATACGATCAACATGAAGATGTTCACCGATGATGACTAGTCCGTCTCACGTGATGATCGCACACGGCCTAGTTGACTCGGATCATGTATCACTTAGATGACTAGAGGGATGTCTATCTGAGTGGGAGTTCATTAAATAATTTGATTAGATGAACTTAATTATCATGAACATAGTCTAAAACTTTCAATATATCTTGTAGATCAAATGGCCCACGCTAATGTTGCCCTCAACTTCAACGCGTTCCTAGAGAAAACCAAGCTGAAAGACGATGGTAGCAACTACACGGACTGGGTCTGTAACCTAAGGATTATCCTCATAGCTGCCAAGAAAGCATATGTCCTTGAAGCACCGCTAGGTGATGCACCTGTTTTCCCAGCAACTCAAGACATTATGAACGCCTGGCAGTCGCGTAGTGATGATTACTCCCTGGTTCAGTGCGGCATGCTTTACAGCTTAGAACCGGGGCTCCAAAAGTGTTTTGAGTAGCACGGAGCATATGAGATGTTCGAAGAGCTGAAAATGGTTTTCCGAGCTCATGCCCGGGTCGAGAGATATGAAGTCTCCGACAAGTTCTACAGTTGTAAGATGGAGGAGAATAGTTCTGTCAGCGAGCACATACTCAAAATGTCTGGGTTGCACAACCACTTATCTCAGCTGGGAGTTAATCTCCCGGATGATGCGGTCGTTGACAGAATCCTTCAGTCGCTCCCACCTAGCTACAAGAGCTTTGTGATGAACTTCAATATGCACGGATGGAAAAGACCATTCCTGAGGTATATTCAATGCTGAAATCAGCGGAGGTGGAGATCAAAATGGAACATCAAGTGTTGATGGTGAATAAAACCACTAAGTTCAAGAAAGGCAAGGGTAAGAAGAACTTCAAGAAGGATGGCAAGGGAGTTTCCACGCCCGGTAAGACAGTTGCTGGGAAGAAGCCAAAGCATGGACCCAAGCCTGAGACTGAGTGCTTTTATTGCAAGGGAAACGGTCACTGGAAGCGGAACTGCCCCAAGTACTTAGCGGATAAGAAGGCCGGCAATACCAAAGGTATATGTGATATACATGTTATTGATGTGTACCTAACCAGCGCTCGTAGTAGCTCCTAGGTATTTGATACCGATGCGTTGCTCATATTTGTAACTCAAAACAGGAGCTGCGGAATAAGCGGAGACTGGCGAAGGACGAGGTGATGATGCGCGTCGGGAATGGTTCCAAGGTCGATGTGGTCACCGCCGGCACGCTACCTCTACATTTACCTACGGGATTAGTTTTAAACCTCAATAATTGTTATTTAGTACCAGCTTTAAGCATGAACATTGCATCTGGATATCGTTTAATGCGAGATGGCTACTCATTTAAATCTGAGAATAATGGTTGTTCTATTTATATGAGAGATATGTTTTATGGTCATGCCCCGCTGGTCAATGGTTTATTCTTATTGAATCTCGAACGTTATGTTACACATATTCATAGTGTGAATGCCAAAAGATGTAAGGTTGATAATGATAGTCCCACATACTTGTGGCACTGCCGCCTTGGTCACATTGGTGTCAAACGCATGAAGAAACTCCATGTAGATGGACTTTTGGAGTCTCTTGATTATGAATCATTTGACACGTGCAAACCATGCCTCATGGGAAAAATGACCAAGACTCCGTTCTCCGGAACAATGGAGCGAGCAACCAACTTATTGGAAATCATACATACTGATGTGTGTGGTCCAATGAGCATTGAGGCTCACGGTGGTTATTGTTATGTTCTCACTCTCACTTATGACTTAAGTAGATATGGGTATGTCTACTTAATGAAGCACAAGTCTGAGACCTTTGAAAAGTTCAAGGAATTTCAGAGTGAGGCTGAGAATCAACGTGACCGGAAAATCAAGTTCTTACGATCAGATCGTGGGGGATAATATTTGAGTCACGAATTTGGCACGCACTTAAGGAAATGTGGAATTGTTTCACAACTCACGCCGCCTGGAACACCTCAGCGTAATGGTGTGTACGAACGTAGAAATCGCACTCTATTGGATATGGTGCGATCCATGATATCTCTTACCGACCTACCGCTACCATTTTGGGGTTATGCTTTAGAGACTGCCACATTCACTTTAAATAGGGCTCCGTCAAAATCCGTTAAGACGACACCGTATGAATTATGGTTTGGGAAGAAACCTAAGTTGTCGTTTCTGAAAGTTTGGGGATGCGATGCTTATGTCAAGAAACTTCAAACTGAAAAGCTCGAAACCAAATCGGAAAAATGCGTCTTCATAGGATACCCTAAGGAAACTATTGGGAATACCTTCTACCTCTGATCCGAAGGCAAGATCTTTGTTGCCAAGAATGGATCCTTTCTAGAGAAAGAGTTTCTCTCTAAAGAAGTAAGTGGGAGGAAAGTAGAACTTGATGAAGTATTGCCTCTTGAACCGGAGAGTAGCGTAGCTCAAGAAAATATTTCTGTGGTGCTTGCACCGACTAGAGAGGATGTTAATGATGATGATCATGAAACTTCAGATCAAGTTGCTACTGAACTCCGTAGGTCCACAAGGACACGTTCCACACCAGAGTGGTATGGCAACCCTGTCCTGGAAATCATGTTTTTAGACAATGGTGAACCTTCAAACTATGAAGAAGCGATGGCGGGCCCGGATTCTGACAAATGGCTTGAAGCCATGAAATCCGAGATAGGATCCATGTATGAAAACGAAGTATGGACTTTGACTGACTTGCCCGATCGGTGAGCCATAGAAAATAAATGGATCTTTAAGAAGAAGACAGACGCGGATGGTAATGTAACCATCTATAAGGCTCGGCTTGTCGCTAAGGGTTATTGACAAGTTCAAGGGGTTGACTATGATGAGACCTTCTCACCGTAGCGAAGCTGAAGTCTGTCCGAATCATGTTAGCAATTGCCGCATTATATGATTATGAGATATGGCAAATGGACGTCAAAACGGCATTCCTTAATGGTTTCCTTAAGGAAGAACTTTATATGATGCAGCCGGAAGGTTTTGTCGATCCTAAGAATGCTGACAGGGTGTGCAAGCTCCAACGCTCGATCTATGGGCTGGTGCAAGCATCTCGGAGTTGGAACATTCGATTTGATGAGATGATCAAAGTGTTTGGGTTTACACAGACTTATGGAGAAGCCTGTGTTTACAAGAAAGTGAGTGGGAGGTCTACAACATTTCTCATATTATATGTGGATGACATACTATTGATGGGAAATGATATAGAACTCTTGGAAAGCATAAAGGCCTACTTGAATAAGTGTTTTTCAATGAAGGACCTTGGAGAAGCTGCTTACATATTAGGCATCAAGATCTATAGAGATAGATCGAGACGCCTCATTGGTCTTTCACAAAGCACGTACCTTGACAAGATATTGAAGAACTTCAATATGGATCAGTCCAAGAAGGGGTTCTTGCCTGTACTGCAAGGTGTGAGATTGAGCACGGCTCAATGCCCGACCATGGTAGAAGATAGAGAAAAGATGAGTGTCATCCCCTATGCCTCGGCCATAGGGTTTATTATGTATGCCATGCTCTGTACCAGACCTGATGTAAACCTTGTCGTAAGTTTGGTAGGAAGGTACCAAAGTAATCCCGGCATGGAACACTGGACAGCGGTCAAGAATATCCTGAAGTACCTAAAAAGGACTAAGGATATGTTTCTCATTTATGGAGGTGACGAAGATCTCGTCGTAAAGGGTTACGTCGATGCTAGTTTCGACACAGATATGGATGACTCCAAGTCACAAACCAGATACGTGTATATTTTGAATGGTGGGGCAGTCAGCTGGTGCAGTTGCAAACAAAGCGTCGTGGAGGGATCTACATGTGAAGCGGAGTACATGGCAGCCTCGGAGGCAGCACATGAAGCAATCTGGATGAAGGAGTTCATTACCGACCTAGGAGTTATTCCTGATGCGTCGGGCCCGATGACTCTCTTCTGTGACAGCATTGGAGCTATTGCCCTTGCCAAGGAGCCTAGGTTTCACAAGAAGAGCAGGCATATCAAGCGTCGCTTCAACTCCATTCGTGAAAATGTTCAAGATGGAGACATAGAGATTTGTAAAATGCATACGGACCTGAATGTCGCAGATCCATTGACTAAACCTCTTCCATGAGAAAAACATGATCAACAGCAGAACTCCATGGGTGTTCGATTCATCACAATGTAACTAGAATATTGACTCTAGTGCAAGTGGGAGACTGTTGGAAATATGCCCTAGAGGAAATAATAAAATGGTTATTATTATATTTCCTTGTTCATGATAATTGTCTATTGTTCATGCTATAATTGTGTTATCCGGAAATCGTAATACATGTGTGAATACATAGACCACAACATGTCCCTAGTGAGCCTCTAGTTGACTAGCTCGTTGATCTATAGATGGTTACGGTTTCCTGACCATGGACATTGGATGTCGTTGATAATGGGATCACATCATTATGAGAATGCTGTGATGGACAAGACCCAATCCTAAGCCTAGCATAAGATCATGTAGTTCGTATGCCGAAGCTTTTCTAATGTCAAGTATCTTTTCCTTAGACCATGAGATTATGCAACTCCTGGATACCGTAGGAATGCTTTGGGTGTGCCAACCGTCACAATGTAACTGGGTGGCTATAAAGGTGCACTATGGGTATCTCCAAAAGTATCTGTTGGGTTGGCACGAATCGAGACTGGGATTTGTCACTCTGTATGACGGAGAGGTATCTCTGGGCCCACTCGGTAAGACATCATCGTAATGAGCTCAATGTGACTAAGGGGTTGGTCACGGGATGATGTGTTACGGAACGAGTAAAGAGACTTGCCGTAACGAGATTGAACAAGGTATCGGTATACCGACGATCGAATCTTGGGCAAGTGCTATACCGGTAGACAAAGGGGATCGTATACGGGATTGATTGAATCCTTGACATCGTGGTTCCTCCGATGAGATCATCGTGGAACATGTGGGAGCCAACATGGGTATCCATATCCAGCTGCTGGTTATTGGCCGGAGAGATGTCTCAGTCATGCCTGCATAGTTCCCGAACCCGTAGGGTCTACACACTTAAGGTTCGATGATGCTAGGGTTATAGGGAATAGATGTACGTGGTTATCGAATGTTGTTCGGAGTCCCGGATGAGATCCCGGATGTCACGAGGAGTTCCGGAATGGTCCGGAGGTAAAGATTTGTATATGGGAAGTCCAGTTTCAGCCACCGGAAAGGTCTCGGGGTTTATCGGTATTGTACCGGGACCACCGAAGGGGTTTCAGGGGTCCACTGGGAGGGTCCACCTGCCCCGAAGGACCTAATGGACTGTAGTTGGGTGAGAACCAGCCCCTTAGTGGGCTGGTGCGCCCCCCCAAAGGGCCCAAGGCGCCTAGGGATGGAAACCCTAAGGGGGCCGCCGCCCCCCCCCCTCTAGATGGATCTAGGGGGCCGGCGCCCCCTCCCCTTCGCCTATATATAGTGGGGGTTTGGGGGCTGCCAGAGACACGAGTCTCCCTCTCTCTTGGTGCAGCCCTACCCCTCTCCCTCCTCGGCTCTCACAGTGCTTGGCGAAGCCCTGCTGGAGTGCCACTCTCCTCCACCACCACCATTCCGTCGTGCTGCTACTGGACGGAGTCTTCCCCAACCTCTCCCTCTCTCCTTGCTGGATCAAGGCGCGGGATACGTCACCGGGCTGCACGTGTGTTGAACGCGGAGGCACCGTTGTTCGGTGCTTAGATCGGAATTAATCGCGATCTGAATCGCTACGAGTACGACACCTTCATCCGCGTTCTTGTAACTCTTCCGCATCGCGATCTTCAAAGGTATGAAGATGCACTCCCCTCTCGTTGCTAGTAAGCTCCATAGATTGATCTTGGTGATGCGTAGAAATTTTTTAATTTCTGCAACGATCCCCAACATTATGCCTTTCTCTTTATATCGTAGACTTGATTTGAATAAGTTGACACATACTGAAATATCTTTGCAAATGGCTGACAAATCAACTGTTATACTTGTCGGTATTTGTGAGGATGTGCCTATTGTGGTTGCAAACGTTACTATTTTAACTGACTTTGTTATTCTTGATATTCCCGAGGACGATAGTATGTCTATTATTGTTGGAAGATCCTTTTTGAATACTGCAGGGGCTTTTATTGATTGCAATAAATGCAATGTCACTTTTCATGTGAATGGTAATGAACATATGGTACACTTTTCGAGGAAACAATCTCAAGTCCATAGTATCAATTCTATTGAAAAAATGTCAACATTCACTATTGGAGGTTTTGAATTTCCTCTTCCTACTGTCAAGAAGAAATATGATATTCTTATCGTTGGGGATGTGCATATCCCTGTTGAGGTAACCTAGTGTTATTCGAAAATTCTCCGGTTTCATGTTATTCGAAATGAGTTCATTAGCAAGACCTGATCAACCTTGTTAATAGATTCCTTTTGATGAGCATGAGATGGATGAATTTAGAAAACACAACTCTCTGTGCCCTCTTTATACTTTCTGTTATTTATATTAAATAAAGCAAAAATAGTTTTTTTCCATCTGTTTTCTGAATTATCCATGCAATAAAAAAATACCCCGAAAATAAAAGTTCTCCAAATGCCGTGAAATTTAAATATGATTTTTTTCTGGAATATTTGAAAATATCTGGCACTGAGAACACAGCAGGGGGAGCAAGCACCTAGCCACGAGGGTCCAGGGCGCGCTCACCCCCCTGGGCGCGCCCGCTGCCTCGTGGGACCATGGTGGCTCCCCTCCACTTATTCCAGCCACCACACACTCCTTCTTCCTCCAAAAAAATCACTAGCCAGCTCAAGCACGAGTTCTAGCTCATCTTGCTGCCATTTTCGATCTCCTTGCTCAAAGCTCCATTCACAAAACTGCTTTGGGGGATATTCCCTTGGTATGTGACTCCTCCAATGGTCCAATTAGCTTTTGTTCTAGTGATTTATTCATTGCAAAACTGCTTAGGTGACCTTGTTCTTGAGCTTGCATGTCAAATTTATATGGCAAAAGTAGTTCTAATGCATGATATTGCCTCTAGGCACTTGTAGGAGTAGTTGCTATCAATTTTGTTGAGTTTGGTTCACTTTTATTTTTGAAGTTACTAAAATTTCAGAAATTTTCACAAAATAATGAAGAGATTTTTGAGGGGCTCATTGAGCCGAAGCTCGAAGGATAAACAAAGTGAAAAGAACAAGAATCCCAAGTATAATCTCCCTCGCACCGCGGAGGTTCGGCCATGTGAATGGCCTTGTGATGATTTCTTGAGAGCAGCCGGGATTTATGATGATTTCTATGAATTGGCTGAGAATGCAGGCCTCACCGCCTTCCTCCACGACCAACATGAACAGTATCTCTTACTCACCAATATATTTGTCCAAAACTTTCATTTCCATGCTAGGAGCTCACCACCTACGGTGAAATTTTATTTATATGATGAGCATAAGGATATGTCACTTCGTGATTTTTGTCGGGTTTGTTTGATCCCTTCTGAGGGCAGTGTAGAGGAACCACATCGTGACGATGTGGAAAGGTTTATTGATACAATTTTTGTAGGGGAAACAAGGAAAGTTTCCGATGCAAGAATTACTAGCATACAATTTCCTGTTCTACGTTACTTTGCAATATTTGCTAGTAGATGCTTGATTGGTCGGGGAAACTGTGGCAACCTTAGTGCCCCTGATATTGTTATTTTGTGCCATGCCTTGTTCCGTGATGACACATTTAGCATGGGCGCTATTGTTACAAAGCGGTTAAATCTTAACCGTATGAAGGGCCCCATCTTGGGAGGTATCTTCGCCTCATGCCTTGCTGCATATTTTAACATACCTATTAGGCATTATGAGAAAGAAAAAAAGATGATGACTCCTGTTTTTCTAGACTATAAGAGTATGGTAGCACATGATGTTATCATTAAGAATAAGGAAAAGATGCTTAAGTACAAGCTAATATTTGATAAAAATCACCCTGAGACTATTACTTTGCCTGCTCCTTCCTTGTTTGACTTATCTGCAGGCAAGTACCTTGTTCCGTCGGAGCCCATTCATGCCTACCGAAACCCCACACCAGCTATAGAGCCAGAGCCGGAACCACAATTTGATCCTCACCGGTAGTCTGTTTATGAGTGGAATCCGAAAGAGATCGCCAACCAGTGGCACCAGGGGGATCCTTCTCGGTACGACCCCAACTATAACTTTGGATATCCGCCAGGCCAGCCGTGGCCATAGACCAACTTAGGCCAAAAGCCTAAGCTTGGGGGAGTACGTATCTCTCACCGACATTACATTTCTGTTCACACACTCATGCTAGTTGTCGGTGCTCATACTTTTTCACTGTATCATCCATGCTAGTTTATTTCCCTTTTTATGCTTTCTTCTTGTGTGTTTGATAAACCTTAATAAAAACAAAAAAATTAGTTGTAGCTTTTAGCTAGTTTACTTTCCATGCCTGTAGTAGTAATTAAAAAGAAACCCCAAAAATATTTCTCGTTCTTCTTTTGCTGGTTCAGAGCTTTCCCGTGTAAATAGTTTTATTTCTTTTCTTTTCTTTGGGGGTCGAGAGGACAAGACCATGATGAAAATGTTGAATGGCTCTCATATGCATTATTGTTGATCTAACAAAGAGCCCGTATTACCTTGTCTTCTCTCTTGAATTGAATGCTTGCAGATTCCAGCTTAGTCCAATGCAAGTGCACTATTATTATTATCCACACTATTCGGTCGTGCAAGTGAAAGGCAATAATGATGATTATATGATGAACTTATTCAGATGAGAAAAGCTGGTATGAACTCGACCTCTCTTGTTTTTGTAAATATGATTAGTTCATCGTTCCTGATTCAGCCTATTATGAAAAAAACATATTTGCAATGACAATTAGAGATTATAGTTGCTTATGCCATGCTTAATTAGCTAGGAGTTTATAATGGTTTACCTTGCATGCCAACATGTTATTAAAATGGTTGTGATGTGGTATGATAGGGTGGTATCCTCTTTTGAACGATTCGAGTGGCTTGACTTGGCACATGTTCACGCATGTAGTTGAAACAAACTCAACATAGCCTCTATGATATTTATGTTCATGGTGCATTATATCCTACTCATGCTTGCATTCGGTGTTGATTAATTTTAATGCATGTTAACGATTGTTGTCACTCTCTAGCTGGTCACTTCCCAGTCTTTTTCTAGCATTCACTTGTACTAAGCGGGAATACTGCTTGTGCTTCCAATTCCATAAACCCCAAAGTTATTCCATATGAGTCCACCATACCTACCTAAATACGGTATCTACCTTCCATTCCAAGTAAATTTGTATGTGCCAAACTCTAAACCTTCAAATAAACATTCTGTTTTGTATGCTCGAATAGCTCATGTATCAACTAGGGTTTTCTGTATCTTCCATGCTAGGTGGGTTATTCTCAAGAGGAGTGGACTCTGCTCCTCACTCGCGAGAAAATGGCTGGTCACCTGGATGCCCAGTCCCATGCTTTATGCAAATCAAATGAAAATAACTGCAAACAAAACTCCCCCGGGACTCTTGTTAGTTGGTCGCACTCGTTGTTTCGAGCAAGCCATGGATTGATGCTTGTTGGTGGAGGGGGAGTATAAACTTTACCATTCTGTTTGGGAACCGCCTATAATGTGTGTAGCATGGAAGATATCGAGATCTCTCGGTTGTTATGTTGACAATGAAAGTATACCGCTCAAAATATTATTCATATCTATTTCAAAATCGAGCTCTGGCACCTCTACAAATCCTTGCTTCCCTCTACGAAGGGCCTATCTATTTACCTTTATGTTGATTCATCACCCTCTTATTAAAAAGCACCATTTGGAGAGCACCGCTGTCATTTGCATCCATTACTGTTAGTTTACATTGAGTATGACTTGACTGGATCTCTTTTAGCATGAATTACAATGTCTAGTCATTCCTTGATCTTTAAAGGTGCTCTGCATTTATGTTTTGTGGTCTCAGAAAGGGCTAGCGAGATACCATCTTGTTATATCATATCATGATTGTTTTGAGAAAGTGTTGTCATCTGAGATTTATTATTATTGCTCGCTAGTTGATTGTGCCATTGATATGAGTAAACATGAGACCTAAATGTTATTGTGAATATGGTTAGTTCATAATCTTTGCTGAAAACTTGAATGCTGGCTCTACATATTTACAACAACAAGAGAAAACAGAGTTTGTAAAAGTTTTTCTTTATCACTTTCAGTTTATCAACTGAATTGCTTGAGGACAAGCAAATGTTTAATCTTGGGGGAGTTGATACGTCTCCATCATATCTACTTTTCCAAACACTTTTGCCCTTGTTTTGGACTCTAACTTGCATGATTTGAATGGAACTAACCCCGACTGACGCTATTTTCAGCAGAATTTCCATGGTGTTATTTTTGTGCAGAAATAAAAGTTGTCGGAATGACCTAAAAAATCAACGGAGAATTATTTTGGAATATATAAAAATACTGGAAGAAAGATCCACATTAGGGGGGCCACACCCTGTCGACGATTGTGGGGGCGCGCCCTACCCCCCTGGGCGTGCGCCCCTGCCTCGTGGGCCCCCTGACGCTCCACCGACCTCAACCTTGACTCCATATATTCACTTTCGGGGAGAGAAAATCAGGGATAAAGATTCATCGCGTTTTACCATACGGAGCCGCCGTCAAGCCCTAAACTCTCTCAGGAGGGCTGATCTGGAGTCCGTTCGGGGCTCCGGAGAGGGGAATCCATCGCCATCGTTATCATCAACCTTCCTCCATCACCAATTTCATGATGCTCACCGCCATGCGTGAGTAATTCCATCGTAGGCTTGCTGGACGGTGATGGGTTGGATGAGATTTCTCATGTAATCGAGTTCGTTTTGTTAGGGTTTGATCCCTAGTATCCACTATGTTCTGAGATTGATGTTGCTATGACTTTGCTATGCTTAATGTTTGTCACTAGGGCCCGAGTGCCATGATTTCAGATCTGAATCTATTATGTTTTCATCAATATATGAGAGTTCTTGATCCTATCTTGCAAATCTATAGTCACCTATTATGTGTTATGATCCGTTAACCCCGAAGTGACAATAATCGGGATACTTACCGGTGATGACCGTAGTTTGAGGAGTTCATGTATTCACTATGTGTTAATGCTTTGGTCCGGTGCTCTATTAAAAGGAGGCCTTAATATCCCTTAGTTTCCAATAGGATGTGGGGACTCCGACTCATAAGTCGAGATCACCGAATGCACGTGTACAGTGATCCCAGAGATAAATGCTCACTGAACACACAGAAGCTGAATAACAAGAGTCTTACATCCATACATACCGTCTTACACAAATTATGACCATTATGGTCAAGTCTTACATAGATAAAGCCCTAAGGGCTGAACATCAAATGAAACACAAGCAGCGGAAATCTTCGTCGATAAGTAGAACCCATGCCATCTGCCTTAACCCTACAGGCATTCTGACTGGGAAACGTCCTAGTTCGCATGTTCGTCTTCAAAGAACTCTTCATCGAACTCCTGTTCTTGCATGCCTGGCCAATTAAATAACCAGTGGCAAGCCAATGAGTACTTTGAATGTACTCGCAAGGAACCCATGTTTTGGTTCAAGGTACAACAATGCATGATATAGGTAAATTTTGCGGAAAGCTAGTTTTTGAGTGCAATGACATGTTCAACAACTTGTAAGACATGCATCAGGAGAAATTCAAGTAACCATGAGGACAGCTTACAGATATCAACATAAAAAGAGTGGGCACCAACCCAACTCAATCATGTCAAGTCCTTTGACTTGACCCGAGTGGTTCTTCCCACTTATCCAAAAACTCACACTGGTTTGAAAACATATGGACGTAGTTTAAGCAGCACCGCCCAACTATCCTTTACCATGGACACGGCTATTCAAATAGTTTTACACTCTGTAGAGGTTGCACACTTTACCCACAAGATCCGGGGAACTTCCGTGTCATCCACGACCCGCGGTACCTCAAGTACCCGGGGTAAGCACCCGATCACTATCTTTCCCTAGACGACACTAACAAGGAGTCCACTCGTTGTTCCGTATCCTCACGATGTACATCATACGAGACTCACTCGAGATCGTAACATTCGAGAGGGGACACAACGGTGTATCTGGTGCCCTGTGAAAACAGTCATGGCCGCCCTACCTGGCACGACCCCGTCCCGAGAGAGAGCACCAACTCTCCCCCGTCACTAGTAATGCGGGCTCCAAGCTAGTATCAGCCAAGGTAGTCAATAATGCCCTTTCCCATACAAGGGTAGAGTGATTGCGCATGTAAGGTTGGGACAGTCGACAAATCTTAAATCTAATCCGTTTTCGAAAACAACGCATACACTTGCCTCGGTACACCACTTCGTCATCAAGTGGTTAACTAGCTCATTGTCTCCCTCGGGCATAAGTGGCACCCGACGGGGTTTTCGAAAAGTCTTTTGTAAGTACTTGTCTCCATCACCATCCATACTCCCGTCCCTTTAGCGTAGCACTACTTAGCATCCTATCTACTCCCACCGGCATAACCCTCATAAGGAGATAGGGTCATGCACAATGCAAGTATCATCAAGGAGGAAATGAAGGCAACCCACCAAAGTGGCTACCCTCTAATCATGATTCCGATGCAACAATAATAAAGTGCCATATGAAATGCATAAAAAGGGTTTCATAGACATGGTCAAAGGGCTGCTTGCCTGGCTCAACAAGGTCTTCTGGGTCTTCATAGTATTTTGGTCCAACTCCTTCGTCAGCGACGCAATCTATCGTCGCCAAATAATAACGAGAAAATAAGGCAATAATAAAACAGAAAAACCAAAGTGCTAGAAAAATGTCAACTCATTTTTGTAAAATACTAGGTTGAAAACTAAGAAGGGGAAAATTCCTAGCTTTGGTTTTGGAGTAGCAGGATAGGAGAAATGGATTTACAAAGGCATATTTAAATGCTTAAAATCACATTTAAATATTTACAGTGAAGAAAAGTTTGTTGGATTTGAATGAAAGTTGCACCATTAAATAGGTTGTAATATTTTGGGAATTTAGGAATTGGAATTAATTTATTTGGACATATATTTTATCCTGTGGAATATTTGCAAGATTCAGAAAAAGAAAAAGGGGAAGAAGCACTGTGCAACTGGGCCAGAAGGGCCACAGTGCAGCAAGCCCAGAGGGGATTCAACCCACGCGAGGCTGCCACGTCGAAGGCGTAAAGGCAAAGTACGCCTTCAGCCGACGCAGCGAACCGGTGCGCGCGCGCGTGCATTTTAAACCTGATGGGTGGGGCCCACCCGTCAGTATGTGAGGCTGACTGACGGGCCCCACGGCCGTCGTCTTCAACCTCGGGCCAGAGAGGGGGGCGAGCTCACCGGTGACGTTTCCGTGCACGGCGAGGTGAGAGGGTGGCACCGCCGGACTCCTTGTCGTGTCGCCGTTCGGGTGGTGCCGGAGTTGGCCACCGGGGTGGCCTGGTTCGCCGGCGACGATGGGGCTCGGCGGAGGAGCTTCGGGAGGTGATTGGTTAGCTCATTCCGAGCTGCAATAGGAGCTGGAGAAAGAAGGGAATGGGTCAGTGAGGTCTGGTGGTTCCAGATCGAGCAAGAGCGGGGGCGGAGAGGGGCTGTACCGCGAGATCAAGGGTCGACCAAGGCGGCGGAGCTCCGGTCGATCCCAAGCATAGAAGCTCTCCGGGGTTGATTGGGTGGTGCGGGCGCGTTCCTGGGGGTGTGAGGAGGAGGCGGATGCCACTGGAACGGCCCGGGGTGGGCTTATATAGCCGCGCGATGGTCCACCGTGGACTTGTGCGCCAGCGAGCTCGTTGCCGTTGCCACGGGTCACGGGGGCCTGTTTGAGTGTGTCTGGGTGCTCGTGGGTTCGGTCCAGAGCGAGGGAAAGAAGAGAGGGAGGGAGCAGGGGGGCCAGAGGCGCGCGCGTGTGAGCCGCACCATTGGCGCGCTCGGGCGGCCTCTGTTCGCTAGCGCGGAGGCGCGGGGAGGAGAGTGGAGGGGGGCGACAGCGTAGCGTGTTGCGGACGTCGAGGTGACCTCGGGGGACACGAGGGGGAGAGCCGAGGTGGCCGGATGTGCTTGGCAGGGGGCGGCTACAGTGCGGGAGCGCACTGTAGCGCGCTCCAGAGCGTGCAAATGGCCGGCATGCCATTTTTTTGGCAAAGTGGGCACGGCCAAGAATGTCTGGTAGCTCTAGGGAGGAGTAAAGAAAGGGGAGGGAGCATTGGATGCCATGGATGGCCACTGGGCTGAGGAGAGAGGAAGAAGAAGAGTGAAAATGGGCTGTCCAGAGAGAGAAAGTGAGGGTTTCACCCCCAAATAATTGATCTGAGGTCTTGCCATTGCTAATGGAGGTATAAGGTGACTATATTAAGCTCTGGTAAAAAGATGAGCTTACCAAGAATAGTGGAAGGGGTCAAAACAGAGGTTTTTGCAAAATGTCCGAAGGTGTTTGATAATGGTTTGGGCAAGCAAATGATTTCCAATTTCCATGAGGCTCTACAGGGTGAAATGACACATATAATTAGAGTGTTCCACCAAATTTGAGCTCATTTGGGCAAAGTGGCCAATGTAACTTTGGTAAACCCTAGAAATCAACAGAAAGGGGTTTGTGTAGATCTAGTCATGCAAAACCATTCTCCTTGATGCACCACTTGGTGTAGTGTCATCATTTGGTCATATGAACATGCTCACAAAAGTTGGGGTCAAGGAGAGAAAGTTGGTAGTACAAACTTGCTCAAATTTGGTTCTGAACAGAAAGGGTTATGGGGCATTTTGGTGGACCAAAATGACCTTGATTGAAGTAAGGCTTTTCAAGATCACCACAATATGCATTTGTGACTTGTTGGATTTTTATTGGATTTTTATGAAAATATTTCCAGTAGAAATATTTCAAATCCTTGAAATGAGCAGAAATGGTTTTGGGAGGTTTTATCCAATATTTTGAACATGACCATGTGTTGAAACTCTTATATATGGGAAATATATGTCCACTGAGTTTCCCTAAATTTTCTCAAATATTTTTAAAACATTAAAATAATTTTAACCTATTAAAGACCATTTCTGGCCTTAAGAAAAAGACTTTAAATAAAATAGGAAAATAACTTTTAAAATTATATTTTTGGGGTTTATGGGAATCCTATATCTAATAGGTTTCAAATATACCTTTTGAAATATTTTTCACACCCCAAATCAGGTACTTGCAGTGCAAACCTCAATCCAGGGGTTCTTGGAAAACTAATTTTTGAAAATACTATTTGGCCAAATTATTTTTGTAAGAAAATACTATATTGTACTATACACATGGCATGATCATTGGGCAGAAGTTTGGGGCAAGAAGATTAAGTTTAGGAGGTGGAGTTGTGTTGACTTTAAAGAGCACTTGAAAAGCATAGAGAGAAAACCAACTCCAAATAAAAGCCAAATAATGAAAAAGTTTTTGTTGGTCCAAATTTTCATGCTTTAATAATGCAAATGAAGAGTTACAAAATGCAGGGTGTGACAGACCTACCCCCCTTACAAGAATCTCATCACCGAGATTCCTAAACTAGGCTTTAAAGAGATATGGAAACTCGGATCTAAGGTAGTCTTCACGTTCCCAGGTTGCTTCTGCTTTAGTGTGGTTGCTCCACTGGACCTTGAAGTACTTGATAGTGCGGCTTCGAGTGCTTCGCTCAGCCTCATCCAAAATGCGGATAGGCCTCTCACGGTAAGTCAAATTAGGCTGAAGGTCAATGGCTTGGTGATCGACGTCCTTGTAAAGATTAGGCTTGCCTGGGACTTGGAGACACTTCCGGAGTTGTGACACGTGGAATACGTTGTGCACATCGGATAGTTCAGGTGGCAGTTCCAACTGGTAAGCCACTTCTCCACGTCGTGCAGTGATCTCGAAGGGGCCGATAAATCTTGGTGCGAGTTTTCCCTTAACGTGGAAACTCTTGGTTCCCTTAAGAGGAGTCACTCGTAGGTATACATGGTCTCCGACTTGGAAGTCTACTTGTCGGCGACGAGTGTCGGCATAGCTCTTCTGTCTGGACTTAGCGGCCTTCAGTTGTTCTCTGACTAGCTGAACTTGCTCTTCTGCTTCACAGAGGATCTCAGGCCCAAATACTAGTCCTTCTCCGGTTTCTGACCAATTGAGGGATGTGCGGCACTTCCGACCGTACAATACCTCAAATGGTGCCATCTGGAGGCTTGACTGATAACTGTTGTTGTAGGAGAACTCGACAAAAGGGAGGCAGTCTTCCCATTTAGCTCCATATGCTAAGTCACAGGCTCGGAGCATGTCTTCGAGTATCTGATTCACTCGTTCTGTCTGACCTCCGGTCTGTGGGTGGAAAGCAGTGCTGAAGGGCAACTTGGTTCCCATGGCCTCTTGGAACTTCTTCCAGAATCTTGAGGTGAACTGGGTTCCTCGATCTGACACAATCTCCTTGGGAACACCATGGAGACTTACGATTATGTTGATGTATAGATTCGCTAGCTGGTTGCCATCATAGGTAGTCTTCACAGGAATGAAATAGGCTACTTTAGTCAAATGATCGACTATGACCCAGATGGAGTCATGTCCCTTGTTTGACCTAGGTAGTCCAGTGATGAAATCCATTCTGACTTTATCCCATTTCCACTCGGGAACCTTGAGTGGTTGGAGCAATCCAGCAGGTCGCTGATATTCAGCTTTGACCCTTTGATATACATCACACTTTGCAACATAGGTGGCAATCTCCCTTTTTATGCCGTGCCACCAGAATCTTTCCTTTAGGTCTTGATACATCTTCGTTCCTCTGGGGTGAATGGAATATGGGGTGTCATGAGCTTCTTGCAAGATCAAATTCTTGAGGTCAATCTTGTTGGGTACGCAAATGCGATTCCCAAACCACACAATTCCTTGCTCATCCTCTGAGAATCCTGGGGCCTTGCCTGCCTTGATCTTCCTCTTGATGCCTTCAATACTTTCGTGTCCCTTCTGAGCTTCCTTAATATCATCCATCAGGGTAGGCTTGACTTCAAGGTTGGCTAAGAATCCTGGTGCAACCAGTTCCAACCCGAAGCTTTCAAGTTCTTCATACAAGGCGGGTAGCCTTTCCTTAAGCATAGCATTCAAGGAACAAGCCTTCCTGCTTAATGCATCTGCTACCACATTAGCCTTTCCAGGGTGGTATTGAACACTGAGGTCATAATCCTTGATCAACTCTTGCCACCTTCTTTGCCTCATATTCAATTCCTTCTGAGTGAAAATATACTTCAGACTTTTGTGATCCGTGTATATCTCACACCGCTTCCCTAGGAGGTAATGTCGCCATGTTTTCAGGGCATGAACTACAGTTGCCAACTCAAGGTCATGAGTAGCATAGTTCTCTTCATGAGGCCATAGTTGCCTTGAAAGGTAAGCTACGACTCTGCCTTCTTGCATCAGAACACCTCCCAGTCCGGTTCTTGACGCATCACAATATATCACAAACTCCTTGTGTATATCTGGTGTGGCCAGAACTGGGGCGGTGGTCAATCTCTTCTTTAGCTCCTGGAAGCTTTCTTCACACTTCAGGTCCATTCAAACTTCTTGTCCTTCTTCAAGAGCTGAGTCATGGGTCGTGCAATGCTTGAGAATCCTTCAACGAACTTGCGGTAATATCCTGCGAGTCCGAGGAAGCTTCTGGCTTCCTTCACATTGCTTGGGGATTGCCATTCAGTCACGGCTTCAATCTTAGTGGGATCGACCGACAATCCTTCTTTAGTCAAAACATGACCCAAGAATCCAACTTTGCGCAGCCAAAATTCGCACTTGCTGAACTTGGCATACAGTTGGTGCTCTCGAAGCTTGTCTAGGACCATCCTCAAGTGTTGCTCGTGCTCTTCTTCCATTTTCGAGAAGACAAGAATGTCATCAATGAAGACAACGACAAACTTGTCCAAATATTCCATGAAGACCTTATTCATGAGATACATGAAGTAAGCTGGGGCATTGGTCAATCCGAAGGACATGACCGTGCACTCATACAGGCCATATCTGGTTACAAATGTCGTCTTCGGAATATCTTGGAGTTTGGCACACCCAAAAAGAATGCAGCCCTGCCTCTGCTGTAAGTTTGATTAGCTTGCACCTTACAACTGATCCGATCCAATTTAGGAATCTATTTGTGAATATGGTTATCTTGATGTTGCAGTGTTCATCTTTTACACCTGAATGTGATAAGAATTTGAAGCCTAAAGTAGGTATGACATTTGAAGGACTTGAGGGAGTGGAGAAGTTCTACAAGGCGTATGCACATAATGTGGGTTTTGGAGTTCGTATCGGCCAACAGAAGAAGATTGCGAATAAAGTGGTCCGGACTAAGCGCTTCATGTGTAACCGTGAAGGATTCAATTCCAAATTGGCATCCTACGGCTGTATACTTCTATTGTCTGCCATCAATTCTTCCTCACGTTGGCATTATAGAGTTGTGTCCAAGAAAAGGGAAAAGGAGCATGACTGTGGAAGATATGCTACTAAATTGTGCTCCCTGATACCAAATTTTAACAAGCAAATAATGATTTTATATATGTTTTGATTTACTCTTGGATGTACATAAGCCATGTTGTTGGAGTTGTGTCGAATATTGTGTACAAGGTAGGTTACAGTTGGACTAGGAGTTGTATTGTGTTTACATAGGATGTGGAGTCGTGTCCTAATAGGACACTTGTATCCTAGGCCTCTCTTATATAGCGAGGGTAGACACACGATGTAACCTATGCCAACATAATAGCACCGGAACATAGGGGAAGCCGGCGGCATGTGCCGGTGTCCAGGGCGACCGGGTGCGGTATTGTAGCGGTGTCACGGGGAGGAGCGCCCGTAGTCAGGCCCCGGGGATGTAGCCATATCGGTGAACCTCGTTAACAAATCTCGGTGTCGTGGTCGTGTGATTGCTTGGTCCTCAGATGATGGACGGTATGCCTCGGATTTATTCTAACAAGTGGTATCAGAGCTAGATTGTTCGAAGGCTGTGAATTGTTGATCTGGAAGAGTAAAAACGTCGATAAAAAAATCTGTGAGAAGCCGTCGTGATACAGGGCGAAGTTCGTCGGCGTGTTGTGATCGAGAAACAGATGCAGTCGAATTTTACTTGACAGAAGCGATCGGAAGCAGCGGGTTGATTGGTCGATGTCGATCGCAGCGGCAGCGACGCGTGCACCTGCAGCAGGCGACTAGTACAGCGGATGGTTTCAGATCAGATTGTGGTGAGATCGAATCGCCTAGGTGCTGGCCAAGCCAGGCCAGACACGGGTGCGAGCGGGTCTATAAGGACCGATGCCCAAGGCCGACGTCATGTGGCATCCCATGTGAAAGCTAGTCAGGCGTGGAAACTGCAGCAAGGCAAAAGTGGAATGCTGGGTTGGCTGCGTGTGGCCGTACGCGCTGCATGAATCGGGAGTAGACGTGAGATTTGTTTTGGAGCAAAAGAATAGGACCGAGTCCTGGTATGTGACACCGGCAGATCAAAACTTGCGAAGGAAAAAAATCCATTGATACATCCATCGGGGACTAGCAAGGATGGTTGGCAAAGCAAAAGCAATTAGCTTAGTATCAAGAGTTAAAGCCAACACAGGAGCTGCTCACGTGAAGACCAAGTTGGTTGGTTTTTCTAGTAACGTCACGTGGAAAGCTCGGATAGTTTTTTCACAGGGTCAGCCGTACGAAGAACCAGGATGTCAACAGGTTCCGGGTTTGAGGTGGAGAAGTTCGTGGAACTGAAAACCTTGGGTTATGGCAAACAAAGGTGAAAGATTTGTTGACACAACAGGGATGCTTGAAGGCGTTGCATGAAGTCATGTCAGCGAAGATGGAATTATCAGGTGATGGATGGAAATTCATGGAAGACGATTTGAGAGCCTCGAGCGTGTCATGCAGTCGAACAAGTTCGGCTTGGTCGGACTAGTCAGTCTGGCGGATCGACGTGAGTCGGTTGGTACAGAAGACGTCGGTGAGATTCGTGACGACGACATAGGTGCGTGATGCTGATGATGACCGACTTCTGGGCATGGAAACACATGGCACATGCCCGAGTGCTTGTGCGGCTTCGACAAGACTATGGCGCGAGGTTGATTCAAGACGGTACACATATGAGAGCTTGAAGTCGACGGGGTGCGAGGGGTGGACTGATCATCTACCATGGAGTCATGTTGAAGGTGGAGCTGATTGAGGGGCTATGGCGTAAGTCGATAGAGAGTCGAAGCCTATTCAGCTGGGAAAAGCGAGTGACATGCAATTTGGACTGGAGCCCAGTGGTCTGATGGAAGCATGAAACTCGTCATCGGTCGATGATGATCGGTGGTACTCTGCCGTGGGTGTTGAGTGGTGTGGGTTTGCGACCCTTGAGACTCGACCGGGACAGCGGAGGCTCGACACGGTAATAGCGGCGAGGCGTGCGGCATGCACTGGGCATGGAGATGGGCCAGGGCTCTGGTGGTCATACATGCGGTGAGACAACTGCGAATTTGACTCGGGATGACTACAAGAAATGTTAAAATTCCTTCAAATTTCAGACAGGCGGTCAAGAAAAGAGCGGTGATGTTGAGTTCAGGTAACTCTTATGTGTGACACCCAATATGTGAGTTGTTCACTTTCACGCATGTCAGCGATCAGTGTGTGATGTCGTGGATGAATACTCTGGAAGTTGGAGCACAAACTAGAGTAACAAGGAACTTAATTTTGCTCGAGTGTTGACTATGGTCAGAAAAGAAGGGACTACAAGTTGCAGGTGGAGTCATATGGAGTCTTTGGAGTAGCAGCAGTGCTCACGGAATAAGCTCAAGTCCAATGTACATGAAAGTTTGACGCATTGACGAATTCAAGGTGGTGGAGAATATTCGCCAAGGTGGAGTTTGTTAGAGTTGTGTCGAATATTGTGTACAAGGTAGGTTACAGTTGGACTAGGAGTTGTATTGTGTTTACATAGGATGTGGAGTCGTGTCCTAATAGGACACTTGTATCCTACGCCTCTCTTATATAGAGAGGGTAGACACACGATGTAACCTATGGCAACATAATAGCACCGGAACAAAGGGGAAGCCGGCGGCATGTGCCGGTGTCCAGGGCGACCGGGTGCGATATTGTAACGGTGTCACGGGGAGGAGCGCCCATAGTCAGGCCGCGGGGATGTAGCCATATCGATGAACCTCGTTAACAAATCTCGGTCTCGTGGTCGTGTGATTGCTTGGTCCTCGAATGATGGACGTTATGCCTCGGATTTATTCTAACACATGTAATGGATGGGGATTTCAATTATGTTAAATCAAATTGACTTGATTTGATGACTGTCAAATTATTACATTATATATTGAACCTCAGCTGGCGGATGATTGTCAAATTTGCATTATGTGAAATCAATTCTTTGCTCAGACCAGCATCATACTGGAGCACACAACGCTGTTCCTCAATTTACTTGTTATACATGATACATCATAAACTACAGTAAATGTTTAGGAAACTTTGGATAGTGTCTTGTTGCTTATAGCCTTTTTAACCTCAAAACTGGTTAAGGCCATCCCAGGCCACTTCTGGTAATTAAGAAGATTTTCTGAATAAGTCACTGGTTTTGTTCAACACATACGGGAGCTAGTCAGTGAACTTTGTGAATGTTCAAGAAATTTTGGATAGTGACTTGCTGCTTACAGCTTACATATCAAAAGTGGAGAAAGCCATCCCAGTCCACTTCTGCAACTCAAAAGCTTTATACCAAAGAATATATGCTTTGACCACATGGTTGAGAAAATCACTGGTCTTTTTTCAACACATAAGTACATAACTGAACTAGTCACTGAATTTTGTGGCAACAGCAAACATGATATTTTAACAAGGGAAAAGCTGAGCCAAAGCCTTTGATCTGAACAAGGCATATCATGTATTGGTAAGCAATTTAGAAATGAATAGAAACATGTGAAAACATCTCACATCATGCCATTCATTAGGGGCAAATACTATTACTCTGCTATAGGCTACAGACTACAGCACTACAGCTTCCTATGGATCACGAGAGATGGCATCGTCCTATGAAGGAATCGTCGCGGTCAGGGGGGGCCATCCAAGGCGTCGCTGGCGCCTCATCGGACTCGTCTTCGCAGCCGCGGAACGTCGTCAGTTATCATGCCTTCGCCGTCGAGACGACCGGTCGGGCGGGTCTATGTGACCGTCGAGCAGTTGCTTTCGCTATTTGCTTGTCGTCTCCGGAGAAGTTCGAGGGAATCATCTGGGCGTTTTCGTCGTACGAGGCCTTCGGATTAGGACTTGATTTGGGAGCCGAGAGATCTGGCAACGAAGGAGTTGGGGCAGGAGACGCAGGACGCACGACTTGGGGCTTGGGTTTGCGATGATGGATCGGAGGCTTTAGGGGGGTTTCCGCAAATAAAAATATTTTAAGTCAGAAAGCGGGCGGGTGACTGCAAATTTTCACTTGGCTGCACGTGAGACAATGGATTTTGATTGGGAGGCTGAGAAACAGAGGGATACAGGGATACATTTATCCATCGGATTCACAAAATATGCTGCCATATTTATATGCTGTTCTACAAGCCCAAATACTACAAGAATTAGATAATTTGCCGTCTGTGGATTATAGACGGCAAAGACCTAAATACAAACGGCAAAGATTTTGCCGTTAGTAAGCAGACGTCACAGATAAGTCAAAAAAGAATAATTTGCCATCAGCATTTCATCGGGCAGATGGCAAAGATTTTGCCGTCAGCCAACTACAAATTTGCCGTTTTCGCAAAAATAATAGACGGCAAAACCCTGTTATTTGCCGTCAGTCAAAACTTGTTCTTTGTTGTCATCAAGAGTAAAGTACAAACGGCAAAGATTGTTTTTCATTTTTCAAAAAAGTGAGTCAGAGCAGAGCATCTTGGTGGACACATGAACGTCAAACCAGACAGCAGGTTCAGCTCAGGTAGATTTTGGATTCGACACGGCGCCTTTCATTCATCGTAGGTTGAGTTACAGAGAAGAAGAAAAAGTTATCCTGAAAATTTACACAAAGGACCCTAGAAAGTAAAAAATAAAAGCAATCAAGTCCTTCTCCACTACAGCAACATGGACTTCACCGCCGGCCGTCCTTCTTTTGGCAGAAGACAAAACCACAGGGATTACACTGCCACCGCCTTGCCCTGCCAACGCCAGCCCGCAACACCAATAGGAGCCGAACGGAGAAGAAGCTATCCGCTCTGGCCACGCCGGCCTGAAGCACCAACCGGAGCTTTTCCCTTGCCCGCAGCGGCCTCCCGCGCCGGCCGTGCCTTGCTCGCGCCACACACCCGCCGCCCGCCACCCGCCCACGCGTCGCTCGCAGCGGCCTCCCACGCCGGCTACTCTGCCCGCACCGGCCATGTCTTGCTCGCGCCGCCCGCCCCTTGGAGAAGCTGCAGCGGCCTCCCGCGCCATTCGCTCTGCCCGCACCGGCCAAGCTATGCTCGCGCGGCCCGCCCCGCTAGAGAAGCTGCAGCGGCCTCCCGCGCTGGTCGCTTTGCCCGCCCCCGCTGGAGGAGCCAAAGTGGCCTCCCGCACCGGCCAAGCGGGGCTTGCGCCGCCAGCCCCTGCTAGAGGAGCCGAAGCGCCCTCCCGCGCCGGCCGCCCTGCCCATAGGAACGGGAAGGAGGGAGCCGGAGGAGGCGGGGCAGAGGAAAGGGAGGACGAAGGTCTGCCGGCGGTGGCGGAGGGTTTGCCGACCGAAGGAGCCGCGAGTGGTGGCGCTAGCGAGTGGATCAAGACGCGGGCGAGGTGGTGGGGGTGGGCTGCGTGCGTGCGTTAGAGAGAGACAGGTACGAGACAGAGAGAAAGAGAGAGAGAGATTTGTGCGGGATAAGGGAGAGAGATCATGCGGGATGAGGGAGAGAGAGCGTGGTGGGGTCGGGCGTGGGAGAGTGTTTGGGTGGGCTGTGATTGTGCCCGGGGATGTGTGGGTTGAGATGCTGCCACATCATCGATCCGCATGGTGTGCTTTCTCTTTGTTGTATGTATTTTTTATTACAGACGACAAAGAGCTCACTTTGCCGTCTGCAAAAAAAATAGACGGCAAAGATCTTTGTCGTCTGCATTTATTAATTATTCTTGAAAACCTTACAAAGTAGAACAATAATGGCAACATATGTCGTGAATCCAATGGATAAGTGTATCCCTGTATCCCTCTGCTCTCAGCCTCCTGATCAAAATCTTTTGCTCTAGATTAATTTGCAGCAAATTTACATTTACACGCCCGCCTCTAGCCCATACCAGCAGTTTTTCTTTGCAAAAATAACCCTGGACGTAGGACTGCATCGTGCGCCGTAATTGACTACTCTCGGTGTTCCTCTGATCCTCTCTCCCGCAGTGGCGTGGAACCCTAGGCCGAACGCCCGCGCTCCTCTGCTCTCCTGTTGGAGCGACGGCATCTACCAACAGATGCACCGGGCAAGTACGTATCTTCCTAGTTGATTTGATCTTGGCATTCATCGGCAGCCACCGGCCCATGCATGAATGCAATTCCTGATCTCTGTATCTTTCCTTTGCAGATTCACGGTCTAAGAAGCTGTTACACACGAGATCAGCCGTTTCTCGAATGGACAACCATGAGATAAGTAGCAGTCAGGAACACCGTGACACCACATGTTTCAGGTAACACAACCCCCTAAAAAATTCAGTCCTTGCGTAAATTACATCATGTGTGAAAGCTTGATGCAATATATACATGTGTTTGCAGTCACATGGAGCCAACAAATTACTTGCAAAGGCATATGAATGAGGAAGAGTTTGGCACACCCAAAAAGAATGCAGCCCTGCCTCTGCTGTAAGTTTGAGTAGCTTGCACCTTACAACTGATCCGATCCAATTTAAGAATCTATTTGTGAATATGGTTATCTTGATGTTTCAGTGTTCATCTTTTACACCTGAATGTGATGAGAATTTGAAGCCTAAAGTAGGTATGACATTTGAAGGACTTGAGGGAGTGGAGAAGTTCTACAAGGCGTATGCACATAATGTGGGTTTTGGAATTTGTACCGGCCAACAGAAGAAGATTGCGAATAAAGTGGTCCGGACTAAGCGCTTCATGTGTAACCGTGAAGGATTCAATTCCAAATTGGCATCCTACGTCTGTATACTTCTATTGTCTGCCATCAATTCTTCCTCATGTTGGCATTCTAGAGTTGTGTCCAAGAAAAGGGAAAAGGAGCATGACTGTGGAAGATATGCTACTAAATTATGCTCCCTGATACCAAATTTTAACAAGCAAATAATGATTTTATATATGTTTTGATTTACTCTTGGATGTACATAAGCCATGTTGTTAGAGTTGTGTCGAATATTCTGTACAAGGTAGGTTACAGTTGGACTAGGAGTTGTATTGTGTTTACATAGGATGTGGAGTCGTGTCCTAATAGGACACTTGTATCCTAGGCCTCTCTTATATAGCGAGGGTAGACACACGATGTAACCTATGCCAACATAATAGCACCGGAACGCAGGGGAAGCCGGCGGCATGTGCCGGTGTCCAGGGCGACCGGGTGCGGTATTGTAGCGGTGTCACGGGGAGGAGCGCCCGTAGTCAGGCCCCGGGGATGTAGCCATATCGGTGAACCTCGTTAACAAATCTCGGTGTCGTGGTCATGTGATTGCTTGGTCCTTGGATGATGGACGGTATGCCTTGGATTTATTCTAACAAGTGGTATCAGAGCTAAGTTGTTCGAAGGCTGTGAATTGTTGATCTGGAAGAGTAAAAACGTTGATAAAAAAATCTGTGAGAAGCGGTCGTGATACGGGGCGAAGTTCGTCGGCGAGATGTGATCGAGAAACAGATGCGATCGAAGTTTACTTGACAGAAGCGATCGGAAGCAGCGGGTTGATTGGTCGATGTCGATCGGAGCGGCAGCGACGCGTGCACCTGCAGCAGGCGACTAGTACATCGGAGGGTTTCGGATCGGATTGTGGTGAGATCGAATCGCCTAGGTGCTGGCCAAGCCAGGCCAGACACGGGTGCGAGCTGGTCTATAAGGACCGATGCCCAAGGCCGACGTCATGTGGCATCCCAGTTGAAAGCTAGTCAGGCATGGAAACTGCAGCAAGGCAAAAGTGGAACGCTGGGTTGGTTACGTGTGGCCGTACGCGCTGCATGAATCGGGAGTAGACGTGAGATTTGTTTTGGAGCAAAAGAATAGGACCGAGTCCTGGTATACGACACCGGCAGATCAATTCTTGCGAAGGAAAAAATCCATTGATACATCCATCGGGAACTAGCAAGGATGGTTGGCAAAGCAAAAGCAATTAGCTTAGTATCAAGAGTTAAAGCCAAGACAGGAGCTGCTCACATGAAGACCAAGTTGGTTGGTTTTGCTAGTAGCGTCGCGTGGAAAGCTCGGATAGTTTTTTCACAGGGTCAGTCGTACGAAGAACCAGGACGTCAACGGGTTCCGGGTTTGAGGTGGAGAAGTTCGTGGAACTGAAAACCTTGGGTTATGGCAAACAAAGGTGAAAGATTTGTTGACACAACAGGGATGCTTGAAGGCGTTGCATGAAGTCATGTCAACGAAGATGGAATTATCAGGTGATGGATGGAAATTCACGGAAGACGATTTGAGAGCCTCGAGCGTGTCATGCAGTCGAACAAGTTCGGCTTGGTCGGACTAGTCAGTCTGATGGATCGACGTGAGTCGGTTGGTACAGAAGACGGTGGTGAGATTGGCGACAATGACATAGGTGCGTGATGCTGATGGTGACCGACTTCTGGGCGTGGAAACACATGGCACATGCCCGAGTGCTTGTGCGGCTTCGACAAGACTATGGCGCGAGGTTGATTCAAGACGGTACACACATGAGAGCTTGAAGTCGACGGGGTGCGAGGGGTGGACTGATCATCTACCATGGAGTCATGTTGAAAGTGGAGCTGATTGAGGGGCTATGGCGTAAGTCGACAGAGAGTCGAAGCCTATTCAGCTGGGAAAGGCAAGTGACATGCAGTTTGGACTGGAGCCCAGTGGTCTGATGGAACCATGAAGCTCGTCATCGGTCGATGATGATCGGTGGTACTCTACAGTGGGTGTTGAGTGGTGTGGGTTTGCGACCCTTGAGACTCGACCGGGACAGCGGAGGCTCGACGTGGTAATAGCGGCGAGGCGTGCGGCATGCACGGGGCATGGAGACGGGCCATGGCTCTGGTGGTCATACATGCGGTGAGACAACTGCGAATTTGACTCGGGATGACTACAAGAAATGGTGAAATTCCTTCAAATTTCAGAAAGGCGGTCAAGAAAAGAGTGGTGATGTTGAGTTCAGGTAACTCTTATGTGTGACACCCAATATGTGAGTTGTTCACTTTCACACAGGTCAGTGATCAGTGTGTGATGTCGTGGATGAATACTCTGAAAGTTGGAGCACAAACTAGAGTAACAAGGAACTTAATTTTGCTCAAGTGTTGACTATGGTCAAGAAAAGAAGGGACTACAAGTTGCAGGTGGAGTCATATGGAGTCTTAGGAGTAGCAGCGGTGCTCATGGAATAAGCTCAAGTCCAATGTACATGAAAGTTTGACGCATTGACGAATTCAAGGTGGTGGAGAATATTCGCCAAGGTGGAGTTTGTTAGAGTTGTGTCGAATATTGTGTACAAGGTAGGTTACAGTTGGACTAGGAGTTGTATTGTGTTTACATAGGATGTGGAGTCGTGTCCTAACAGGACACTTGTATCCTAGGCCTCTCTTATATAGAGAGGGTAGACACACGATGTAACCTATGGCAACATAATAGCACCGGAACGAAGGGGAAGCCGGCGGCATGTGCCGGTGTCCAGGGCGACCGGGTGCGATATTGTAGCGGTGTCACGGGGAGGAGCGCCCGTAGTCATGCCCCGGGGATGTAGCCATATCAATGAACCTCGTTAACAAATCTTGGTGTCGTGGTCGTGTGACTGCTTGGTCCTCGGTTGATGGACGGTATGCCTCGGATTTATTCTAACACATGTAATGGATGGGGATTTCAATTATGTTAAATCAAATTGACTTGATTTGATGACTGTCAAATTATTACATTATATATTGAACCTCAGCTGGCGGATGATTGTCAAATTTGCATTATGTGAAATCAATTCTTTGCTCAGACCAGCATCATACTGGAGCACACAACGTTGTTGCTCAATTTACTTGTTATACATGATACATCATAAACTACAGTAAATGTTCAGGAAACTTTGGATAGTGACTTGTTGCTTATAGCCTTTTTAACCTCAAAACTGGTTAAGGCCATCCCAGGCCACTTCTGGTAATTAAGAAGATTTTCTGAATAAGTCACTGGTTTTGTTCAACACATACGGGAGCTAGTCAGTGAACTTTGTGAATGTTACAAGAAATTTTGGATAGTGACTTGCTGCTTACAGCTTACATATCAAAAGTGGAGAAAGCCATCCCAGCACACTTCTACAACTCAAAAGCTTTATACCAACGAATATATGCTTTGACCACATGGTTGAGAAAATCACTGGTCTTTTTTCAACACATAAGTACATAACTGAACTAGTCACTGAATTTTGTGGCAACAGCACACATGATATTTTAACAAGGGAAAAGCTGAGCCAAAGCCTCTGATCTGCACAAGGCATATCACGTATTGGTAAGAAATTTAGAAATGAATAGAAACATGTGAAAACATCGCACACCATGCCATTCATTAGGGGCAAATACTATTACTCTGCTATAGGCTACAGACTACAGCACTACAGCTTCCTACGGATCACGAGAGATGGCATCGTCCTATGAAGGAATCGTCGCGGTCAGGGGGGGCCATCCAAGGCGTCGCTGGCGCCTCATCGGACTCGTCTTCGCAGCCGCGGAACGTCGTCAGTTATCATGCCTTCGCCGTCGAGACGACCGGCTGGGCGGGTCTATGTGACTGTCGAGCAGTTGCTTTCGCTACTTGCTTGTCGTCTCCGGAGAAGTTCGAGGGAATCATCTGGGCGTCTTCGTCGTACGAGGCCTTCGGATTAGGACTTGATTTGGGAGCCGAGAGATCTGGCAACGAAGGAGTTGGGGCAGGAGACGCAGGACGCACGACTTGGGGCTTGGGTTTGCGATGATGGATCGGAGGCTTTAGGGGGGTTTCCGCAAACGAAAATATTTGTTAAGTCAGAAAGCGGGCGGGTGACTGCAAATTTTCACTTGGCTGCACGTGAGACAATGGATTTTGATCGGGAGGCTGAGAAACAAAGGGATACAGGGATACATTTATCCATCGGATTCACAAAATATGCTGCCATATTTATATGCTGTTCTATAAGCCCAAATACTACAAGAATTAGATAATTTGCCGTCTGTGGATTATAGACGGCAAAGACCTAAATACAAACGGCAAAGATTTTGCCGTCAGTAAGCAGATGGCACAAATAAGTAGACAAAGAATAATTTTCCGTCAGCATTTCATCGGGCAGACGGCAAAGATTTTGCCGTCACCAACTACAGATTTGCCGTTTGTCGCAAAAATAATAGACGGCAAAACCCTGTTATTTGCCGTCAGTCAAAACTTGTTCTTTGTTGTCATCAAGAGTAAAGTACAGACGGCAAAGATTGTTTTTCATTTTTCAAAAAAGTGAGTCAGAGTAGACCATCTCGCTGGACACATGAACGTCAAACCAGACAGCAGGTTCAGCTCAGGTAGATTTTGGATTCGACACGGCGCCTTTGATTCATCGTAGGTGGAGTTACAGAGAAGAAGAAAAAGTTGTCCTAAAAATTTACACAAAGGACCCTAGAAAGTAAAAAATAAAAGCAATCAAGTCCTTCTCCACTACATTAACATGGACTTCACCGCCGGCCGTCCTTCTTTTGGCCGGAGACAAAACCACAGGGATTACACTGCCACCGCCTTGCCCTGCCCACGCCAGCCCGCAACACCAATAGGAGCCGAACGGAGGAGAAGCTATCCGCTCTGGCCACGCCGGCCCGAAGCACCAACCGGAGCTTTTCCCCTGCCCGCAGCGGCCTCCCGCGCCGGCCGTGCCCTGCTCGCGCCACACGCCCGCCGCCCGCCCTCGCGTCGCTCTCATCGGCCGCCCACGCCGGCCGCTCTGACGGCACCGGCCATGTCTTGCTCGCGCCGCCCGCCCCTTGGAGAAGCTGTAGCGGCCTCCCATGCCATTCGCTCTGCCTGCACCGGCCAAGCCATGCTCATGCCGCCCGCCCCGCTGGAGAAGCTGCAGTGGCCTCCCGCGCCGGTCGCTTTGCCCGCCCCCGCTGGAGGAGCCAAAGTGGCCTCCCGCACCAGCCAAGCGGGGCTTGCGCCGCCAGCCCCTGCTGGAGGAGCCGAAGCGCCCTCCCGCGCCAGCCGCCCTGCTCACAGGAAGGGGAAGGAGGGAGCCAGAGGAGGCGGGGCAGAGGAATGGGAGGACGAAGGTCTGCCGGCGGTGGCGGAGGGTTTGCTGGCCGAAGGAGCCGCTAGTGGTGGCGCTAGCGAGTCGATCGAGACGCGGGCGAGGTGGTGGGGGTGGGCTGCGTGCGTGCGTTAGAGAGAGACAGGTATGAGACAGAGAGAGAGAGATTTGTGAGGGATAATGGAGAGAGATCATGCGGGATGAGGGAGAGAGAGCATGGTGGGGTCGGGCGTGGGAGAGTGTTGGGGTGGGCTGTGATTGTGCCCGGGGATGTGTGGGTTGACATGCTGCCACATCATCGATCCGCGTGGTGTGCTTTCTCTTTGTTGTATGTATTTTTTATTATAGACAGCAAAGAGCTCACTTTGCCGTCTGCAAAAAAAAATAGACGGCAAAGATCGTTGCCGTCTGCATTTATTAATTATTCTTGAGAACCTTACAAAGTAGAACAATAATGGCAACATATCTTGTGAATCTGATGGATAAGTGTATCCCTGTATCCCTCTGCTCTCAGCCTCCCGATCAAAATCTTTTGCTCTAGATTAATTTGCAGCAAATTTACATTTACACGCCCGCCTCTAGCCCATACCAGCAGTTTTTCTTTGCAAAAATAACCCTGGACGTAGGACTGCATCGTGCGCCGTAATTGACTACTCTTGGTGTTCCTCTGATCCTCTCTCCCGCAGTGGCATGGAACCCTAGGCCGAACGCCCGCGCTCCTCTGCTCTCCTGTTGGAGCGACGACATCTACCAACAGATGCCCCGTGCAAGTACATATCTTCCTAGTTGATTTGATCTTGGCGTTCATCGGCAGCCGCCGGCCCATGCATGAATGTAAGTCCTGATCTCTGTATCTTTCCTCTGCAGATCCATGGTCTAAGAAGCTGTTACACACTAGATCAGCCGTTTCTTGAATGGACAACCACGAGATAAGTAGCAATCAGGAACACCATGACACCACATGTTTCAGGTAACACAACCCCCTAAAAAATTCAGTCCTTGCTTAAATTACATCATGTGTGAAAGCTTGATGCTATATATACGTGTGTTTGCAGTCACATGGAGCCAACAAATTACTTGCAAAGGCATATGAATGAGGAAGAGTTTGGCACACCCAAAAAGAATGCAGCCCTGCCTCTGCTGTAAGTTTGACTAGCTAGCACCTTACAACTGACCCGATCCAATTTAGGAATCTATTTGTGAATATGGTTATCTTGATGTTGCAGTGTTCATCTTTTACACCTAAATGTGATGAGAATTTGAAGCCTAAAGTAGGTATGACATTTGAAGGACTTGAGGGAGTGAAGAAGTTCTACAAGGCGTATGCACATAATGTGGGTTTTGGAGTTCGTATCGGCCAACAGAAGAAGATTGCGAATAAAGTGGTCCGGACTAAGCGCTTCATGTGTAACCGTGAATGATTCAATTCCAAATTGGCATCCTACGGCTGTATACTTCTATTGTCTGCCATCAATTCTTCCTCACGTTGGCATTCTAGAGTTGTGTCCAAGAAAAGGGAAAAGGAGCATGACTGTGGAAGATATGCTACTAAATTGTGCTCCCTGATACCAAATTTTAACAAGCAAATAAATGATTTTATATATGTTTTGATTTACTCTTGGATGTACATAAGCCATGTTGTTAGAGTTGTGTCAAATATTGTGTACTAGGTAGGTTACAATTGGACTAGGAGTTGTATTGTGTTTACATAGGATGTGGAGTCATGTCCTAATAGGACACTTGTATCCTAGGCCTCTCTTATATAGCGAGGGTAGACACACGATGTAACCTATGCCAACATAATAGCACCGGAACGCAGGGGAAGCCGGCGGCATGTGCCGGTGTCCAGGGCGACCGGGTGCGGTATTGTAGCGGTGCCACGGGGAGGAGCGCCCGTACTCAGGCCCCGGGGATGTAGCCATATCGGTGAACCTCGTTAACAAATCTCGGTGTCGTGGTCGTGTGATTGCTTGGTCCTCGGATGATGGACAGTATGCCTCGGATTTATTCTAACAAGTGGTATCAGAGCTAGGTTGTTCGAAGGCTGTGAATTGTTGATCTGGAAGAGTAAAAACGTTGATAAAAAAATCTGTGAGAAGCGGTCGTGATACGGGGCGAAGTTCGTCGGCGAGTTGTGATCGAGAAACAGATGCGGTCGAATTTTACTTGACAGAAGCGATCGGAAGCAGCGGATTGATTGGTCGATGTCGATCGCAGCGGCAACGACGCGTGCACCTACAGCAGGCGACTAGTATAGCGGAGGGTTTCGGATCGGATTGTGGTGAGATCGAATCGCCTAGGTGCTGGCCAAGCCAGGCCAGACACGGGTGCGAGCTGGTCTATAAGGACCTATGCCCAAGGCCGACGTCATGTGGCATCCCATGTGAAAGCTAGTCAGGCGTGGAAACTGCAGCAAGGCAAAAGTGGAACGCTGGGTTGGCTGCGTGTGGCCGTACGCGCTGCATGAATGGGGAGTAGACGTGAGATTTGTTTTGGAGCAAAAGAATAGGACCGAGTCCTGGTATACGACACCGGCAGATCAAATCTTGTGAAGGAAAAATCGATTGATACATCCATCGGGGACTAGCAAGGATGGTTGGCAAAGCAAGAGCAATTAGCTTAGTATCAAGAGTTAAAGCCAAGACAGGAGCTGCTCACGTGAAGACCAAGTTGGTTGGTTTTGCTAGTAGCATCGCGTGGAAAGCTCGGATAGTTTTTTCGCAGGGTCAGCCGTACGAAGAACCAGGCGTCAACGGGTTCCGGGTTTGAGGTGGAGAAGTTCGTGTTACTGAAAACCTTGGGTTATGGCAAACAAAGGTGAAAGATTTATTGACACAACAGGGATGCTTGAAGGCGTTGCATGAAATCATGTCAGCGAAGATGGAATTATCAGGTGATGGCTGGAAATTAACGGAAGACGATTTGAGAGCCTCCAGCGAGTCATGCAGTCGAACATGTTCGGCTTGGTCGGACTAGTCAGTCTGACGGATCGACGTGAGTCGGTTGGTACAGAAGACGGTGGTGAGATGGGCGAGGACGACATAGGTGCGTGATGCTGATGGTGACCGACTTTTGGGCATGGAAACACATGGCACATGCCCAAGTGCTTGTGCGGCTTCGACAAGACTATGGCGCGAGGTTGATTCAAGACGGTACACACATGAGAGCTTGAAGTCGACGGGGTGCGAGGGGTGGACTGATCATTTACCATGGAGTCATGTTGAAGGTGGAGCTGATTGAGGGGCTATGGCATAAGTCGACAGAGAGTCGAAGCCTATTCAGCTGGGAAAAGCGAGTGACATGCAGTTTGGACTGGAGCCCAGTGGTCTGATGGAAGCATGAAACTCGTCATCGGTCGATGATGATCGGTGGTACTCTACAGTGGGTGTTGAGTGGTGTGGGTTTGCGACCCTTGAGACTCGACCGGGACAGCGGAGGCTCGACGCGGTAATAGCAGCGAGGCGTGCGGCGTGCACGGGGCATGGAGACGGGCCAGGGCTCTGGTGGTCATACATGCGGTGAGACAACTGCGAATTTGACTCAAGATGACTACAAGAAATGGTGAAATTCCTTCAAATTTCAGACAGGCGGTCAAGAAAAGAGCGGTGATGTTGAGTTCAGGTAACTCTTATGTGTGACACCCAATATGTGAGTTGTTCACTTTCACGCAGGTCAGTGATCAGTGTGTGATGTCGTGGATGAATACTCTGGAAGTTGGAGCACAAACTAGAGTAACAAGGAACTTAATTTTGCTCGAGTGTTGACTATGGTCAAGAAAAGAAGGGACTACAAGTTGCAGGTGGAGTCATATGGAGTGTTTGGAGTAGCAGCGGTGCTCATGGAATAAGCTCAACTCCAATGTACATGAAAGTTTGACGCATTGACGAATTCAAGGTGGTGGAGAATATTCGCCAAGGTGGAGTTTTTTAGAGTTGTGTCGAATATTGTGTACAAGGTAGGTTACAGTTGGACTAGGAGTTGTACTGTGTTTACATAGGATGTGGAGTCATGTCCTAATAGGACACTTGTATCCTAGGCCTCTCTTATATAGAGAGGGTAGACACACGATGTAACCTATGGCAACATAATAGCACCGGAACGCAGGGGAAGCCGGCGGCATGTGCCGGTGTCCAGGGCGACCGGGTGCGATATTGTAGCGGTGTCACGGGGAGGAGAGCTCGTAGTCAGGCCCCGGGGATGTAGCCATATCGATGAACCTCGTTAACAAATCTCGGTGTCGTCGTCGTGTGATTGCTTGGTCCTCAGATGATGGACGGTATGCCTCGGATTTATTCTAACACATGTAATGGATGGGGATTTCAATTATGCTAAATCAAATTGACTTGATTTATCACAACTTTGATGATTGTCAAATTATTACATTATATATTGAACCTCAGCTGGCGGATGATTGTCAAATTTGCATTATGTGAAATCAATTCTTTGCTCAGACCACCATCATACTGGAGCACACAACGCTGTTTCTCAATTTACTTGTTATACATGATACATCATAAACTACAGTAAATGTTCAGGAAACTTTGGATAGTGACTTGTTGCTTATAGCCTTTTTAACCTCAAAACTGGTTAAGGCCATCCCAGGCCACTTCTGGTAATTAAGAAGATTTTCTGAATAAGTCACTGGTTTTGTTCAACACATACGGGAGCTAGTCAGTGAACTTTGTGAATGTTCAAGAAATTTTGGATAGTGACTTGCTGCTTACAGCTTACATATCAAAAGTGGAGAAAGCCATCCCAGCCCACTTCTGCAACTCAAAAGCTTTATAGCAAAGAATATATGCTTTGACCACATGGTTGAGAAAATCACTGGTCTTTTTTCAACAAATAAGTACATAACTGAACTAGTCACTGAATTTTGTGGCAACAGCAAACATGATATTTTAACAAGGGAAAAGCTGAGCCAAAGCCTCTGATCTGAACAAGGCATATCACGTATTGGTTAGCAATTTAGAAATGAATAGAAACATGTGAAAACATCTCACACCATGCCATTCATTAGGGGCAAATACTATTACTCTGCTACAGGCTACAGACTACAGCACTACAGCTTCCTACGGATCATGAGAGACGGCATCGTCCTATGAAGGAATCGTCGCGGTCAGGGGAGGCCATCCAAGGCGTCGCTGGTGCCTCATCAGACTCGTCTTCGCAGCCGCGGAACGTCGTCAGTTATCATGCCTTCGCCATTGAGACGACCGGCCGGGCGGGTCTATGTGACCGTCGAGAAGTTGCTTTCGCTACTTGCTTGTCGTCTCCGGAGAAGTTCGAGGGAATCATCTGGGCGTTTTCATCGTACGAGGCCTTCGGATTAGGACTTGATTTGGGAGCCGAGAGATCTGGCAACGAAGGAGTTGGGGCAGGAGACGCAGGACGCACGACTTGGGGCTTGGGTTTGCGATGATGGATCAGAGGCTTTAGGCGGGTTTCCGCAAACAAAAATATTTGTTAAGTCAGAAAGCGGGCGGGTGACTGCAAATTTTCAGTTGGCTGCACGTGAGACAATGGATTTTGATCGGGAGGCTGAGAAACAGAGGGATACAGGGATACATTTATCCATCGGATTCACGAAATATGCTGCCATATTTATATGTTGTTCTATAAGCCCAAATACTACAAGAATTAGATAATTTGCCGTCTGTGGATTATAGACGGCAAAGACCTAAATACAAACGGCAAAGATTTTGCCGTCAGTAAGCAGACGACACAGATAAGTAGACAAAGAATAATTTTCCGTCATCATTTCATCGGGCAGACGGCAAAGATTTTGCCGTCAGCCAACTACAGATTTGCCGTTTGTCGCAAAAATAATAGACGGCAAAACCCTATTATTTGCCGTCAGTCAAAACTTGTTCTTTGTTGTCATCAAGAGTAAAGTACAGACGGCAAAGATTGTTTTTCATTTTTCAAAAAAGTGAGTCAGAGTAGACCATCTCACTGGACACATGAACGTCAAACCAGACAGCAGGTTCTGCTCAGGTAGATTTTGGATTCGACACGGCGCCTTTCGTTCATCGTAGGTGGAGTTAGAGAGAAGAAGAAAAAGTTGTCCTGAAAATTTACACAAAGGACCCTAGAAAGTAAAAAACAAAAGCAATCAAGTCCTTCACTACAACAACATGGACTTCACCGCCGGCCGTCCTTCTCTTGGCCGGAGACAAAACCACAGGGATTACACTACCACCGCCTTGCCCTGCCCACACCAGCCCGCAACACCAATAGGAGCCGAACGGAGGAGAAGCTATGCCCTGCTCGCGCCACTCGCCCGCCGCGCGCCGCCCGCTCACGCGTCGCTCGCAGCGGCCTCCCACGCTGGCCGCTCTGCCCGCACCGGCCATGTCTTGCTCGCGCCGCCCGCCCCTTGGAGAAGCTGCAGCGGCCTCCCGCGCCATTCGCTCTGCCCGCACCGGCCAAGCCGTGCTCGCGCCGCCCGCCCCGCTGGAGAAGCTGCAGCGGCCTCCCGCGCCGGTCGCTTTGCCCGCCCCCACTGGAGGAGCCAAAGTGGCCTCCCGCACTGGCCAAGCGGGGCTTGCGCCGCCAGCCCCTGCTGGAGGAGCCGAAGCGCCCTCCCGCGCCGGCCGCCCTGCCCACAGGAAGGGGAAGGAGGGAGCCGGAGGAGGCGGGGCAGAGGAAAGGGTGGACGAAGGTCTGCCAGCGGTGGCGGAGGGTTTGCCGGCCGAAGAAGCCGCGAGTGGTGGCGCCAGCGAGTGGATCGAGACGTGGGCGAGGTGGTGGGGGTGGGCTGCGTGCGTGCGTTAGAGAGAGACATGTACGAGACAGAGAGAAAGAGATATAGAGAGATTTGTGCGGGATAAGGGAGAGAGATCATGCGGGATGAGGGAGAGAGAGCGTGGTGGGGTCGGGCATGGAAGAGTGTTGGGGTGGGCTGTGATTGTGCCCGGGGATGTGTGAGTTGAGAGGCTGCCACATCATCGATCCGCGTGGTGTGCTTTCTCTTTGTTGTATGTATTTTTTATTACAGACGGCAAAGAGCTCACTTTGCCATCTGCAAAAAAAATAGACAGCAAAGATCTTTGCCATCTGCATTTATATTACAGACGGCAAAGTGAGCTCTTTGCCATCTGTATTTTTTTTTGCAGACGGCAAAGTGTGCTCTTTGCCGTCTGTATTCTTTTTGCAGATGGCAAAGTGAGCTCTTTGCCATCTGTAGTTTTTTTAGACGGCAAAGTCTATTTTACCGTTGCTTTTTCTTTGTCGTCTACTAATGACGGCAAACCCTTTCCTTGTTGTCTGCGCCGATGAAATGCTGACGGCAAATAAAGTACTGACGGCAAATCCTCTGTTTCCCGTAGTGAAAGTGCATCATCTAATTTCTTACACCAATTCTTTCGGGACCTATTGACAGTTTTTTGTAAAATTAATTTTATTTCTCTATTGCTAAGTTCAAATTGACCACTAGACCGAGGATGATAGGGTGATACAATTCTATGGTTAATATCATACTTAGCAATCATTTTACGGAAAGCATCATGAATAAAGTGTGAACCACCATCAGTCATTAAATACCTAGGGACTCCAAGCCTTGGGAAAATAACTTCCTTAAGCATTTTAATAGAGGTGTTGTGATTATCACTACTAGTTGGAATAGCTTCTACCCACTTAGTAACATAATAAACAACAACCAAAATATGTGTATACCCATTAGAGGAAGGAAAATGTCCCATGTAATCAAAACCCCAAACATCAAATGGTTCGACAGCAAGAGAATAATTCATAGGCATTTCCTGATGCTTACCAATATTACCAATTCTTTGACATTCATCACAAGATAAAACAAACTTACGGGAATCCTTGAAGAGAGTAGGCCAATTAAAACCATATTGCAATACCTTGTTAGTAGTTCTATCTCCCGCATGATGTCCTCCATAAGCTTCGGAGTGCATTTCCGTAGGATTTGTTGCCGTTCATACTCAGGTACACAACGTCTAATAGTACCATCTACTCCTTCTTTGTAAAGATGTGGGCCATCCCAAAAGTAATGTCTTAAATCATAGAAGAATTTTTCTTTTGTTTGTATGTGAAACTAGGTGGTATATATTTCACAACAATATAATTAGCATAGTCAGCATACCAAGGAGTGTTATGAGAAACATTTATTGCAGCTATTTGCTCATTAAGAAAACTATCATCAATAGGTACTGGGTCATCAAGAATATTTTCTAGCGTAGACAAGTTATCAGCTACGGAATTCTCAGCTCCTTTTCCGTGAGTGATATGTAAATCAAATTCTTGTAACAAGAGAACCCACCTAATGAGTCTAGGTTTAGCATCTTTCTTTTCCATAAGATATTTTATAGCAACATGATTAGTGTGAACAATCACTTTAGAATCAGCAATATAAGATCTGAATTTATCACAAGCAAACACAACTGCTAAAAATTTCTTTTTCGGTGGTAGCATAATTTCGTTGAGCACTGTCTAGAGTTTTACTAGCATAATGGATAACATTTAATTTTTTATCAACTCTTTGTTCTAGAATAGCACCTACACCATAATCACTTGCATCACACATAATTTCAAAATGCAAGTTCCAATCAGGTGGTTGAACAATAGGTGCAGAAGTTAAGGCTTTCTTAAGTGTCTCAAAGGCTTCTACACAATCATCATAAAAAACAAATGGAACATCCTTCTGTAAAAGATTTGTAAGAGGCCTAGAAATTTTAGAGAAGTCTTTAATAAACCTCCTTTAGAAACCAACATGACCAAGGAAACTACGAATACCTTTAATATCTTTAGGAATGGCATTTTCTCAATTGCATCAACTTTAGCTTTATCCACCTCAATACCTCGTTCAGAAATTGTATGCCCCAAGATAATACCTTCATTAACCATAAAGTGGCACTTCTCCCAATTCAATACAAGATTAGTTTTCTCACATCTCTGCAAAACTTGATCAAGGTTGCTTCACCAATCACCAAAAGAAGTTCCGTGAAAGGAAAAGTCATCCATGAAAACCTCAACAATCTTTTCACAAAAAACAGAGAAAATAGCAGTCATGCATCTTTGAAAGGTAGCATGTGCATTGTATAAACCAAAAGGCATACGTCTATAAGCGTAGGTTCCAAAAGGGCAAGTAAAGGTGGTTTTTTCTTGATCAGGTTGTGAAACAGGTATTTGAGAAAATCAGAATATCCATCAAGGAAACAAAAGTGTGTCTGCTTTAGAAAATCTTTCTAGCATTTGATCAATGAAAGGCAAAGGGTAATGATCTTTTCTAGTTTCTTTATTTAATTTTCTAAAATCAATCACCATTTTATAGCCAGTGATAATTCTTTGTGGAATAAGTTCATTTTTATCATTAGGAACAATAGTAATACCACCCTTCTTAGGGACACAATGAACGGGACTTACCCATCTACTATCAGCTATGGGATAGATTTTACCTGCTTCCAGAAGCTTTAGTATTTTAGTTCTTACCACTTCTTTATTTTAGGATTCAAACATCGTTGGTGATCAACAATGGGTTTAGCATCAGGTTCCATATTAATCTTGTGCTGACATAGAGTGGGACTAATGCCGTTAAGATCATCAAGAGTATATCCAATAGCAGCTCGGTGCTTCTTCAGAATTATCAATAATCTTCTTCATGTTCTAAAAGGTTAGCACTAATAATAACAGGATATATCTTTTTCTCATCAAGATAAGCTTATTTCAAAGTGTCTGGCAATTGTTTTAATTCAAACACAGGATCACCTTTAGGGAGGAGGACCTCCTAGAGTTTCAATAGGAAAATTGTGTTTTAGCAGAGGTCATTGTTCAAAGAAAATTTTATCTATCTCATTTCTTTCATGCATATGCATATCATTTTCATGGTCTAACAAATATTGTTCTACTGGATCAGTAGGAGGCACGACAATAGAAGCAAGACCAATTATTTCATCACTACGTAATTCCTTTTTATGATGTTTTCTACTAAACTAGGAAAAATTAAATTTATGAGACTCATCACCAAAGTTAACACTGACGGTTTGTTTATGACAATCTATAGTAGCATTAACAGTGTTCAAGAAAGGTCTACCAAACTATGATGATCAATAATAGTTTTCAAGAAAGATATTATAAAGATGATCAATAATATGATGCAACCTCAATTCCATTTTTATGTAGTTTTACTTTATAAACAAAACTAGTGATAAAACAAGAAACTAAAATATTCAATTGCAAGATCTAAAGATATACCTTCATGCACTCACCTCCACGGCAACGGCGCCAGAAGAAAGCTTCATTGACGTGATGTGAGTGTCGCTTTCCTAACCTCCCCGGCAACGGCGCCATAAAAGAGCTTGATGTCTACTACGCAACTTTATTCTTGTAGACTCGTGTTGGGCCTCCAAGCGCAGAGTTTTGTGGGACAATAGCAATTTTTCCCTCAAGTGGATGACCTAAGGTTTATCAATCCGCGGGAGGTGTAGGATGAAGATGGTCTCTCTCGAGCAACCCTGCAACCAAATACAAGAAATCTCTTGTGTCCCCAACACACCCAATACAATGTCAAATTGTATAGGTGCACTAGTTTGGCGAAGAGATGATGATAAAAGTGTAATATTGATGGTAGAAATATATTTTTATAATCTGAATAAATGAGAACAGCAAGGTAGCAAATAGTAAACGGGCACAAAAACGGTATTGCAATGCTTGAAAACAAGGCCTAGGGTCCGTACTTTCGCTAGTGCAATCTCTCAACAATGCTAATATAATTGGATCACATAACCATCCCTCAACATGCAACGAAGAATCACTCCAAAGTTCTTATCTAGCAGAGAAGACGTTAAAGCAGATTGCCCTCCCCTAGATGGGAGAGTTGTTGGTGATGATGATGACGATGATTTCCCCCTCTGCGAGGGAGGTTCCCCGGACGAATCGCTCCGCCGAAGGGCAAAAGTGCTCCTGCCCAAGTTCCGCCTCGAGACGGCGGCGCTTCGTCCCGAAAGTCCTCTCCTTTTCTTCTGGGTTAAAATGACTTAAATACCATAAGACGGGCACCGGAGGTGGGCCGAGGAGGGCACAACCCACCAAGGCACGCTTAGGCTCCCTCGCGCGCCCAGGTGGGTTGTGCCCACCTGGTGGGCCCCCTCTGGTGGTTATTTGCTCCAATATTCCCCATATATTCCAAAATAATTCTTCGTAAATTTTTAGCTCATTTGGAGATGTGCCGAATAGGTAACTCTGACGTAGCTTTTCCAGTTCCAGAATTCCAGCTGCCGGCATTCTCCCTCTTTGTGTAAACCATGCATATTATGAGAGGCATTAGAATTACTCCAAAAAGCATTATTATGCAATAAAACATAGTAAATAACAGTAGGTAAACATGATGCAAAATGGACATATCAGAATACTTCAAAAATTATAGATATGTTGGACACGTATCAGCGTTCGCCCAGGCCCACCCTCAAAGCATCTTTAGCAGATCCCTTAAAAGCGCAAACTATAAAACTAGGATACGGGTCAAGGAATGCATTTTAAGGGTTAATTTTAGCTACGGCCGAACAAATACTGTAAAGCAAACTGTAAAACTGGGATAAAGAGCTCCTTCCTCCAGTCCGACCGTTGCCGCCCCTTCCCCAGCCGGCAGTAGTAGCCACACCGGGCGCGCCCAACCCCATCGGTCGTGCCCCATCGCTCGTCAGCCACGCCCCATCACTATGTCAGCCACGCCCAGCCTCGCCGACCACGCCCCGTCGCCTCCGCCGTCCGCGCCATGCTCTATTGCCAGTCGCGCTAGCCGAGCCGTGCCCCTTTCCCTGCCGCACCGGGAGGATTCTGGAGGCAAGGCTGAGGTCATGGGAGGCCACGGCGATGTCGAGCTCGTCCAATTTGAACTAGCGGCGATCGATTGCGGCGTCTAGCAGTCTTTTTCGGTGTGCGGTGATGAATTCCGGCGAGTTTAGGGCGGATTCCGGCAAACTCCTGGCGGCGTGTTTACTCCGACGAGGTTTGACCGGTATACGGGGCCCCCTAGATTCGGCCTTCCAACCTCTAAACATAAGGGTTTCAGGTGTGCATTTTTGGTGGCCCTTAAAAATTTTTGGTTGGACCACTTTTACGGTTTCTGTTCTGGACACTTTTTCACCGCAACTGTAAAACGCAAAACTTATAATGGTTTGACCACTTATACGGGGTCTGCTAGAGATGCTCTCGGCGTCCATCTAGGCAAGCCCCCAACCAGTCTGTGCATGACCAGCGGCCGAAACAAATGACTCTGGCACATGCATTGACCAAAAAATCCTAACAAGATGGTCCCACGCGTGAGCTGGTGCTGCAGGTGCAAAGCCAGACTCAACTGGCGTGAGAGATCCATCCTGGCACGGGACCAATAGTGTTGACAGCCAGCCCCATGTGAGAGCCGGTGCTGCGGATGCAATGCAGTCACCCTGCCAGTGTGAACAAACCAACCTGCACGAGCCGGTTGGCCACACACAAGCCGGCGTCGTAGGTACGACGCAGACCCTGCCTGGCGTGAAGTAACCAGCCCGAGGAGGGCCGAATCACCGACATGCTGGTCCAACCTTACCATCACATACGGGATAGCGTGCGAGACTATGCACGTGGGCACCACACAAAACACCACATGATTTTGGCCCCAAGAATGGCCACGCCACCTATCATGGACCCGGGAGGCCACCCGCGAGGGTGCGCGCCACCCGGGCAGATCGAAGAACCCTAGGGAGGTGCCCTGGGGCACACCAGCGTGAAATGGACGGTGAGGAGGTTGTCCACACCCACGGAGGCTCCTAGTAGGAGGGTACTCTATCATACTTTTCGTGAGTAATATTCGTGTCTCTACCATTGTATCGACTTCTGCCATTGTTCATCCTTAGTTATTCTTACTCCATAATCTTAAGCCAAAACACAAGGAACATTTGGTAATGTATCGACTTCTACCATTGTTAATCCTTAGTTATTCGTACGCCATAATCTTATTATTTGTTACATCACATTAGAGGATAGTTGCAAGACATCTATCTTTAGCACTCTTTCTTGCAGAAACAAAGTATCATAATCGGTCTAAAGCTGATAATGTTACACGCCCCTTCATCATAGCCCTCATTGTGGCAGGCCTCAGCACATCGTTCCCGAATGCATGTGGAAGTGGGGTATGTCATGCTGGTTATTGTGCAAGTCTTGGCTTCATAGCCTACAAAACAATGGACACAATATGGTGTATGACAAAATCAAACCTTATGGTGTTATCAAAAGAAATATAAGGAAAGATAAGTCATTGTATAAAGAATTCACATACGACTAGCAAATAGTTAGAGCATGAATTAAAGATGTGCCTTGTTCTATAGTTGAAATTGTTATCCAATGCTTACCAGGAACAAAAAAGGAGTGACATCACAAGTAGAAAGCATAACATGTTTCCAAGCTTGAGGGCTCCCATATCTGTAGGAAGAAATGGTCAAAAAGGTGGACAAATGAGCACTGATTATCTGAACTCCAAATAGACAACACAACCTTTTATAGCCATGGATGATGAGGGCTAGAGAAAAATAAATGCCAAAGGTAAGATTGTTTATCGTATCTAACAGATATGCATGATGCATTAATGATAATATTCTATCCAAAAGATGAGGCTCTATCTGCGTGATGCAATTATTTGTTGCATTTATTGGACGTGCATAGCACGCAACCATTCCCCCAAATTGTTGATGCATGGTGTAACATACTAGCAAGTGAAGTGCCTAGCTAGAACCCAAAAAATCATTGGAAAAACTTAAACTTTTTGCCATATATATATAAAACTGTGTCTATCATAGCTTACCATAGAATTAGTTAAGGCTTGATAAATATTTAACGGTTTAAAAGCTATTAAAAATATGAAATAAATAGGGGAGCCTCATTCTAATATAATAAGATGATCCAACGGTGTGATTGTGAAAATATGCATTTATGTGTCCTCGGCAAAAAATAGAAGCATTTCAGCTCACTGTAGGATCAATATATACTGAAACATTTGTTCTTTTTGTCCAGGACACATCTAGTCATATTTTTTCAATCCCTTCGTTGGATCATGTCATATTATAGGTGTGTTGGTTCAATATTTTTTTAGGATTTTTGAGAGCTTTTACACCGTCGAAAACCTTAACTATTTCTGTGGCAAGCTATTATAGATGTGTTGGATCAATATATACAAGGGTCTGGGTGTCTTGCCTAAAAACCGCTGGATTATACTGAGATGTGTGCTAGTGTAACTATTACTAGAACTAATGGGCGAAGTCTTTATTAGGGAATAATTATTGCTGATTAATTCTTGATATGGGCGCACTTTTTATTAGGAAGTAATTATTGTTGATTATTGCTTGATATGGACGCAGTTATTATTAGGAAACAATTATTTCTTATTATTGCTTAATATGGATGGACTTATTATTAGGAAATAATTAGGTATATTATAACTATGGAGTATAAAGGTATGGATACCTTTGGTATGGCTCCATGGAATATACTCATGTACCTTGTTCAAAGTACAAACTAGATACCTGCATTATATAGTTAGGAAACAAAACTAAAATATAATATTTTGAAAAAAAATTATTGGGTATATGCATATCTATGTATGTACATAATTGCGTTAGTAGGACGTAATAGAAAATATAATCACCATAAAAATATTTTATGGTAAGTAAAATTACGAACGTAAAACATAGTGTATGATATACAAAAATGTAATTTTTCTGGTCTAATGATTTTTTTCTTATGCCAAATTTTACGTAGTGAATAAATATGAATAACTATTTGTATTTCAAATGTAATTTATTTGTAAATGATCTTGATATTACCTTCGATGGAGAATAATTTATTCTGCACCCTGGGTGATTAATAGTATATAGGGAAAATACATCCTACCACCCGGAGTAGTTACCCCACATGTCTCATATACTATCATGTGGTATTATATATACTACTTTATCATTGTATGTATGTTCATATATTATACATAAGATAATCCAATGTATTCAAAACGTAGTCCGTGCAGTAGTTGAATTGGATGATGTTTTCAGATCGAACTACTCTCTAGTATATTATTCGTAACTCCTCAACTGTTTGTCGGAATTGCGCAAATGACACACCTTTGGAAAGTTGTTGAAAATGCAAAATCTTTGATTGTTGATATATTTTTTAAAAATTCCCCATGTTTGAAAGAACTTTTTAGTACAGTAAAACTTGTTTCGACCGAGTACACCAAATATTTGAATCGTTTATCAAAATAGATCATAAGATATACCGTTAAATTTTTTATAAAAGAAGCAAGTTTAACGTAGACATACTTTCAAACTCATTTTTGTTTATGAGGAGTGTTAAATATGACAAACATAATGTTGTTTTTTTGCTTTTTGAACATGCAAATCCTAGGTCTTTATAAACTTAGAACTTCCTTGTTCTTTTAATTTGAACTTATTTTTTGCTCTGAGTAAGGAATTTTATTTAAATTTCAAATAAACATCGAACTGTTCCATTTTTAAATGTGAACTTCTTTGTTTTATTCTTTAATCACGAGAAAATCTGAGTTTTTTTATAAAGATCAAATTGCTCCATTTTTAGTTTGAATTCTTAGTTTTATTACTTACTAATGGGGAAAAATACAAACATAGAACCGCTCCATTATTTTAATTTGAACTTATAGTTTTCTTATTTATTTTTTTGTAATTTTCCTTTTTTTTATTTGAACTTCTCTAATTTTTCAACAAATGGGAAAACTCCATTTTTATAACCAATTTTTAACATCTTTACTTATTGAAACCTCTTTCTCAATTTTTTAAATCTTCTACCTTTGTATTTTAGATATTTAGGAAATAAGAGTGATCTTTTTTTGTATATTAATAAAATAAACCAAATTTGATATTTTAGAAACATTGAAATGTTATAATTTCTTAATTTCAGCTAATTTTTATAAACTTTCAAACCATTTATCGGAAAAACCTTTATGACATATCGTTGGAAAGCTTCTGAACACAAGCAAAATTTTAAATTCTTTGTCAATTGTGAGAAATTTCAAAAATTCAAAAAACTCCATCAAATTCATTTGGTTTCGGACATGTAAATCGTAGGTTTATATAAACTTCGAACTTCTCTTCTTTTTATTTGAACTTCTTAGTTTTATTCATAAAAAATAAGAAAAAATGATTTTTAAGTAAACATCGAACCACTTTTTTTAATTGAACTTGATATTTTTGTCTAGAAACGGGAAAAAATTGAGTTTTTTATATACATCAAACTACTCCATTTATTTAGTTTGAACTTCTTGATTTTTTCTTTACTAACGAGGAAAATCTGAGTTTGTTTCTTTAGGACTTACAATCCATTTTATTGTCTTGTTCATAATCATGAAAAAGATGTTTTTCGTTACAAATCATCGAACTCCTCTGTTATTTTAACTAGATGGTATCCCGCGTGTTGTAGCGGAAACATGCGAAAATTAGTTACAATATATCATTTTGAGAAGATTTAGTTGCCAGGAATTTGAATATGAAACAAAGGATTAAAAATACATACGATTTGTTGTATTTGATTCTTGTATGGTGATGAAATCTTTATTGAGTAGTATTGCTCATGCATGTTGAGAGAAAAAAATTAACAAGGTTAATAAAGTGGGATGTGTGCATGTTGGGAGTACTATTATAAGTGGCTCGCGTCTCCCTTTATTTTGGAACTTATCATTTTCTCAATTTTAACTCCTTTTTTGCTCCTTTGTTATTTCAATTTGAAGCTCTTTTTTTCGTAAACAGAAAATATTAGTTTTTAATAAACATCGAACTTATCATTTTTCTTAATTTAAACTTCTTTATTTTATTATTTAGTAACTGGAAAAATATGAGGTTTGTAATAAACATCCAACCCCTCCAATATTTTAGTTTGAATTTCTAGTTTTTTAGGAACGTGGAACATGTGACGTTTATAAAAAGAGAATAGGCTCACTACATTTATTTTTAATAACACTAATATTCTATATGTGAACTTGTCCTTATTTTTATATTCAAACTTATCACATGATTCCTATGTGAACTAAAGAAAGTAAGTGGTTGAAAAACACTATAAAACTCTTTTGGCCATTTTCTCGCACACTTGTAGACACACCGTTTTTAATGCACAAACCCTTCAAACTCCTGGGATGTCTGCCTTTGAACTATAGCACACGATGAAGTGGAACTTCTCAATCATATTGTTTTTTCTCTACTCTATAATGCTTCTCTTGAATGTTTTTGTAATTAACTGCATCCATGCTATGACCAAATTATGATGTAAAAAATTACAGAGGCATAAATACAAACAGGCGGTGTAAACTGTATAAGTGACTATATCAACCATAACTTCATTTTTGACTCCTACAGAAAACAATGAATCAAAGTAGTTTAGTTTGACAACCAAAATGGCGTAAGGACACAACTAAAACAGTGACATATTCAATTTTCACATGTCGCGGGTAGGCCCACAGCTCACCACTAGGTAGTACCAGGGTAAGTACTCGTACCTACTACTTTTTCAGCTTTGCACGCATTGTACTGATGTACTTACAAGACTCAATAGGGCTGGTTTTTTTGTATAGTTTTTACTAAATGACCACTAGAATACATATACTCGTGTGTGTCCGATGTGTCGATGATAAACTGTCCCCACATGTCATTGTGTGTGTGTTTTTTGATAAAATGTTGGCTCTTTATTAATCACACAACATACTTACATAGTGTAAGTGCATCTAGTGCCACCCCTAGTTGGTTTCGGAGTATTGATGACAAACATGGTTGAGGGACTAATGTGTTTGTGAGAATTGCAGCATAACAGAGGTAGTAGTCCCTCATTAATTCGGTTTACCTACAAGAGATGACCCCTAAAAATGTATGAACACATTGAAGACAATGGTGGTTCGTGAAGACATTCACGATGAAGATAATGACCTATGAAGATATTCACTTAAAGACTATGGAGTGCGAAGACATAGTTTCTTTTGTAGTATCCTTTTCTTCTTTCTAGGGTCATGGGAACCACCTTACTGTTAAGTGGGGTCCAAGTGAACAAAGTCAGCTGACTGAAGTGATGCTCAACCAAAATCCTATGTCTTCGAGCGAAGACAATGAGAGCAAATCTTATCCAAAGTTGGATGAGTCAGCTTTGCTTGTAGCTAGCCCAAGCCAAGCTGTCGCGTGTGTTTGAAATCTGACTGTTGGACACGTGTTGGTTCCCTAGTGACCCAGGGTCATTTCAGACATATCATGTCGGGTTGCCTCCTGGCTATAAATAGCACACCCCCTACACCATAAATTGGTGGCTGCTCAGAGTTAGTGCACGGCTTTTGTCGTTTGAGAGCAACCCACCTCCGAAGCTTTTGAGAGAGAGATCCTTGCGAGGTCAAAGCCCAAAACACCCAGAGCCAAAGAGTGTTCGGCATCACTAAAGTCTTTCTGTCCGCGTGACTCGAAGAATTGTTACACATGAGGACTGTGCATCCTCCAGCCGGTTAGGCGTCATGTTCTGAGCATCCAAGAGTCATTGTGGATCGCCAGTGAACGGTGTCTGTCAAGGTTTGGAAGTCTACCTTGAAGACTTACTAGAGTGATTGGGCGAGGACTGGGAGTCCTTAGCTCAAGGGGAATAGGGTGAAGACACAGTCTTGTGAGTTCAATCTCAGCCTCCCTAACTAGACGTACAGTTGTCAGAGCAACTGGAACTGGTCTACCAAATCTTGTCTTCACCAAGCTACTGGTTCTATCCCTTACCTTCTTTACTTTTGAGTTTCTCTTCATGAAGTCATTGCTTGCTTGCCTGATCTGTTTGACTTCACTGTGCGAAGACTATTACCAGTTTAGCTTCACACTTTCTTCCATTCCGATCCATACTCCCTAGCTGCTATTAGTCTTTGTACTTCCACTGTATTGCTTACCTAACTATGGCTTGTCTAGTGCAATTCATCTTCCGCTGTATATCATATAGGTTCATTCTTACCGTATGTCTTCAAAGACCTTGTGTTTTGAATAATTTCATAAAAATCACCTATTCACCCCCTCTAGTCGATAACTAGAACTCTCAGTTGGTATCAGAGCAAGGTGCTCCCTTGTTCTGTGTGATTTGGTTTAACCACCTGGAGTTTTACCTATGTTGACTGCAAGGATAATCAAGGTCTCCGCTGCGTGCCCAGTCTTTGATGGCACGGATTACCCCTACTGGAAGAATAAGATGCGTATACATCTTGAAGCCATTGGCATCGACCTCTGGTACTTTGTCAGGATAGGCGTTCCCAAGGTCGGTGAAGGTGTCACCGCTGCTGATGTCAAGAGGTTCACACAATTGGACTCGACTGCCAAGAACATCATATGTGGTCATCTGGCCAAAGGACAGTATGGCCGTCTGAGTGCTCTTGAAGCTGTGAAGCTAGTCTGGGACTGGCTGTCCAAAGTCAACGATGTTCTTCGCAATCTCTTCAACTGCTTCAAGAGAAACGACAATGAGAATGTCCAGCTCACGTGTGATCGCCTCACTGATATCACCAATGAGCTTCGTGCACTCGGCGCCATTGAGATCACCAAGCATGAAATTGTGAAGAAGCTACTGAGATCACTTGACAGCTCATTTGACACTTTGGCCCTGATGATTCAAGAATGCCCTGACTTCAAATATCTCGATCCGTCTGACATACTTGAGAGGCTCAACACACATGAGTTCCAACTATCTGAGAAGATATATATATATATATATATATATATATATATGGCCCCAACTATGGTCGATCCCGTGCTTTCAAGGCAAAAGTTGTTTCCTCATCTGAAGAAGAATCTAACTGCAGTTCCGATGATCCTGAAGACGTTGGCAAAGAGCTAGCAATGCTTGTGAGAAACTTCCAAAAGTTCTCCAAGAAGAATCACTTCGAAAAGTCTTAAAGATCCAGCTAAAGAAATGATGAGGCTTCCTCTCGTGACCCCAAGAAGAAAACATTCCACAAATGCAAGAAGCCGGGCCATTACATATCTGAGTGTCCTCAATGGGACAAGGAAACTAAGAAGAAGAAAAAGAGCAAGGAATACGATTCTGACGACCAGAAGAAGAAGAAATCTTCAAAGTCTTCATCAAAGTCTTCATCTCACAAGAAGAGCTCGTCTGGCAAGGCTCGTGCGTTCATTGGCAAGGAGATGGATTCAGAGGAGGAGTATGCTTCTGAGGAGGCGGAGGTGGAGTCTGATTCAGGTGTGGCAAGCTTGGCTCTAGCTTCGGCATTCGTCGCCAAGTCCATCTTCAACACTGAAGACAATGGCCACGTCGCCGACGCTGAAGCCGATGATGAGGACGACTCTGCTCCAACCTACTGCTTCATGGCACGAGGTGCCAAGGTAAACTCACGCGATGCTTAATTTCAAACCTCCAATGAAGATGACTCTGAGTGTGAATCCAAACCTAGCTATAAAACTCTTGCTAAAATTGTAACTGAATAACAAACTGCTATGGAATAGATTCAGAAGATGCTAGACAAAAGTGATGACCTTTTGGACGCAGAAATGAATCGAACTCAGTCCTTAATCAAAGACAAAAAAATCTTCATGTTAAGTACGAGGAACTTGAAAGTCGTCATGAAACCCTCCCAGCCACTCATGAGAAGCTTTGCTACGATTATCTTCAAAGGAAGCAAGATCTTGAGAAACTGAGAGTGTCTCATGAAGATCTTCAAAAGGAGAACGATTCACTACTCTCCCAACAGACCAGTTCCGCTCAGGAAGATTTTGTGACACCGTGTTTAAAATGTCTTAAGCGTGATAATGTTATCTTTGTTGCTGAATGTTCCACTGCTTCTGATGTTGCAATATCTTCAACTGCGGATGTGGTAACAAACCCCTCCACTGAGGATACCACTACTATTGCTGATGACAATGCTAGGTTGACGACGTTTCTTGAAATAGGCATGTACAAAAGCCTCAAAGGGCATCAGACACTATGTGATGTCCTCAAGAAACAGATTCTGAACCAAAACCCTAGGAAATAGGGTGTTGGCTTTGAGAGGAAAATGAATGTTGATGGTTCTTACTGGAAGCCTGAGCAGTACCCCAAAACCACGTGGGTTGATGCACAGTGCCCTTCACTGGACCCATCCACCTTATCTGGTTTCACCTGTGCTAACCCCATTATCATTGATGAATCCTTTGATTCAAATTATAAGATGTTTACGAATCAGAATGGTGAAGTGTTTGCCAGGTTTATTGGTACTAGCTACAGGAATGGGCCACCTTTGAAGAAGATCTGGGTGCCCAAAAAATTTCTTGAGAAGCTTCCCGTGAATGTCATCATGACACCACTTGGGAAGAAGAGAAACCCCAGACCAAAGGATTCATATGGCCCAAAGACTCCATACAGACAGAGGACCTCACAAGGTCACCCTAACGCCAATGTTTTGCAGGGAAACCATCATTAGACTCATGAATATGAGCATGTTTCTTCTAACCGCTATGTTCACAAATCAAAGAATTTTTCTGCATATTCTTGTGAGTATTATTCACCTTCTGCAAGACTATTTGCTAGGGCTCCAAAGCCAAAGTTCTCAGATGCTGCACTTAGACTCATTGCTTCTATGCCACCCCTGAAGATGTAGGTGGTTAAGAAGAATTAACTTTCTCTTGCAGGGAAAGGTCTCCAACCGGAAATCAAAGACGTCTGACGCCAATGCTGGGGACCTAAAATGTCTTGTGGGATGCAAGACAAACTGCCAAAATGGTCTTACCATATATTTCGTCACAGGGTTTCTTGACAAGCATCCTATCTTACCTAACAAGAATCTAAACTTTGATAGTATGCTTGTTCGTCAAATGTTTGCGCTTCACACTTCTCTTCGTGAAGCCTATCCCCCTAACTGCACTGTAGGATACGTCACCAAAAGCGACTGAATGGATCATGGATAGTGGATGCACTAACCACATGACTGGTGATCGAAGTCTTCTAATGGATGGAACCCTACGTCCATCCACAAAAAGCCACGTCACGTTCACCGACACTAGTAAAAGCAAGGTATTGGGCCTAGGTAGAGTTGCTATCTCAAAAGATGAACACATGGATAAAGTTATGCTTGTTGAATCCCTTCGTTACAACTTAATGTCTGTCTCAATGCTTTGTAGTCTCAACATGATTGTGATATTTGGAAAATATCGTTGCCTTGTGCTTATGGAAACTGACAAATCCCTAGTCTTCGAAGGTTATCGAAGAGGTGATCTGTATATGGTAGATTTCTCCGCGGGACCACAGCTTGCCGTATGTCTTCTAGCAAAAGCTTGAGAGTGTTGGCTTTGGCATCAGAGGCTAGGACATGCGGGCATGAGGAACTTGCACACTCTTGTGAAGAAGAAGCGTATCATTACCATCGAGGGCGTCAAGTTCAAGAAGGATCATCTATGTGGTGCTTGTGAAGCCGACAAGATGACTAGCGCCAAGCATCCCTCGAAGACAATCATGACTACATCACGTCCCTTCGAGCTGCTACACATGGACTTATTTGGCCCTAATCACTACTCTACCCTTACCACCATTGCACATATGTATGGCTTCGTCATTGTTGATGATTACTCAAGATACCACTACTAGGGAAAACCCTAGCAGTAACGCTGGTTTTTGGCCTATCAGTAGCGCGGGTAAGCGCGCTACTGATAAGGCGCTACAGCTAATGCTTAGCAGTAGCGCCTACTGGCACTTGCTACTGCTATATCTACTTAGTAGTAGCGCTTTCCAAGTCAATCGCTACTGCTAATTATTAGTAGCGCTTTCGAAAACAACCGCTACTACTATTATTCCCTATTCCATTTCTTTTGAATTTTATGTCGTATTCATATACCTGTATACAATTTTTCATACAGTAGCAATTTAGAGATTGTTTTTACATCGTAATGAGTTATTAAATCACTAGGTGAAAGAACCTTGGATTAGTTTCAAGTGCATGGATCCAAAGTAACCAATGGTCACATTGGATCCATCCATTTGAAACTAATTGGCGGTTCTTTCACCCAATGACATAATAACTTCTCATCATCATCATAATATCATTAACAACTTATCATCATAATATATCACTGTCATATAACTCCTCATAATCATCATTTTCGTCCATGATGGGACATCATATAACAACTTCGTCACTAGTTATAATAACAACTCGTCCTCATCATCATCATAGGACTCATAGTCACTACTCCTACTCAGCATCACCATCAAGTCTAAGTCATTGTAGTCATATATAATCAACACTAACTAATTGTTCTTAATACTTAGGACCTACTCCTCTCTCCTAGCTAAAATACCATAAAACAGATAAACCGGTCCTTCACCATAATGAAGAATGGACATAAACCTATCTCCAACTTGTGGCTTGCGCACATTCATTTTGTATCCAATTATTTGCGTGTGCGCATTCATCACTTTGCTCCATTCTTTGATTTTGAGCCTTCCATCGTTTGAAGAAATCAAGTATGCAGTATGGTAAGCCTCCGAAGGAGTTGGTCGTAAGCTAACCATATGCATATCACCTTTGGTAAATAGCATGTCAGGCACAACCTCCTTCGGGAGCCTCTGTTCAAAAACGAAATAGTAACATATATAGTTAGAAATGGTTTACTTAAGAATAATGTATGCAATGAAGTTACCATCATTAACAAAATCTTACCAAGTTTTTAGCAATGAAGTTATCATCAAGCAATGTGTGACGCCCCCGATTCAATCGTACACTAATCATACATGCAAACGTGTACGATCAAGATCAGGGACTCACGGGAAGATATCACAACACAACTCTACAAATAAAAAAATCATACAAGCATCATATTACAAGCCAGGGGCCTCGAGGGCTCGAATACAAGAGCTCGATCATAGACGAGTCAGCGGAAGCAACAATATCTGAGTACAGACATAAGATAAACAAGTTTGCCTTAAGAAGGCTAGCACAAACTGGGATATAGAACGAAAGAGGTGCAGGCCTCCTGCCTGGGATCCTCCTAACTACTCCCGGTCGTCGTCAGCGGGCATCACGTAGTAGTAGGCACCTCCGGTGTAGTAGGAGTCGTCGTCGACGGTGGCGTCTGGATCCTGGGCTCCAACATCTGGTTGCGACAACCAGGAAGAAGGAAAAGGGGGAAAGGAGGGAGAAAGCAACCGTGAGTACTCATCCAAAGTACTCGCAAGCAAGGAGCTACACTACATATGTATGCATTGGTATCAACTGGAATAAGGCTATCATAGGTGGACTGAACTGCAGAATGCCGGAATAAGAGGGGGATAGCTAGTCCTTTCGATGACTACGCTTCTGGCAGCCTCCGTCTTGCAGCATGTAGAAGAGAGTAGACTGAAGTCCTCCAAGTAGCATCGCATAGCATAACCCTAACCGCTGATCCTCCCCTCGTCGCCCTGTGAGAGAGCGATCACCGGTTGTATCTGGCACTTGGAAGGATGTGTTTTATTAAGTATCTGGTTCTAGTTGTCATAAGGTCAAGGTACAACTCCGGGTCGTCCTTTTACCGAGGGACACGGCTATTCAAATAGATAAACTTCCCTGCAGGGGTGCACCACATTCCCCAACACGCTCGATCCCATTTGGCCGGACACACTTTCTTGGGTCATGCCCGGCCTCGGGAGATCAACACATCGCAGCCCTACCTAGGCACAACAGAGAGGTCAGCACGCCGGTCTAAATCCTATGGCGCAGGGGTCTGGGCCCATCGCCCTTTGCACACCTGCACGTTGCGTACGCGGCCGGAAGCAGACCTAGCCTAATGGCGTTCCAGTCCAATCCGGCGCGCGCCACTCAGTCGCTGACGTCACGAAGGCTTCGGCTGATACCACGACACCGGGATACCCATAACTACTCCCACGTAGATGGTTAGTGCGTATAGACCAAATGGCCAGACTCAGATCAAATACCCAGATCTCGTTAAGCGTGTTAAGTATCCGCGAACGCCGATCAGGGCCAGGCCCACCTCTCTCCTAGGTGGTCGGAACCTGCCCTGTTGCTCCGCCTCAAAGATCCACTCGCGGGTGCTCCTACGAGCCGACCCGTCTTTAATCACCACATGTATCATGTATAAAGTATATAGTATATACCCGTGATCACCTCTCAAGTGTTCACGGCCCGGTAGTATAGCATGGCAGACGGACAAGGATGTAGGGCCACAGATGGAACTACTAGCATCCTATACTAAGCAAGTAGGATTGCAGGTAAAGGTATCAACAGTAGTAGCAAGGACAGGCTATGCATCAGAATAGGATTAACGAAAAGCAGTAACATGCTACACTACTCTAATGCAAGCAGTATAGAGAAGAGTAGGTGATATCTGGTGATCAAAGGGGGGGCTTGCCTGGTTGCTCGGGCAAGAGAGAGGGGTCGTCAACAGCGTAGTCGGTCGGGGCACCAGTAGCGGCGTCGGTCTCGGTGTCTAGCAAGAGAAGAGGGGAAAGAACAATAAACATTTAAGCAAACAGATGCATAGCGATGCATGACATGACAAGTATCGGTGCTAGGGGTGCCCTAACACGGTACGAGGTGGTACCGGTGAAGGGGGGAACATCCGGGAAATTATCCCCGGTGTTTCGCGTTTTCGGGAAGAGGAGCCGGAGGGGGAAAGTTACGCGGTCTCTATGCTAGGGTTGCGTGGCGGACGAACGGGTTGCGTATCCGGAATCGTCTCGTCGTTCCGAGCAACTTTCATGTACAGAGTTTTTTCATCCGAGCTACAGATTAAAAGATATGATTTTTCAAAGTTTTAAACACTATTCTGAAATTATTATTAATTAAAAAAAAGGTGAAATTGCTATGTGCACCCAGCAGAGTGAACACAGCAGGGCCACCAGAGGCTGACAGTGGACCCCGTTGACCGGGTCAACTGTTGACTGGTCAACTAGGCAGGGGACCCACATGTCAGTTTCTGACAGTGTTGACTAATTGACTAATTAGGTAATTAGCAGGTTAATTATCAGGATTAATTAAGTTAATTCATTTAATTAACAAAATAATTATTTTAATTATTATTTACTTAATTAATTTTTTTTATTCATTTAATTTTAAATTTTAATTAATTGATTTTTTAAACAACGTTCTGGGCTGGGGCCCACTTGTCATCGACCCATGCGAGGCCTCACATGCCCAGCCTCACAGAGGACGCCGGCAACGTTCACGGCGGTTCATGGTCACAACAAAAAGGGGGCGGCGTCGATGCGGTGCCGCGGCGGGAGAGCGGCAGCGCCTAGCAGCGAGGCAGCAACAGCAGCATCATGCAGTGGTGGAGCGCGAAGGAAGGAGGCAGCGGCAGCGTCAATCGGCGGCAGCAGCAGGCGAGGCACGCGCGTAGGCACAGTCGTGGCTCGCGTAGGGCGCGACGACGATGGGTGCCGGGCGCGCGTGGGCAGCCAAGGTCGCCGCCGGAACGGGGGAACGAGGTTGAAGACGAGCTAGGAGGGGCGGGGGGGGGGCGCGTCTGTAGACCGGGCGGTGAGCGCGACGATGTCCAGCGGGCGCGGATGGCGCCATAGCGGGCGAGCGAGCGGCGCAGGGGAGGCGAGGCGAGGGCCGCCACGATGAGGTACGAGGCATGTGAAGGAGGAGGACCAGGGGGTGCGATGCAGCCATGGGGACGCGAGTATCGTCGCGCTGGCGGTAAGTTCGTCGGGACAGAGGGAAAGGGAAGAGGCCAAGGGCCTCACCGCGGAGTCGTAGGGCAATGGCAGCGGACTCGGGGAGGCGCCGGGGTCGCGTCTGGCGAACGGGGGCGAGGTGCTGTAGGGCGGAGGCGCGGTCCTCGGGCGCGGGCTCGCCGGCGAGGTGGGGCTCCAGAGCGGCAAGGGATCGGGCGCAGGGTGCTCGGTGTCGCTGGAGAACGAGAGGGAGTGGGGGTCTCGATCGGGAGGAGTGGGGGGGTTCGTGCGGGAGGAGTGGGGGGTCGTGCGAGGCGACGGGATGGGCGCCGCCTAGATCCAGGGGGCGAGGGGGAGTGAGGGGGGGATCGGGGACGGGAGTGGTGGACGGTGGGTTAGGGTTTGGGGGGGGGAATGGATAAGGGGAGGGGGGAGGCCAGTTGGGCCTGCGCCCAAATGGGCCGGCCAACTGGGCCAGTAGGCCGTGGGAGGGGGTTCCCTCTTTCTTCTTTTTTTTTGTTTTGTTAGTTTCTTTCTTTTATTTATTTTCCTTTTCTGTCTTTATTTATTTTAAAATACTTAGGCAGTTTATAAAATTGTGTTTATTACACCATATTAACCTATGTAAAATATGGCATCTCCCGAACACTTTTGTTTTAAATTTTGAAAAACTTTTATTGTTTGCTTTGATTTTGAAATTTGAATTCGAATGGGATTGAATCATCGCAAGGTTTACAACAGTAAGAGTGGTGACGAGGCATCATTAGCAGAGGTTACTGTAGCTTGATTATCCGGGCATCACACAATGTATGGACTAGTGGCACGTATCTAGTATAATTTTGGCTGATAGAGTGACTAGTTTGAAGGCCTCAACATCTTCTATGAATGAGACAAGATAACCTTTCTCCTCACAATTAAGCTTGGAGTCATAGCTGTAGTATGTGTTGTCTACTACCTTCCGAGTATTTCTTAAAGATAAGAAATAAGCTGAAAATTATAAATAAATAAGTTTAGTATGGACGAACACCAAATATTTTTAAATTAACAACATAAATTACTGAACCTAACAAATTAGTTTGACAAACTGACATCTAGGCAAAACTAGAGGCATATCCACATCCACCAAGATGTCGATATCATCATCATCATCATCATAATCTTCAGGATGAATATCAAATCTTATTCGCATTCCCTGCTCAAATCCATATGCCTTGCAGAGAGCTACCCAATTAGAGCAACTGAAATGGGAGCAATCGACCACATTGTAGAACTTAACCAGAAACTCATAACCATGTTTAGTTCTTAAGTGAGCCCTCCTCGTCTCCACAATCTCAAAGTCATCTAAACCAAAACCAAGCTTCTCCAATACATATGGTCTAGCATGGCACGGGATGTACTAATCGAATTGAAAAAAAATCCATAAATTACAGGTTGAACAAAAGAAGCACACATGATGATATTAATTACGATGAAATGCTTGTCGTTGCATACCGTACAAACATCGAAGGTCTCTTCCATCTTCACGGTGAAAAACCTATCATTTTGCAGGTGAGGAAACCTGTCGCACACACCCCGGTCATCATAGCAGTACCCGCACTCCGGGATCCCATCATCATCAGACATCTCCTGTGTTCAAAATTCAGAGATTATAACTCGACAACAAAACCCCAAAAAATTCGGCATGACCTTCGCTAAAAAAGGACACATCAAGCGCCTGAAATTTGCCGGAACGGAAATTAATCAACACTCCGACAAAACATAGGCCACTTATCGATGGTCATTGCATTTCAATGGTTCAAAATATGAAAAAATATATTCGAAAATATCTTATATATAATCCTAACACTAATTAAACTAGTTTTATTAACTACTTACTAAATAAACTAGTTTTATTAACTACTTACTAAATAAACTAGTTCTATTACGCACTTACTAAATAAACTAGGTCCATTAAGCACTTAATATAAATAAGCTAGTTATATTAATCACTTGCTAAATAAACTAGTTACCTATGATTTGCAAAAACAGAGACAAGGGAGGGAGGGAGGAGAGAGGAGGGGGAGGGGCGGCCGAAGGAGGAGGGGGAGGGGCCGGCTGGAGGAGGAGGAGGGAGGGGCGGTGGGAGGAGGGCTGGCGGCGGAGGAGGGAGGAAGGGGCGGCCGCAGGCGAAGGGAGGAGGGTGTGGTGGGAGGAGGAGGGTGGAGGGCGCGGTGGGAGGAGGAGGGACGGAAGGAGGGAGTACCTCGGTGGCGGACGGACGACGGCGGCGGCGGCGGCGACGAACGACAATGGTTATCGGCGTGGGCGAGAGTGACTGAGAGGGTGAGAGAGAGGGTCGGCCGCGTGGTGATAAGGTAGGGTTAGTAGTAGTGCGGGTATGAAAAAGCGCTACAGGTAAGGAGAATAGCGGTAGCGCGGTACGGTCTAAGGCGCTACTGCTATAACTAGCTGGACGGCGAGGTCATGGCAATTAGAGCAGTAGCGCGGTTTAGAGATGACGCGCTACTGCTATTTTTCTTTCAACAGCGCATTTTTCCGACACGCGTTGTTGCTAAATAGCAATAGCGTCGTATTTTGAAGAGCGCTGCTAGTAATATTCTGTGTATAAGGTTTTCCCTAGTAGTGTACACCTGGGTGCGTATAATTCTCTATAAGACTGAACTGCAGGATGTCTTCAAACGATTCGCCAATCGTGCCAGGACCAATTATGGAATCAAGATCAAGCACATCAGGAGTGACAATGGCACTGAATTAAAGAACACTGACCTTGACACTTATCTTCATACATTGGGCATCACACATGAGTTCTCTGCTCCATACACCCTTCAGCAAAACGACATCGTGGAGCGCAAGAACAAAACCCTCATTGAGATGGTACGTAGGATGCTTGATGAGTAGAAGACTCCAAGAAAGTTCTGGCCTGAAGCCATTGATACTGCTTGCCACATCATCAACAGAGTTTATCTTCATATGTTCTTCAAGAAGACATCCTATGAACTCCTGACTGGTAAGAAGCCAAATGTTAGCTATTTCAAGGTCTTTGGTGCCAGGTGTTGGATCAAGGATTCACATCACACATCAAAATTTACACCGAAAGCACATGAAGGTTTTATGCTTGGTTACGGAAAGGATTCGCACACCTACAAGGTCTTCAACCTCTTTCACTATAAAGTGGTTGAAACCGTAGATGTGCGGTTCGATGAGACTAACGGTTCGCAAAGAGAGTGAAGGAAATATGCCCTAGAGGCAATAATAAAGTTGTTATTTATATTTCCTTATATCATAATAAATGTTTATTATTCATGCCAGAATTGTATTAACAGAAAACTTAGTACATGTGTGAATACATAGACAAATAGAGTGTCACTAGTATGCCTCTACTTGACTAGCTCGTTGAATCAAATATGGTTAAGTTTCCTAGCCATAGACATGAGTTGTCATTTGATTAACGGGATCACATCATTAGAGAATGTTGTGATTGACTTGACCCATTCCGTTAGCTTAGCACTTGATCATTTGGTATGTTGCTATTGCTTTTTTCATGACTTATACATGTTCCTATGACTATGAGATTATGTAACTCCCGAATACCGGAGGAACACTTTGTGTGCTACCAAATGTCACAACGTAACTGGGTGATTATAAAGATGCTCTACAGGTGTCTCCGATGGTGTTTGTTGAGTTGGCATAGATCGAGATTAGGATTTGTCACTCCGATTGTCGGAGAGGTATCTCTGGGCCCTCTCGGTAATGCACATCACTATAAGCCTTGCAAGCAATGTGACTAATGAGTTAGTTATAGGATGATGCATTACTAAATGAGTAAAGAGACTTGCCGGTAACGAGATTGAACTAGGTATTGAGATACCGACGATCAAAAATCGGGCAAGTAACATACCGATGACAAAGGGAACAACGTATGTTGTTGTGCGGTTTGACAGATAAAGATATTCATAGAATATGTGGGAGCTAATATGAACATCCAGGTTCTGCTATTGGTTATTGATCGGAGATGTGTCTCGGTCATGTCTACATAGTTCTCGAACCCATAGGGTCCGCACGCTTAACGTTCGGTGACGATCGATATTATGAGTTTATGTGTTTTGATGTACCGAAGATAGTTCGGAGTCCTGGATATGATCACGGACATGACGAGGAGTCTTGAAATGGTCGAAACATAAAGATTGATATATCGGACGACTATATTCGGACACCGGAAGTGTTCCGGGGGTCACCGGATTATTATCGAAGTGCCGGGGGGTTATCGGAATCCCCGGGGGAACTAATGGGCCAACATGGGCCTTGTGAGAGAGAGTACAATCACACGGCGCATACGACCGGCCGAAGCTTCAGACGGTCGGCCGGAAATGAACATTTACCTTTCATGATCGAAACGTGTCCACATACGCCGCGCACCCACACGGCCGGTCGAGCTCTCGTCGCTGCGTCGCCAGGCCTGTCCACTCGTACCAACTCTTGTTTCTCCTTTTAGAACTGGCCACTAATTCTCCCTTAGCCGAATGGGCAAATGGCATCCCACTTGATTAGACGTACGTCTGAGCGGTACGTATTTGGCTTGCACTCGCACGGCCTTCCTGACTGGTATCGGAGCCAGTGGCGTGCACGCGACCTAGGCGTTCCCGTCCCGCGCCGCTTGACTACGACCGTGACGAGCTCCTCGTCTGTTGTCCGATCAAGCCGGACATATGCCGGTGTTTCGTCCAAGACACGCCTGCCTTGACTATCCATCCATGGCGTCTGGACAAGACGACAGTGATCAACTGCTTAGCACATACAGTAACCACTAGCTGCTAGTACTAAGGCCAACTACACCGCACGACCCCATCGCATCGGGCCCTGTTTGTTTGGGGTAAAAGAGACAAACAAGGCGGCCCAGCGTGCGACGGCCCGGACCCATCTGGTCTGTTTTGTGTCTGTGCCGACCCATATCGAGCGCAAACATGCACCGGATTTGGATCGCGGTGGACAGCAAACGGATGTGTCGCTCGTTCACGTTGGGGCAGCATGGCAGGCGGCCACCTACCTCCCACCCGCCAACACCAATGCGCACGCGCGGCCGGCCCCGCCTGTCATCCACCCAGGTGAATGGCGTTCCACCCGGGCCTGGTGGGCCAGCAGTGGAGCTGGTCGTGCACGGCTCCGGAGATGGCGCACACCGTGAGGGGGGCGTGAACTGGTGCCCCATGCCGCCGCGGTCACCGTAGGGTGAAACGTCGCCACGCGAGGAGGTGGTGCAGGCACCTGCCACCTTCCAGCCCGCCCCGGCGCACCATGGATCGTCGGCCCACCTCTGGATGCTGCGAGACTACGTCGACCTCGTCAGCGACGACGACGACACTGGCGGCCACTGAAGACGGCGACATCGACGGGCGTAGCAGGAGCGCATGGGCGTCGTTTTTTATTTTGTTTTATGTTAATTATGGCACTGGACCATTAAGTGAATTGTGAAACTGGACCGTTTTGTGGTCGTGACCCCAAACTTATGTTTTAAGTTTTTTTAACTACGTTTATTTACTTTTAAAATCATTTTATTTTAGTTTTTCTGGGTTTTTTATCACGTCCAACACAGATATCTACTTTTCCGTCGTATCTACTTTTCCAAACACTTTTGCCCTTGTTTTGGACTCTAACTTGCATGATTTGAATGGAACTAACCCGAACTGGCGCTGTTTTCAGCAGAATTGCCATGGTGTTATTTTTGTGCAGAAATAAAAGTTCTCGGAATGACCTGAAAATCAACGGAGAATGATTTTGGAATATATAAAAAATACTGGAAGAAAGATCCACGTTAGGGGGCCCACGCCCTGTCCACGAGGGTGGGGGCGCGCCCTACCCCCTGGGCGCGCCCCCCTGCCGCGTGGGCCCCCTGACGCTCCACCGACCTCAACCTTGACTCCATATATTCACTTTTGGGGAGAAAATATCACGGAGAAGCATTCATCGCGTTTTACGATACGGAGCCGCCTCCAAGCCCTAAACTCTCTCGGGAGGGGCTAATCTGGAGTCCGTTCAGGGCTTTGGAGAGGGGAATCCGTGGCCATTGTCATCATCAACCTTCCTCAATCACCAATTTCATGATGCTCACCACCGTGTGTGAGTAATTCCATCGTAGGCTTGCTGGACGGTGATGGGTTGGATGAGATTTATCATGTAATCGAGTTATTTTTGTTAGGGTTTGATCCCTAGTATCAACTATGTTCTGATATTGATGTTGCTATGACTTTGCTATGCTTAATGCTTGTCACTAGGGCCCGAGTGCCATGATTTCAGATCTGAACCTATTATGTTTTCATCAATATATGAGAGTTCTTCATCCTATCTTGCAAGTCTATAGTCACCTATTATGTGTTATGATCCGTTAACCCCGAAGTGACAATAATCGGGATACTTACCAGTGATGACCGTAGTTTGAGGAGTTCATGTATTCACTATGTCTTAATGCTTTGGTCCGGTAATCTATTAAAAGGAGGCCTTAATATCGCTTAGTTTCCAATAGGACCCCGCTGCCACGGGAGGGTAGGACAAAAGATGTCATGCAAGTTCTTTTCCATAAGCACGTATGACTATATTCGGAATACATGCCTACATTACATTGATGAACTGGAGCTAGTTCTGCGTCACCCTAGGTTATGACTGTTACATGATCGATCGCATCCGGCATAATTCTCCATCACCGATCTAATGCCTATGAGCTTTTCATATATTGTTCTTCGCTTATTTACTTTTTTGCTTCTAGTGTTACAATCACTACAAAACCCAAAAATATTACTTTTACTATCGTTACCACTACTATCACATTACTTTGCTATTAAATATTTTGCCACAGATATTAAGTTTCCACGTGTCATTGAATTGACAACTCAGCTGCTAATACTTGAGAATATTCTTTGGCTCCCCTTGTGTCGAATCAATAAATTTGGGTTGAATACTCTATTCTCGAAAACTGTTGCGATCCCCTATACTTGTGGGTTATCAAGATCTTATTCTGGAGCCGTTGCCGGGGAGCATAGCTCTATTCTTTGAGTCACTTGGGATTTATATCTACTTATGGCTACCTCTTGAGCACTGCGTTGGTTTTCCCTTGAAGAGGAAAGGGTGATGTAGCAAAGTAGCGTAAGTATTTCCCTCAGTTTTTGAGAACCAAGGTATCAATCCAGTAGGAGATCACGCTCGAGTCCCACGCACCTACACAAACAAATAAGAACCTCGCAACCAACGCGATAAAGGGGTTGTCAATCCCTTCATGGTCACTTACGAGAGTGAGATCTGATAGATATGATAAGGTAATATTTTTGGTATTTTTATGATAAAGATGCAAAGTAAAATAAACGGCAAAAGAAATAACTAAGTGTTGGAAGATTAGTATGATGGAAGATAGACCCGGGGGCCATAGGTTTCACTAGTGGCTTCTCTCAAGAGCATAAGTATTACGATGGGTAAACGAATTACTGTCGAGCAATTGATAGAATTGAGCATAGTTATGAGAATATCTAGGTATGATCATGTATATAGGCATCACCTCCGCGACAAGTAGACCGAAACGATTCTGCATCTACTAATATTACTCCACACATCGACCGCTATCCAGCATGCATCTAGAGTATTAAGTTCATAAGAACAGAGTAATGCTTTAAGTAAGAAGACATGATGTAGAGGGATAAACTCATGCAATATGATATAAACCCCATCTTTTTATCCTCGATGGCAACAATAAAATACGTGTCGGTTCCCTTTCTGTCACTGGGATCGAGCACCGCAAGATTGAACCCAAAGCTAAGCACTTCTCCCATTGCAAGAAAGATCAATCTAGTAGGCCAAACCAAACTGATAATTCGAAGGGAATTGCAAAGATAAACCAATCATACATAAAAGAATTCAGAGAAGAATCAAATATTGTTCATAGATAATCTGGATCATAAACTCACAATTCATCAGATCTCGACAAACACACCGCAAAACAAGATTACATCGAATAGATCTCCAAGAAGATCGAGGAGAACTTTGTATTGAGATCCAAAGAGAGAGAAGAAGCCATCTAGCTAATAACTATGGACCTGTAGGTCTGAAATAAACTACTCACACATCACCGGAGAGGCCATGGAGTTGATGTAGAGGCCCTCCGTGATCGGTGCCCCTCCGGCGGAGCTTCGGAAAAGGCCCCAAGATGGGATCTCTCGGGTACAGAATGTTGCGGCGGTGGAATTAGGTTTTCGTGGTGCTCCTAGATTTTTGGGGGGTACTTGGATATATATAGGAGGAAGAAGTACGTTGGTGGAGCAACGAGGGGCCCACGAGGGTGGAGGGCGTGCTCAGGGGGGTAGGCGCGCCCCCTGCCTCGTGGCTTCCTCGGTTGTTTCTTGACGCCCACTCCAAGTCTCCTGGATCACGTATATTGAGAAAATCACGTTCTCAAAGGTTTCATTCAGTTTGGACTCCGTTTGATATTCCTTTTCTTCCAAACTCTAAAATAGGCAAAAAAACAGCAATTTGGGCTGGGCCTCCAGTTAGTAGGTTAGTCCCAAAAATGATATAAAAGTGTAAAATAAAGCCCATTAACATCCAAAATAGATAATATAATAGCATGGAGCAATCAAAAATTATAGACATGTTGGAGATGTATCAAGCATCCCCAAGCTTACTTCCTGCTCGTCCTCGAGTAGGTAAATGATAAAAGAAGAATTTTTGATGTGGAATGCTTTAATTTAATTTTTCTTTATTGTGGCATGAATGTTCAGATCCGAAAGATTCAAGATAAAAGTTTAATATTGACATAGAAATAATAATACTTCAAGCATACTAACTAAACAATCATTTCTTCTCAAAATATCATGGCCATAGAAAGTTATCCCTACAAAATCATATAGTCTGGCTATGCTCTATCTTCATCACACAAAATAGTTAAATCATGCACAACATGAGCGTGAGCCATGGACATAGCACTATATGTGGAATAGAATGGTGGTTGTGGAGAAGACGAAAAGGAGAAGATAGTCTCACATCAACTAGGAGTATCAACGAGCTATGGAGATGCCCATCAATAGATATCAATGCATGATGAGAGCATTCTTGTGTGATGAAAATGGAGCATGACCAAACTATATGATTTTGTAGGGATGAACTTTCTTTGGCCATGTTATTTTGAGAACACATGATTGCTTAGTTAGTATGCTTGAAGTATTATTATTTTTATGTCAATATTAAACTTTTATCTTGAATCTTTCGGATCTGAACATTCATGCCACAATAAAGAAAATTACATTGAGAAATATGTTAGGGAGTGAAAGTGCGTTATATCGACTAGAGGGGGGGTGAATAGGCGATTTTTACGAAAGTCTTCAAAACATGAGAGTTATGAAGACAAACAGCGAAGATTATGCCTATTACTATGCAGCGGAAGTTAGATTACACTGGGCCAGCCATGGTCAAGTATTTAGTAGAGTGAAAGCACAATGACAAACTACTGCAGTGTAATAAGGATCAGGTAGGAAGAAGTTATGAAGCCAAACAGTTCATACATTCACGTTGTGAAGACTAAAGATAAAGCAAGCATGCAATGGCTTCACAATGTGTAACAGTAAGAAGAGGAAGTGAAGATGAAACCAGTGACTCGTTGAAGACAATGATATGTTGGACCAGTTCCAGTTGCTATGACAACTGTACGTCTGGTTGGAGCGGCTAGGTATTTAAACCTTAGGACACACAGTCCCGGACACCCAGTCCTGAACACAGAGTTCAGGACACCAAGTCCTCACCGTATTCTCCTTGAGCTAAGGTCACTTAGTCCTCGCTCAATCACTCTGGTAAGTCTTCAAGGTAGACTCCCAAACCTTCACAGACTTCGTTCAATGGCAATCCACAATGTCTCTTGGATGCTCTGAACGCAACGCCTAACCGTCTGGAGGATTCACAGTCCCCAAGTGTAATAAGTCTTCAGATCACAGACACGAAGACTTAAGTGATGCCCAATTTACTCTGGCTCTGGGTGGTTAGGGCTTTTCTCCTCACTAGAAATTTTCTCTTAAAGGCTTCGAGGTGGGTTGCTCTCAAACGACAAAAGCCGTGCACTGAAATCTGAGAAGCCAACCGTTTATGGTTGTGGGGGTGGGCTATTTATAGCCACTTGGCAACCCGACCTGATTTGTCCGAAATGACCCTGGGTCACTAAGGAACTGACACGTGTCTCAACGGTCAGATTTCGAACTCTCATGGCAACTTTACTTGGGCTACAAGCAAAGCTGACTTGTCCGGCTCTGGACAAGATTCGCTCTCATTGTCTTCACTCGAAGACATAGGTTTTTTGATTTAGGCATCACTTCAGTCATTCTAACAGTACGGTGGTTCCTATGACTCAACACAAAATAAAAGGAACTACGAAAGATCTAAGTCTTCGAGCTCCATAGGCTTCATAACGTGTCTTCTTTTGTCATAGTCTTCAAAGTGAATATCTTCATATACCACCTTTGTCTTCAATGTCTTCATACATTTTTAGGGGTCATCTCTGGTAGTAAAACCGAATCAATGAGGGACTTCTACCTGTGTTTTCCTGCAATTCTCACAAACACATTAGTCCCTCAACTAGGTTTGTCGTCAATACTCCAAAACCAACTAGGGGTGGCACTAGATGCACTTACAATCTCCCCCTTTTTTGGTGATTGATGACAAACTAGTTGAAGTTTTCAACGGGGAATATATAAAGTGTGAAGTTTGTAAAGGAATTGTCTTCATAAGTTGCAAGGGCTCCCCCTGAAGATGTGCATATAAGTTAATTTGCTTTTGGAATGCAAATGCACATGGCAGGCTGTACTGGTGGAGATCCGCTTCAGCTTATGAGGACAATCCACTATGCATGTGAAAGTATATGAAGATAATGACATGCATAATGGAAAATGGACGTCTGCAAAATGAGATAAGTGCGGAATTTATCGTCGCACACGGAGTGGTAAACAAGTAACAGACGACCATCGAGTTTTAGTGTTTACAACTCAAAGAACCAAATGAAGAAAAAACAAGAGTTGTAAACACGAAGCAAAGTATAACAAAACATAAGGCACCCGCCCATTTTGACCCGCTTGAATACTATAAACATCGTATGCTTCTCCCCCTTTTGTCAGGAATGACCAAAAAGGTTTGAAGACATAGAGTTTACTACGCATTCCCGGGTGCAGCAGGGTCGGTGGAGTTGTTTGGCGGTGCAGAGCTTTGAGGTGCTGAAGCAGGTGGTGGTGAAGTAGCATCATCGTCTTCATCAATGATCCTTGCAGTAACTGTGGCAGTAGATGAAGAAAACTCAGAGTCTTCAAGTGACGGTGTGTTGCGCATCACAGCCCTTCTAGGAGGTGTGGTGTCAAATTTGAAGCGCTCTGTGAAGCCATCCTCTTCAAGTTCAGCTTCAGTGCAGATCATTGAGAGCCCTTTCCACGTACGACGGCAAGTCCCATGTGCAATGAAGGCATTCTTGGTGGTAAGGTTTCGAAGACGATTGACATCCACCAAGAGGCTCTTCATCTGACGTTTTAGCCAGTCGTGATGCCTATCTTGCTTTTGGTGAAGGGCCACAAGAAGCTCTCAGTCAGTGAGGACACGAGCACGCTTCTTGGGTCTTGGAGCATTTGTGCTATCTGTGGCTTCAGTAGATGCTGGTGCACGTGTAGTGCTAGCCATCGGATAGACCCTGGATATGGCTTCAATACCTTCAACATTCTGCGTGAAGCTCTGGTGTTCGGCATTCTGAAGACTTATTGGTTGCTTGTCTGGTTCAGGATATATGGCTTCATCAGAGGCATCCACATCTGGCAGGAAGATCCGATGGTTTCGGGCTGAGGGCTGATATGAGATTGCAGAGTGTAGTTTGATTAGCCTCATCACCCAAGGAGCATAGAACTTCAAACCAAATAATTCCGAGCCTGACGCTGCTAGTTGGCGGATGAAGAGGTCCTGTGCGTTGAAGCATTTGCCATGCATGATATAGAATATGAGAGTCTTCATTGCACCCTCAATCTTGGCATGTGGTGAGTGTCCCTTGATGGGCCAGAGAGTCCGCCGGATAATGTGATATATGGTCCTGGGCAGGTACTCTAGGTCTTCAACGAAGAACTCAGTTGGATAGGGTGCATCCTGAGGCAATGGCTTCATCATTGAGAGCATCTGACTCATATTGGGTTCAGGTCTCTGAAATATACTCTCAACAGCTTCAGAATGAAGTTGACAACCTTCTTCGAAGAATTCGCCTGGAGTGGGCAGGCCGGTGAGCTCAATGATATCAAATGCATTGGCTTCATGACGGACATTTCCAGTCATCCACTCCAGGATCCAAGTCTTCGGATCTCTGTTGTATCCTTTGATATGGAGAGTGGCATAAAACTGAAGCAGAAGCTCTTCGTTCCAGTGCTCTTCATCAGTCAAAAATGGCAGCAGACCCACTTGCCTGAAGCAATCCAGTGCTTCCTCAAGGCATGGCAGACCAGCAATGGCTTCAACCTCAAGGCGCTTGTGAGGGAAGATGCGACCTTGGTTGTATAAGATGCATGAATAATAACTGCGCTGAGAATAGCTCCAGAACCTGTCTGATATAATCCTTTCCCTTGAATAGGGGTTCTTGGAGCTATTAAAAAATGTGTTGTCTGCCTTGAAGCTGTTTATATCAAAGGAGCCAGGTGCTGCTGCAGGACCTGGGAACCTTGGAAGCCTTGGGACTGGCTTCTGTACATGAGGCCCGTGCTCTATGTGATAATCAAACTGTGGACCTGCAGCAGACTCAGGAACTGAAGTGTCTGGCTCAGTGGCTTCGCTGTTCGCTGGAGCATTTGGTGGGACGGGCTCCACATTGGCTTCAGTTTTTGTAGTTGTATGGACAACCTCAGGCACTTTCTCCTGGAGAACTGCATCTTGATGGAGCGAGGAAGTGGGTTTTGGAGGTGCTTCTTCATTGTCTTCGGCTGATGCAGCCGGAATTTCTGCAGACTGGACTTGAGGCCATGGACCTTTGCGAATCCTACGGAACGCAGACGACGCTTTTGGTGTCGGAGTGGGCTGGGCCTCAAGGTCTTCTTCCTCCTGAGGGCGATCCGCCCATGATTCATCTTGTGCCATTGGCGTCAGAGGACGACCAATACTGATGAGTTCGCTTGTTTCAAGCTGAGGAAGAGCTGCATCATCTTGCACATTGTCCTGATGACCAATGTCTTCAGCAGCTATTGGGTCGGTTGCTAGAATATCTTCAGCGTCAGGAGCCTCTGTGGGAGCAGGCTCATGAACTGTCAGTCTTCTTTCTGCATTGGGGTGAATGATAGAAAGGGGTTCAACCATCAAGGGCTCTGTGGGAGCATCCCTAGATTTCTTGGTCTTGCGCTTCTTTTTGCTGGGGGCAGTAGGAGAGGCTTCAGAGCTCTTCCTTTTTCTGGCTTCAGCTTCTGCAGCTCTTGTCTTCTTTAGCTCTGAATCTGTTGACCGGCTCTTTGGCTTCGAGCCAGTCGTGGCGGTTGGGAAGACAATCGGAGTTGCTTCATGTCCTGATGCTTCTGGTTCACTCACAGCAGACTGCTTCTTCTTATTTGCGGCCATCCTCGGGTCGATGCTAGGACGCCCAAGTGCCTTACGCTTTTCAGCCTCGTTGTAGGCTTGAACGCATTTTTCTTCCAAAGACTTCATCCTTTCACGCGAGCCCTGAGCTTCAGCATGCTTCTTCAGAAAGTTTTCTTTGAGCTCATGCAGCATGATTTTAAAGCTCCTCACTTCCTGCACGCTGAGGCTGGCCATGTGCTGCTTGAACTTAGCCTTTTCGTGATCAATCTTCTGCTTCAGCTCAACAATGCGCTAAGCAATGGCAAGTTCTGAAGCAATTGCGCCTTGGAAGGCGACGCTGAGTCCAACAGGCAGCTGCAGATCATTGAAGCTTATGTCTGGTGAGTCAAACCAATCATCGATGAAGCTGTGGATGATGGCGACATCAAAAAGAGGCAGATTGCTGAAGATTTCCGCTTCTTCCTTGCTTTTGATGAGCTGCTCTAGTGCGTCATCACCCAGATCCTCATCGCTGGATAGATCAATGGCTTCACTGCGCAGAATGGCAGCAGCAGTGAGCTCTTTGCCTGTTTGTTGCTGGGGCTCCTTTTCCTTCAGGTGCTTGGAGACGCGGGATACGTCTTCAGACTGCACACTGACTTCAGGAGGTGCAGTTTTCAATGGCTTCGCCCTTGAGATTTTTGAGGCAAGGGCCGGCTTTGAAGCTTTTGGTTTCTTTATTTGCTTTGGCTTCGGCACAGCAGGAGCTTCATCAGACTCAGAATCAGCTGGAGGGTTAGTCACAGCAGTCCCTTGGACTAAGATGTGGGTGATCAGGCCCTCAATATTGGCAAACGAACCGATGATATTGGGTTCCGCGTCACGTGTGCCATCTGCCCTTGGTGAGGAGGGACCAGGGTTGAAGTCAAGCCCAAATTTCTTCTTGTTTAGCTTCGCTGACTGTTGGGCAAACTGAAAGTTACGCTTGAAGAGATTGTCGTCACGACACCAGAGAAGTGACGACGGATGAGCATCTTCAAGCTGTGGTCCTCGGACCATGCATGGGTAGAAGCCTTGAACAATGGCTTCATCTCTGGTCCTGGGTACAAGGTTCTTGTATAAGATATCCCCCCATGGACTCTTGATAGCATTCTTTTCAGCATACTCCTGGGTGACGAAGCAGTATTTGAACCACCGTTCTGCCCAATAGCGTCGAATCAATTGGATTCGGGTCTTGCGCTGCCCATAGCTCTCTTCTGGATCTGTTTTGTACATTTCTGCCAAGTCTTCAGGCAGATCCTTAGAAGTTCCCTCGCGTCTCTGTCTGCCCCCCTTTCTTGCCGCTGCTACTGAAGCCATAAATTTTAGCTTGAAAGGCTTCAAAACTTTCAAAGGCTTCAAAGGCTTTCCTTTTCTGGACCAACAGGAACTGGCTTCAGGAGAGTTTATGTGATGCTGTAGGAATTCTGCAAATGAATGCAGACTATGAGAACCGAAGGATTCCCCCACGGACATATACCTGTGACAGCATTAAGGTGCGAGGGAAGGGGAAGAGGTCATATGCATTCTCAGAAGGTTTTGAAGATTAATCAGTTTAGAAGACATTGACCTCATTGTGCGAAGACATTCACTTATAGATAAGAAGTTGGTTCCAGATTTGTACGAATCCATAGATCAGTACAAGTGAGGAATCTAACTACTTTATGAAGCACAAGTGAATATACTAGGCATGTTATGAGATGCAGTGAGAGATCTAACTAGTGTGAAGAGAAACTTCTTATGGTAGAAAGTGACAGAACCGTGAGATCAAAAGAAGCTGTAAAAAGAAGTTTTATTTACCACACTGGAACTGCTGGACGGAAGGAAGTTGATGCCGAGCAGTTCAGTCCTCCGTGCCCTAACTTGGCGACGGAAAACACCTACGGCGACGGCGGAGAGGACGATGTCCGCGGTCGGCGTGAGGATGGCGTTGGAGAGGTTGCGGCAGCGAAGCGCATCGTCTCCGGCGTCATCGAGTGCTAGCGGTGGCGCTAGGGTTCGTGCGAGGGTGGAAGGAGATAATGACCGCAGTAAGTGTGAATTTATAGACTCAGGGGCGGCACTATCCTATTACGCAGGTGCCCCTGGCGGTTCGTATTTGAGGAACGCGTGGCCAGTTAGCGGAAGTTTGGGGTTTGTTCCACGTCCCACGCACGCCTAAATTGTCGGGCGGTCGTTCTTGCTTCTCCGGATTTTATGTGGAGGAATGAGCATTAAAAACAGATTTTATGGTTGTCTCTATATCTTCAGCTGACAAGGACGCAGTGAAGACATTCGACAGTTTCAATAGAATGCATATGACTTGGAGAGATAGAGTTAGAGATAGAAAGCATAGAGAGATTAGGGTCCGATCACATTCACTTAGTTCATAAGATTCAACCAAGAAGACATAGCTATAAGTGAATGCTGTAGAGGACAGAACACTAGAGTATATATATCTATATAGTCAACGTAGTGAAGATAATCGTGAAGACATGTTGAGTTCGAAGCCAAACCAAATGTGAAGATATTACAAGGTAACGCCATGAGTGAAACACTTCAAAATGGAACGTTTGGTGGTGGCGTTACCCACCATATAGGAAGTATTAGACCCAGACACGACGCACAATTATTGTGGCGCTCCAAAGTCAAATTCCATATTAATGTATTCACACTTAGGATGTATGTCTTCATTGATTGAAGATATACTTTACTTTGTGTGTTGCACATCTAAGTCATCAATATGCATAAGTGTTAGGATGAGTGCCTGATCACAGGACATTTGAGGATTCCAAGATATTTAGCTCACACCGTAACTTGCAAAACCTCTTCTCATCCAAGGGCTTGGTCAAGATATCTGCCAATTGCTCTTCAGTGTTGACGTGTATGATATCAATGTCTTCCTTTACAACATGATCTCTGAGGAAGTGATGACGAATTTCAATGTGCTTTGTCTTCGAGTGCTGAACTGGGTAGTTGGCAATCTTGATGGCGCTTTCGTTGTCGCAGTAAAGTGGCACTTGCTTCAGATGAATGCCATAATCCTTGAGTGTTTGCTTCATCCACAGAAGCTGAGCGCAGCAAGATCCAGCAGCAATGTATTCAGATTCAGCAGTGGAGAGAGATACACAGTTCTGCTTCTTTGAAGACCAACATACAAGTGATCGTCCCAGAAAGTGACATGTGCCTGATGTAGACTTGCGATCAACCTTGTCACCAGCATAATCAGCATCCGAAAATCCAACCAAATCGAACTCTGAGCCCTTTGGATACCATAATCCTAGAGTTGGGGTGTGAGCCAAATATCGAAGAATTCGCTTCACAGCTAAGTGATGCGATTCCTTTGGTGCCGCTTGAAATCGAGCACACATGCAAACACTAAGCATAATATCTGGCCTAGATGCACATAAATAAAGCAAAGACCCAATCATGGAGCGGTATACCTTTTGATCGAACTCTTTACCATTGTCATCAGGACCCAAATGATGTTTGGCTGGCATTGGTGTTGTGAAGACTTTGCAGTCTTGCATACTGAACTTCTTCAGGCAATCTTTGAGATACTTCTCTTGAGATATGAAGATGCCATTGTGCTGTTGGCGTATTTGAAGACCAAGGAAGAACTTCAGCTCCCCCATCATGGACATCTGATATTGCTCTTGCATCATATATCCAAACTCTTCACTGTACTTCTGATTGGTGCAGCCGAAGATAATGTCATCCACATATATTTGGCACAAAAACAGTTCACCATCATATGTCTTCGTGAAAAGAGTGGGATCCAGGGAACTAGGTATGAAGCCTTTGCTCTTCAGAAAGTACTTGAGTGTGTCATACCAGGCCCTAGGGGCTTGTTTGAGGCCATATAGTGCCTTGTTGAGCTTGTATACCATGTCAGGATGTTTTGGATTTTCAAAGCCAGGTGGCTGTGCAACATACACTTCTTCTTCAATCTTGCCATTGAGAAAGGCACTTTTCACATCCATTTGATATAGAAGTATGTTATGATGATTTGCATATGCCAGCAGTATGCGTATAGCTTCAAGCCTTGCCACAGGAGCAAATTTTTCATCGAAGTCAATGCCCTCCACTTGAGTATATCCTTGAGCAACAAGATGAGCTTTGTTTCTGACAACTTGACCATGCTCATCTTGCTTGTTGCGGTATATCCATTTGGTGCCTATTATGTTGTGCTTCCGTGGATCAGGACGCTTAACCAGTTCCCATACATTATTCAGCTCAAATTGTTGAAGTTCTTCTTGCATAGCTTGAATCCATTCAGGTTCCATGAAGGCTTCTTCAACTTTCTTGGGTTCTGATATTGATACGAAAGTGAAGTGCCCACAGAAATTTGCTAGCTGAGTTGCCCTTGAACGAGTGAGTGGACCAGGTGCATTGATGCTGTCGATTATTCTGTCAATCTGCACTTCATTTGCAACACGAGGATGTATAGGGCGAAGTCTTTGCTCTTGCTGATCTGTGTTGTTGTTGGGAGGAATGTATTCAGGTTGAGCAATGTCTTCATGTTGATCAGGTGCTGAGATGATAAGTTCTTCTTCAGGATGAGCTTCAGACGGTATAATCTCTCCAGTTCCCATAAGCTTGATTGACTCACTAGCTGGAACTTCATCTAGCACATTTGGTAGTTGCTCTCTTTGTGAACCATTTGTCTCATCAAACCGCACATCCACTGTTTCAACTACTTTGTAATGGAAGAGATTGAAGACTTTGTAGGAGTGTGAATCCTTTCCATATCCTAGCATAAAGCCCTCATGTGCTTTAGGTGCAAATTTTGAAGTGTGATGTGGGTCCTTGATCCAGCACCTTGAGCCAAATACTCTGAAGTAACTGACATTTGGCTTTTTGCCAGTTAGGAGTTCATAAGACGTCTTGTTTAGAAGCTTGTGAAGATAAACATGATTGACTGTATGGCATGCAGTATCAATGGCTTCAGTCCAGAATTTTCTTGGAGTCTTGTATTCATCTAGCATTGTTCTGGCCATCTCAATGAGTGTTCTGTTCTTGCGTTCAACGACGCCATTCTGCTGTGGCGTGTACGGAGCTGAGAATTCATGTGTGATACCCAAGGTATCCAGATATGTATCAAGGCCAGTGTTCTTGAATTCAGTGCCATTATCACTTCTGATGTGCTTTATCTTGGCGTCAAAATTGTTCATAGCTCGATTGGCGAAGCGTCTGAAGACATCCTGCACTTCAGTCTTGTACATGATTATGTGCACCCAAGTGTATCTAGAGTAATCATCAACAATGACGAAGCCATAGAGGCAAGCAGAAGTAGTGAAAGTTGAGTAGTGAGTGGGACCGAACAGATCCATGTGGAGCAGTTCGAAGGGTTGTGTAGTAGTCATGATTGTCTTCGAAGGATGTTTTGCCCTTGTCATCTTTCCTGCTTCATAGGCACCGCATAAGTGATCTTTCTTGAACTTGACGCCTTCGATGCCTATGACATGCTTCTTCTTCGCAAGGGTGTGGAGGTTCCTCATGCCAGCATGCCCAAGCCTCCGATGCCAAAGCCAGCATTCTGAAGCTCTTGCAAGAAGACATACTGCAAGTTGTGGTCCTGCTGAGAAATATACCACGTACAAATCACCTTTCCGATACCTTCAAACACTAGAGATTTGTCGGATTCCATTAGTACCAGGCAACGATATTTTCCAAACATTACGATCATATTCAAATCGCAAAGCATTGAGACAGACATTAAGTTGAAGCCAAGGGATTCAACAAGCATGACTTTATCCATGTGTTAATCCTTTGAGATTGTAACTCTACCTAGACCCAATACCTTACTTTTACCAGTGTCAGCAAATGTGATGTGGCTCTTGTCGGATGGACGTAATGTTGAGTCCATAAGAAGGCTTCTTTTGCCAGTCATGTGATTTGTACACCCACTGTCAATAATCCATTCTGAAGACTTTGAAGTCACTGGTGTCGTACCCTACAGTGCAGTTAGGGGGATAGGCTTCACGAAGGGTATTGTGAAGCATAAACATTTGACGAACCAGTGGGTTATGAAAACTTAGATCCAGATTAGGATTAATAGGGAGAGTAGCATGCAATTCAGGAACGAAGTACATAATGATGCCATTCGGGCATTTTATCTTACGCCCTACAAGATTTTTAAGGTCCCCAGCAATAGCATCAGAAGATTTTGTTTTTCTGCTGGAGACCTTCCCCTGCAAAAGAGAGTTAAGCTTTCTTAACCACCCACATCAAGGGTGGCTTAGAAGCAATAAGTCTAAGTGTAGCATTTGAGAATTTTGGCTTTGAAGCCTTAGCAAACAGTCTATCAGGTGGACAGCAATACTCATAGGAATAAGCATAATAATGTTTGGTCATATGAACATGACGGTTTGATGAACCGCTCTCATATTCATATGTCTGAGTATGGTTTCCCTACAAAACATTTGCGTTAGTGTGACTCAGATGAGTCCTCTGTTTGTATGAAGCCTTTGGACTGTATGAAGCCTTTGGTCTGAGGTTTGTCTTCTTCAAGTGAGGTGTCATGAAGACATTCACAGGAAGATTTTCCAGACACTTTTTGGAAACCCAGATCTTCTTCATAGGCGGTCCATTCCTGCAGTTAGTACCAATGTACCTGGCAAACACTTCACCATTCTGATTCTTAAACAGTTTATAGTTTGCATCAAAGGATTCATCAATTATAATGGGGTTAGCACAAGTGAATCCAGATAAGTTGGATGGATCTGCTGAAAGTTCCTTTGCAGCAACCCATGTGGTTTTGGGGTACTGCTCAGGTTTCCAGTAAGAGCCATCTGCATTGATTTTCCTCACAAATCCAACACCCTCTTTCCTAGGGTTTCGATTCAGAATTTGCTTCTTGAGGACATCACATAATGTCTGATGTCCTTTAAGACTTTTGTACATCCCTGTTTCAAGCAATGTCTTCAACCTAGCATTCTCATCAGCAATAGCAGTGGTATCCTCAGCAGAGGGGTTAGTTACCACATCAACAGTTGAGGATATTGCAACAGTAGTAGCAATGGAACATTCAGCAACAGAAGTAGCATTATCACGCTCAATGCATTTAAGACATGGTGGTTCAAATCCTTCCTGAGCGGGACTGATCTATTCGGCGCGAAGTGACTTGTTTTCCTTTTGAAGATCTTCATGAGCTGCTCTCAATTTCTCAAGTTCTTGCTTCCTTTGAAGATAATCATAGGAAAGCTTTTCATGAGTTGTTGAGAGAGTATCAAGACGATCTTCAAGTTCCTGATACTTAACATGAAGGATTTTTATGTCTTCAATTAAGGATTCAGATCGAGTCATTTCAGCACCCAACAGATCATCGCTTCTGTCTAACAGTTTTTGAATATGTTGCATAGCTTTCTGTTGTTCAGTTGCAATTTTAGCAAGTGTTTCGTAGCTGGGTTTTGAATCACAGTCAGAGTCATCGTCACTAGATGTTTGATAGCGAGTAGTGCGTGTGTTTACCTTGGCACCGCGTGCCATGAAGCAGTAGGTAGGAGTGGAGTCGTTCTTGTCATTTGCGTCGGTGTCGGTGATGCAGTCATTGTCTTCAGTGTTGAAGATGGACTTGGCGACGTATGCTGTAGCCAGACTCGCAATGCCAGAATCAGACTCCTCCTCAGACTCCACCTCTGCCTCCTCAGATGCGGACTCCTCCTCTGAATCCATCTCCTTTCCAACAAACGCACGTGCCTTGCCAGATGAGCTCTTCTTGTGTGATGAAGACTTTGATGAAGACTTGGAAGAAGACTTTGAGTATTTCTTCTTCTTCTTGTCGTCAGAATCATATTCCTTGCTCTTCTTCTTCCTTTTGTTCTCATTGTCCCACTGTGGACATTCAGAGATGAAGTGTCCAGTTTTCTTGCACTTGTGACATGTTTTCTTCTTGTAGTTATGAGCAGAAGCTTCATCATTCCTTGAGCTTGATCGTGAAGATTTTCTGAAGCCTTTCTTCTTGGTGAATTTTTGGAACTTCTTCACTAGCATTGCAAGTTCCCTTCCAATGTCTTCAGGATCATCAGAACTGCTGTCAGATTCTTCTTCAGATGAGGAAACAGCTTTTGCCTTCAAGGCACGAGTTCGCCCATAGTTTGGACCGTAGATATCTCTTTTCTCAGAAAGCTGAAACTCATGTGTGTTGAGCCTCTCAAGTATGTCAGATGGATCGAGTGTTTTGAAATCAGGACGTTCTTGAATCATCAGGGCCAGGATGTCAAACGAACTATCAAGTGATCTCAGCAGCGTCTTGACAATTTCATGTTTGGTGATCTCAGTGGCGCCGAGGGCTTGAAGCTCATTTGTGATGTCAGTGAGCCGGTCAAATGTGTGCTGGACATTCTCATTGTCATTTCGCTTGAAGCGGTTGAAGAGATTGCGAAGGACACTGATTCTTTGATCTCTCTGAGTTGAGATGCCTTCATTGACCTTGGAGAGCCAGTCCCAAACCAGCTTGGATGTCTTCAAAGCACTCACATGGCCATACTGTCCTTTGGTCAGATGACCACAGATGATGTTCTTGGCAGTAGAGTCCAGTTGAACGAATTTCTTGACATCAGCAGGAGTGACACCTTCTCCAGCCTTGGGAACGCCGTTCTCGACGACATACCATAGGTCGACGTCAATGGCTTCAAGATGCATACGCATCTTATTCTTCCAGTAGGGATATTCAGTTCCATCAAAGACGGGGCACGCAGCGGAGACTTTGATTATCCCTGCAGTCGACATAGCTAAAACTCCAGGTGGTTAAACCGAATCACACAGAACAAGGGAGCACCTTGCTCTGATACTAATTAAAAGTGCGTTATATCGACTAGAGGGGGGGTGAATAGGCGATTTTTACGAAAGTCTTCAAAACGTGAGAGTTATGAAGACAAACAGCGAAGATTATGCCTATTACTATGCAGCGGAAGTTAGATTACACTGGGCCAGCCATGGTCAAGTATTTAGTAGAGTGAAAGCACAATGACAAACTACTGCAGTGTAATAAGGATCAGGTAGGAAGAAGTTATGAAGCCAAACAGTTCATACATTCACGTTGTGAAGACTAAAGATAAAGCAAGCATGCAATGGCTTCACAATGTGTAACAGTAAGAAGAGGAAGTGAAGATGAAACCAGTGACTCGTTGAAGACAATGATATGATGGACCAGTTCCAGTTGCTGTGACAACTGTACGTCTGGTTGGAGCGGCTAGGTATTTAAACCTTAGGACACACAGTCCCAGACACCCAGTCCTGAACACAGAGTTCAGGACACCAAGTCCTCACCGTATTCTCCTTGAGCTAAGGTCACTTAGTCCTCGCTCAATCACTCTGGTAAGTCTTCAAGGTAGACTCCCAAACCTTCACAGACTTCGTTCAATGGCAATCCACAATGTCTCTTGGATGCTCTGAACGCGACGCCTAACCGTCTGGAGGATTCACAGTCCCCAAGTGTAATAAGTCTTCAAATCACAGACACGAAGACTTAAGTGATGCCCAATTTACTCTGGCTCTGGGTGGTTAGGGCTTTTCTCCTCACTGGAAATTTTCTCTTAAAGGCATCGAGGTGGGTTGCTCTCAAACGACAAAAGCCGTGCACTGAAATCTGAGCAGCCAACCGTTTATGGTTGTGGGGGCGGGCTATTTATTGCCACTTGGCAACCCGACCTGATTTGTCCGAAATGACCCTGGGTCACTAAGGAACTGACACGTGTCTCAACGGTCAGATTTCGAACTCTCATGGCAACTTTACTTGGGCTACAAGCAAAGCTGACTTGTCCGGCTCTGGACAAGATTCGCTCTCATTGTCTTCACTCGAAGACATAGGTTTTTTGATTTAGGCATCACTTCAGTCATTCTGACTGGTTCTCCTGGACCCCACTTAACAGTACGGTGGTTCCTATGACTCAACACAAAATAAAAGGAACTACGAAAGATCTAAGTCTTCGATCTCCATAGGCTTCATAACGTGTCTTCTTTTGTCATAGTCTTCAAAGTGAATATCTTCATATACCACCTTTGTCTTCAATGTCTTCATACATTTTTAGGGTTCATCTCTGGTAGTAAAACCGAATCAATGAGGGAGTTCTACCTGTGTTTTCCTGCAATTCTCACAAACACATTAGTCCCTCAACTAGGTTTGTCGTCAATACTCCGAAACCAACTAGGGGTGGCAGTAGATGCACTTAAAATCTCCCCTTTTTTGGTGATTGATGACAAACTAGTTGAAGTTTTCAACGGGGAATATATAAAGTGTGAAGTTTGTAAAGGAATTGTCTTCATAAGTTGCAAGGGCTCCCCCTGAAGATGTGCATATAAGTTAATTTGCTTTTGGAATGCAAATGCACATGGCAGGCTGTACTGGTGGACATCCGCTTCAGCTTATGAGGACAATCCACTATGCATGTGAAAGTATATGAAGATAATGACATGCATAATGGAAAATGGACGTCTGCAAAATGAGATAAGTGCGGAATTTATCGTCGCACACGGAGTGGTAAACAAGTAACAGACGACCATCGAGTTTTAGTGTTTACAACTCAAAGAACCAAATGAAGCAAAAACAAGAGTTGTAAACACGAAGCAAAGTATAATAAAACATAAGGCACCCGCCCATTTTGACCCGCTTGAAGACTATAAACATCGTATGCTTCTCCCCCTTTTGTCAGGAATGACCAAAAAGGTTTGAAGACATAGAGTTTACTACGCGTTCCCGGGCGCAGCAGGGTCGGTGGAGTTGTTTGGCGGTGCAGAGCTTTGAGGTGCTGAAGCAGGTGGTGGTGAAGTAGCATCATCGTCTTCATCAATGATCCTTGCAGTAACTGTGGTAGCAGATGAAGAAAACTCAGAGTCTTCAAGTGACGGTGTGTTGCGCATCACAGCCCTTCTAGGAGGTGAGGTGTCAAATTTGAAGCGCTCTGTGAAGCCATCCTCTTCAAGTTCAGCTTCAGTGCAGATCATTGAGAGCCCTTTCCACGTACGACGGCAAGTCTCATGTGCAACGAAGGCATTCTTGGTGGCAAGGTTTCGAAGACGATTGACATCCACCAAGAGGCTCTTCATCTGATGTTTTCAGCCAGTCGTGATGCCTATCTTGCTTTTGGTGAAGGGCCACAAGAAGATCTCGGTCAGTGAGGACACGAGCACGCTTCTTGGGTCTTGGAGCATTTGTGCTATCTGTGGATTCAGTAGATGCTGGTGCACGTGTAGTGCCAGCCATCGGATAGACCCTGGATATGGCTTCAATACCTTCAACATTCTGCGTGAAGCTCTGGTGTTTGGCATTCTGAAGACTTATTGGTTGCCTGTCTGGTTCGGGATATATGGCTTCATCAGAGGCATCCACATCTGGCAGGAAGATCCGATGGTTTCGGGCTGAGGGCTGATATGAGATTGCAGAGTGTAGTTTGATTAGCCTCATCACCCAAGGAGCATAGAACTTCAAACCAAATAATTCCGAGCCTGACGCTGCTAGTTGGCGGATGAAGAGGTCCTGTGCGTTGAAGCATTTGCCATGCATGATATAGAATATGAGAGTCTTCATTGCACCCTCAATCTTGGCATGTGGTGAGTGTCCCTTGATGGGCCAGAGAGTCCGCCGGATAATGTGATATATGGTCCTGGGCAGGTACTCTAGGTCTTCAACGAAGAACTCAGTTGGATAGGGTGCATCCTGAGGCAATGGCTTCATCATTGAGAGCATCTGACTCATATTGGGTTCAGGTCTCTGAAATATACTCTCAACAGCTTCAGAATGAAGTTGACAACCTTCTTCGAAGAATTCGCCTGGAGTGGGCAGGCCGGTGAGCTCAATGATATCAAATGCATTGGCTTCATGATGGACATTTCCGGTGATCCACTCCAGGATCCAAGTCTTCGGATCTCTGTTGTATCCTTTGATATGGAGAGTGGCATAAAACTGAAGCAGAAGCTCTTCGTTCCAGTGCTCTTCATCAGTCACAAATGGTAGCAGACCCACTTGCCTGAAGCAATCCAATGCTTCCTTAAGGCATGGCAGACCAGCAATGGCTTCAACCTCAAGGCGCTTGTGAGGGAAGATGCGACCCTGGTTGTATAAGATGCATGAATAATAACTGTGCTGAGAATAGCTCCAGAACCTGTCTGATATAATACTTTCCCTTGAATAGGGGTTCTTGGAGCTATTAAAAAATGTGTTGTCTGCCTTGAAGCTCTTTATATCAAAGGAGCCAGGTGCTGCTGCAGGACCTGGGAACCTTGGAAGCCTTGGGACTGGCTTCTGGACATGAGGCCTGTGCTCTATGTGATAATCAAACTGTGGACCTGCAGCAGACTCAGGAACTGAAGTGTCTGACTCAGGAACTGAACTGTGAACCTATTAACCGGAGGCCCAGCCCAAATTGCTATTTTTTGCCTATTTCCGTGTTTCGCGGAAAAGGAATATCAAACGGAGTCCAAACGGAATGAAACCTTTGGGAGCATGATTTTTGAAACAAACGTGATCCAGAGAACTTGGAGTGGACGTCAAGCAATCAATGAGAAGGCCACGAGGCAGGGGGGCGCGCCCTCCACCCTCGTGGGCCCCGCGTTGATCCACCGACCTACTTCTTCTCCTATATATATTCATATACCCTGCAAACATCCAGGAGCACCACGAAACCCTATTTCCACCGTCACAACCTTCTGTACCCAAGAGATCCCATCTTGGGGCCTTTTCTGGAGCTCTGCCAGAGGGGGCATCGATCACGGGGGGGGGGGGGGGGGGGTGGGGGGGGGGCTCTACATCAACTCCATGGCCCCTCTGATGATGTGTGAGTAGTTTACCTCAGACCTTCAGGTCCATAGCTAGTAGCTAGGTAGCTTCTTCTCTCTCTTTGGATCTCAATACAAAGTTCTCCTCGATTCTCTTGGAGATCTATTCGATGTAATCTTCTTTTGCGGTGTGTTTGTCGAGATCCGATGAATTGTGGGTTTATGATCAAGTTTATCTATGAACAGTATTTGAATCTTCTCTGAATTCTTTTATGTATGATTGGTTTATCTTTGCAAGTCTCTTCGAATTATCAGTTTGGTTTGGCCTACTAGATTGATCTTTCTTGCAATGGGAGAAGTGCTTAGCTTTGGGTTCAATCTTGCGGCGCTCGGTCCCAGTGACAGAATGGGAAACGACACGTATTGTATTGTTTCCATCGAGTATAAAAAGATGTGGTTTACATCATATTGCATGAGTTTATCCCTCTACATCATGTCATCTTGCTTAAGGCGTTACTCTGTTCTTATGAACTTAATACTCTAGATGCATGCTGGATAGCGGTCGATGTGTGGAGTAATAGTAGTAGATGCAGGCAGGAGTCGGTCTACTTGTCAAGGACGTGTTGCCTATATACATGATCATACCTAGATATTCTCATAATTATTCGTTTTTCTATCAATTGCTCGACAGTAATTTGTTCATCCACCGCAATACTTATGCTATCTTGAGAGAAGCCACTAGTGAAACCTATGGCCCCTGGGTCTATTTTCCATCATTCAAGTTTCTAATCTATTTTATTTTGCAATCTTTACTTTCAATCTATATCATAAAAATACCAAAAATATTTATCTTATTATTATTATCTCTATCAGATCTCACTCTTGCAAGTGGCCGTGAAGGGATTGACAACCCCTTTATCGCGTTGGTTGCGAGGTTCTTATTTGTTTGTGTAGGTACGAGGTGACTCGCGCGTGGTCTCCTGCTGGATTGATACCTTGGTTCTCAAAAACTGAGGGAAATACTTACGCTGCTTTACTGCACCACCCTTTCCTTTTCAAGGGAAAACCAACGCAGTGCTCGAGAGGTAGCATAACCCGACACAGGTAGTAAAGGTAAATTCTCTCTATAGATATGATAAAGCTGAAATCCCTCCTACTAAGTTTGCTAGCTAATGTTTGGATGAATTTGATAACTTTATGGTTGAGAAAGAAGATTTTAATACTTATGTTGGTAGACAATTGAAACATAATGCTTACATGATTGAACACTTAAGTGATTATATGGCTAGTGTTAAAGGTGAACTTAAACTTATTAGTAAACATGCTTCTATGGTTACCACTCAAGTAGAACAGGTACTTAAAGCTCAGAATGATTTGCTTAGTGAATTGAATAGTAAAAATAATGACTTTGCTGTTAGAGTTGCAACAAGAGGAGGTAAAGTGACTCAGGAACCTTTGTATCCTGAGGGCCATCCTAAGAGAATTGAGCAAGATTCTGAGAGAACTACTATAGATGCACCTAGTCCTTCTAAGAGGAAGAAAAATAAAAATGATAGGACTTTGCATGCTTCTAGTGAACCTGTTGTTGACACACCTGAGAATCCCAATGATATTTCTATTTCCGATGCTGAAACACAATCTGGTAATGAACATGAACCTAGTGATAATGTTAATGATGATGTTCATGTTGATGCTCAACCTAGTAATGATAATGATGTAGAGATGAACCTGTTGTTGATCTTGATAACCCACAATCAAAGAATCAACGTTATGATAAGAGATACTTTGTTGCTAGGAAGCACGGCAAAGAAAGAGAACCATGGGTTCAGAAACCGATGTCTTTTCCTCCTAAACCATCCAAGGAAAAGGATGATGAGGATTTTGAGCGCTTTGCTGAAATGATTAGACATATCTTTTTGCGTATGCGTTGGACTAGTATGCTTAAAATGAACCCTTATGCTAAGTATATGAAGGATATTGTTACTAATAAGAGAAAGATACCGGAAGATGAAATTTCCACCATGCTTGCTAGTTATACTTTTAAGGGTGGAATAACAAAGAAACTTGGAGACCTAGGAGTACCAACTATACCATGCTCCATTAAAAGAAACTATGTTAAAACTGCTTTATGTGATCTTGGAGCCGGTGTTAGTGTTATTTGTTGGAAATATGCCCTAGAGGCAATAATAAAATGGTTATTATTATATTTCCTTATTCATGATAATTGTCTATTGTTCATGCTATAATTGTGTTATCCGGAAATCGTAATACATGTGTGAATACATAGCCCACAACATGTCCCTAGTGAGCCTCTACTTGACTAGCTCGTTGATCAATAGATGGTTACGGTTTCCTGACCATGGACATTGGATGTCGTTGATAGCTGGATCACATCATTAGTAGAATGATGTGATGGACAAGACCCAATCCTAAGCCTAGCACAAGATCGTGTAGTTCGTATGCTAAAGCTTTTCTAATGTCAAGTATCTTTTCCTTAGACCATGAGATTGTGCAACTCCCGGATACCGTAGGAATGCTTTGGGTGTGACAAACGTCACAACGTAACTGGGTGGCTATAAAGGTGCTCTACGGGTTTCTCCGAAAGTATCAGTTGGGTTAGCACAAATCGAGACTGGGATTTGTCACTCCGTATGACGGAGAGGTATCTTTGGGCCCACTCGGCAAGACATCATCGTAATGAGATCAATGTGACTAAGGGGTTGGTCACAGGATGATGTGTTACAGAACGAGTAAGGAGACTTTCCGTAACGAGATTGAATAAGGTATCGGTATACCGACGATCGAATCTCGGGCAAGTGCTATACCGGTAGACAAAGGGAATCGTATATGGGATTGATTGAATCCTTGACATCATGGTTCATCCGATGAGATCATCATGGAACATGTGGGAGCCAACATGGGTATCCAGATCCGGCTGTTGGTTATTGGCCGGAGAGATGTCTCAGTCATGTCTGCATAGTTCCCGAACCCATAGGGTCTACACACTTAAGGTTCGATGACGCTAGGGTTATAGGGAATAGATGTACGTGGTTACCGAATGTTGTTCGGAGTCTCGGATGAGATCCCGGACATCACGAGGAGTTCCGGAATGGTCCGGAGGTAAAGATTTATATATGGGAAGTCTAGTTTCAGCCACCGAAAAGGTTTCGGGGTTTATCGGTATTGTACCGGGACCACCGAAGGGGTTCCGGGGGTCCACCGGGAGGGTCCATCTGCCCCGAAGGTCCTAATGGGCTGTATTTGGGTGGGAACCAGCCCCTTAGTGGGGTGGTGTGCCCCCAAGGGCCCAAGGCGCCTAGGGTTGGAAACCCTAGGGGGCGCTGCCCCCCGGGGGGCGGGCGTCCCCCTAGTTGGAAACCCTAAGGGGGCCGCTGCCCCCCCCCCCCGAGGGGCTGCCACCCCGGGGGCCGCCCCCCCCCCTCTAGATGGATCTAGGGGGCCGGCGCCCCCTGATACGTCTCCAACGGATCTATAATTTTTGATTGCTCCATGCTATATTATCTATTGTTTTGGACTATATTGCGCTTTATTTTCCACTTTTATATTATTTTTGGGACTAACCTATTAACCGGAGGCCTAGCCCAGAATTGCAGTTTTTTGCCTATTTCAGTGTTTCGAAGAAACGGAATATCAAACGGAGTCCAAACAGAAAAATCCTTTTTGGAACGTGATTTTCTTCTCGGATAAGACCCAGGAGACTTGGACCCTACTCCAAGAAGTACCGGAGGCGGTCACGAGGGTAGGGGCGCCCCCCCTATAGGGCCGCCCCCTGCCTCGTGGGCCCCTTGATGCTCCACTAACGTACTCCTTCCTCCTATATATACCCACGTACCCCCAAACGATCAGAACAGGAGCCAAAAACCTAATTCCACCGTCGCAACTTTCTGTATGCATGAGATCCCATCTTGGGGCCTGTTCCGGAGCTCCGCCGGAGAGGGCCGTCATCACGGAGGGCTTCTACATCATCATAGCCCCTCTGATGAATTGTGAGTATTTTACCTCAGACCTTCGGGTCCATAGTTATTAGCTAGATGGCTTCTTCTCTCTTTTTGGATCTCAATACAATGTTCTCCCCCTCTCTTGTGGAGATCTATTCGATGTAATCTTCTTCTTTTGCGGTGTGTTTGTTGAGACCAATGAATTGTGGGTTTATGATCAAGTCTATCTATGAACAATATTTGAATCTTCTCTGGATTCTTTTATGTATGATTGGTTATCTTTGCAAGTCTCTTCGAATTATCCGTTTGGTTTGGCCAACTAGATTGGTAGTTCTTGCCATGGGAGAAGTGCTTAGCTTTGGGTTCGATCTTGCGGTGTTCTTTCCCAGTGACAGAAGGGGCAGCAAGACACGTATTGTATCGTTGCCATCGAGGATAACAAGATGGGGTTTCTTTCATATTGCATGAATTTATCTCTCTACATCATGTCATCTTGCTTAAAGCATTGCTCTGTTTTCAACTTAATACTCTAGATGCATGCTGGATAGCGGTCGATGAGTGGAGTAATAGTAGTAGATGCAGAATCGCTTCGATCTACTTGTCACGGACGTGATGCCTATATACATTATCATGCCTAGATATTCTCATAACTATGCTCAATTCTGTCAATTGCTCAACAGTAATTTGTTCACCCACCGTAGAAAACTTATGCTCTTGAGAGAAGCCACTAGTGAAACCTATGGCCCCCGGGTCTATTCTCATCATATGAATCTCCATCACTTTAATCTTGCTTTGTTTTTACTTTGCCTTTTACTTTTCACTTTGCATATTTATATCAAAAATACCAAAAATATTATCTATTGGATCTCACTTTCGTAAGTGACCGTGAAGGGATTGACAACCCCTAATCGCGTTGGTTGCGTTGAGCTCTTTGTGTTGTGTAGGTACGAGGGACTTGCGCGTGGCCTCCTACTGGATTGATACCTTGGTTCTCAAAAACTGAGGGAAATACTTACGCTACTCTGCTGCATCATCCTTTCCTCTTCGGGGAAAACCACCCCTCCCCTTCCCCTATATATAGTGGGGGTTTGGGGGCTGCCAGAGACACGAGTCCCCCTCTCCCTCCTCGTCTCTCGCAGTGCTTGGCGAAGCCCTGCTGGAGTGCCACGCTCCTCCACCAACACCACGCCGTCGTGCTGCTGCTGGACGGAGTCTTCCACAACCTCTCCCTCTCTCCTTGTTGGATCAAGGCGCGGGAGATGTCATCGGGCTGCACGTGTGTTGAACGCGGAGGCACCGTTGTTCGGTGCTTAGATCGGAATCAATCGCGATCTGAATCGCTACGAGTACGACACCTTCATCCGCGTTCTTGTAATGCTTCCGCATCGCGATCTTCAAAGGTATGAAGATGCACTCCCCTCTCATTGCTAGTGAGCTCCATAGATTGATCTTGGTGATGTGTAGAAATTTTTTAATTTCTACAACGATCCCCAATAGTGGCATCATGAGCTAGGTCTATGTGTAGTTTCTATGCACGAGTAGAACACAAATTGTTGTGGGCGTCGATTTTGCCAATTTACTTGCCGTTACTAGTTTTATCTTGATTCAGCGGCATCGTGGGGTGAAGCTGAAGGAAATATGCCCTAGAGGGAATAATAAAGTTATTATTTATTTCCTTATATCATGATAAAAGTTTATTATTCATGCTAGAATTGTATTAACCGGAAACATAATACATGTGTGAATACATAGACAAACAGAGTATCACTAGTATGCCTCTACTTGACTAGCTCGTTAATCAAAGATGGTTATGTTTCCTGACCATGGACAAAGAGTTGTTATTTGATTAACGGGATCACATCATTAGTTGAATGATCTGATTGACATGACCCATTCCATTAGCTTAGCACCCGATCGTTTAGTATGTTGCTATTGCTTTCTTCATGACTTATACATGTTCCTATGACTATGAGATTATGTAACTCCCGTGTGCCGGAGGAACACTTTGTGTGCTACCAAACGTCACAACGTAACTGGGTGATTATAAAGGTGCTCTACAGGTGTCTCCAAAAGGTACATGTTGGGCTGACGTATTTTGAGATTAGGATTTGTCACTCCGATCGTCGGAGAGGTATCTCTGGGCCCTCTCGGTAATGCACATCACTTAAGCCTTGCAAGCATTGCAACTAATGAGTTAGTTGCGGGATGATGTATTACGGAACGAGTAAAGAGACTTGCCGGTAACGAGATTGAACTAGGTATTAGATATCGACGATCGAATCTCGGGCAAGTAACATACCGATGACAAAGGGAACAACGTATGTTGTTATGCGGTCTGACCGATAAAGATCTTCGTAGAATATGTAGGAGCCAATATGGGCATCCAGGTACCGCTATTGGTTATTGACCGGAGACGTGTCTCGGTCATGTCTACATTGTTCTCGAGCCCGTAGGGTCCGCACGCTTAAGGTTCCGATGACAGTTATATTATGAGTTTATACGTTTTGATGTACCGAAGGTTGTTCGGAGTCCCGGATGTGATCACAGACATGACGAGGAGTCTCGAAATGGTCGAGACATAAAGATTGATATATTGGAAGCCTATGTTTGGATATCGGAAGTGTTCTGGGTGAAAATCGGGATTTTACCGAAGTACCGGGAGGTTACCGGAACCCCCCGGGAGATATATGGGCCTTAGTGGAAAAGAGAAGAGGCAGCCAGAGATGGGCCGCGCACCCCTCCCCTCCCTTGGTCCGAATAGGACAAGGAGAGGGGGCCGGCCCCCCTTCCTCTTTTCCCCCCTCCGTGAATCCTATTCCAACTAGGATTAGGGGGGGGGGAATCCTACTCCCGAAGGGAGTAGGACTCCTCCTGGCGCGCCTCTCCTAGGCCGGCCGCACCCCCCCTTGAGCCTTTATATACGGAGGCAGGGGCACCCCAGAGGAACACAAGTTGATCCACGTGATCATATTCTTAGCCGTGTGCGGCACCCCCTGCCACCATAGTCTTCGATAATATTGTAGCGGTGCTTAGGAGAAGCCCTGCGACAGTAGTACATCAAGATCGTCACCACGCCGTCGTGCTGACGGAACTCTTCCCCGACACTTTGCTGGATCGGAGTCCGGGGATCATCATTGAGCTGAACGTGTGCTAGAACTCGGAAGTGTCGTAGTTTCGGTGCTTGATCGGTCGGGCCGTGGAGACGTACGACTACATCAACCAAACACTTCCGTTGTCGATCTACAAGGGTACGTAGATCACACTCTCCCTCTCGTTGCTATGCATCACTATGATCTTGCGTGTGCGTAGGAATTTTTTTGAAATTACTACGTTCCCCAACAGAAGTGGCCCGGACCGACCTTACACGTACGCTTACGTGAGACAGGTTCCACCGACTAACATGCACTAGTTGCATAAGGTGGCTAGCGGGTGTCTGTCTCTCCCACTTTAGTCGGATCGGATTCTATGAAAAGGGTCCTTTTGAAGGGTAAATAGAAATTGGCATATCACGTTGTGTTTTTGGCGTAGGTAAGAAACGTTCTTGCTAGAAACCTATAGCAGGCACGTAAAAATTTGCAACAACAATTAGAGGACGTCTAACTTGTTCTTACAACATATGTCGTGTGATGTGATATGGCCAAAAGGATGTGATGAATGATATATGTGATATATGAGATTGATCATGTTCTTGTATAGGAATCATGACTTGCATGTCAATGATTATGACAACCGGCAGGAGCCATAGGAGTTGTCTTAATTTATTGTATGACCTGCGTGTCAATGAAAACGCCATGTAATTACTTTACTTTATTGCTAACCGTTAGCTATAGTAGTAGAAGTAATAGTTGGTGAGACAACTTCATGAAGACACGATGATGGAGATTATGATGATGGATATCATCGTGTCATGCCGGTGACGATGATTATCATGGCGCCCCGAAGATGGAGATCAAAAGGAGCAAAATGATATTGGCCATATCATGTCACTATTTGATTGCATGTGATGTTTATCCTGTTTTTACATATTATTTGCTTAGAAATACGGAAGCATAAATAAGATGATCCCTCATTAAAATATCAAGAATTGTGTTCCCCCTAACTGTGCACCGTTGCTAAGGTCCGTTGTTCCGAAGCACCACGTGATGATCGGGTGTGATAGGTTCTAACGTTCGCATCCAACGGGTGTAAGCTAGATTTACACACGCAATACACTTAGGTTGACTTGACGAGCCTAGCATGTACAGACATGGCCTCGGAACACGGAAGACCGAAAGGTCGAACATGAGCCGTATAGAAGATACGATCAACATGAAGATGTTCACCGAAGATGACTAGTCCGTCTCACGTGATGATCGCACACGGCCTAGTTGACTCGGATCATGTATCACTTACATGACTAGAGGGATGTCTATCTGAGTGGGAGTTCATTAAATAATTTGATTAGATGAACTTAATTATCATGAACATAGTCTAAAACTTTCAATATATCTTGTAGATCAAATGGCCCACGCTAATGTTGCCCTCAACTTCAATGCATTCCTAGAGAAAACCAAGCTGAAAGACGATGGTAGCAACTACACGGACCGGGTCTGTAACCTAAGGATTATCCTCATAGCTGCCAAGAAAGCATATGTCCTTGAAGCACCGCTAGGTGATGCACCTGTTTCCCAGCAACTCAAGACATTATGAACGCCTGGCAGTCGCGTAGTGATGATTACTCCCTGGTTCAGTGCGGCATGCTTTACAGCTTAGAACCGGGGCTCCAAAAGTGTTTTGAGCAGCACGGAGCATATGAGATGTTCGAAGAGCTGAAAATGGTTTTCCGAGCTCATGCCCGGGTCGAGAGATATGAAGTCTCCGACAAGTTCTATAGGTGTAAGATGGAGGAGAACAGTTCTGTCAGCGAGCACATACTCAAAATGTCTGGGTTGCACAACCACTTATCTCAGCTGGGAGTTAATCTCCCGGATGATGCGGTCGTTGACAGAATCCTTCAGTCGCTCCCACCTAGCTACAAGAGCTTTGTGATGAACTTCAATATGCACGGATGGAAAAGACCATTCCTGAGGTATATTCAATGCTGAAATCAGCGGAGGTGGAGATCAAAATGGAACATCAAGTGTTGATGGTGAATAAAACAACTAAGTTCAAGAAAGGCAAGGGTAAGAAGAACTTCAAGAAGGATGGCAAGGGAGTTTCCACGCCCGGTAAGACAGTTGCTGGGAAGAAGCCAAAGCATGGACCCAAGCCTGAGACTGAGTGCTTTTATTGCAAGGGAAACGGTCACTGGAAGCGGAACTGCCCCAAGTACTTAGCGGATAAGAAGGCCGGCAATACCAAAGGTATATGTGATATACATGTTATTGATGTGTACCTAACCAGCGCTCGTAGTAGCTCCTAGGTATTTGATACCGATGCGTTGCTCATATTTGTAACTCAAAACAGGAGCTGCGGAATAAGCGGAGACTGGCGAAGGACGAGGTGATGATGCGCGTCGGGAATGGTTCCAAGGTCGATGTGGTCACCGCCGGCACGCTACCTCTACATTTACCTACGGGATTAGTTTTAAACCTCAATAATTGTTATTTAGTACCAGCTTTAAGCATGAACATTGCATCTGGATATCGTTTAATGCGAGATGGCTACTCATTTAAATCTGAGAATAATGGTTGTTCTATTTATATGAGAGATATGTTTTATGGTCATGCCCCGCTGGTCAATGGTTTATTCTTATTGAATCTCGAACGTTATGTTACACATATTCATAGTGTGAATGCCAAAAGATGTAAGGTTGATAATGATAGTCCCACATACTTGTGGCACTGCCGCCTTGGTCACATTGGTGTCAAACGCATGAAGAAACTCCATGTAGATGGACTTTTGGAGTCTCTTGATTATGAATCATTTGACACGTGCAAACCATGCCTCATGGGAAAAATGACCAAGACTCCGTTCTCCGGAACAATGGAGCGAGCAACCAACTTATTGGAAATCATACATACTGATGTGTGTGGTCCAATGAGCATTGAGGCTCACGGTGGTTATTGTTATGTTCTCACTCTCACTTATGACTTAAGTAGATATGGGTATGTCTACTTAATGAAGCACAAGTCTGAGACCTTTGAAAAGTTCAAGGAATTTCAGAGTGAGGCTGAGAATCAACGTGACCGGAAAATCAAGTTCTTACGATCAGATCGTGGGGGAGAATATTTGAGTCACGAATTTGGCACGCACTTAAGGAAATGTGGAATTGTTTCACAACTCACGCCGCCTGGAACACCTCAGCGTAATGGTGTGTACGAACGTAGAAATCGCACTCTATTGGATATGGTGCGATCCATGATATCTCTTACCGACCTACCGCTACCATTTTGGGGTTATGCTTTAGAGACTGCAACATTCACTTTAAATAGGGCTCCGTCGAAATCCGTTAAGACGACACCGTATGAATTATGGTTTGGGAAGAAACCTAAGTTGTCGTTTCTAAAAGTTTGGGGATGCGATGCTTATGTCAAGAAACTTCAAACTGAAAAGCTCGAAACCAAATCGGAAAAATGCGTCTTCATAGGATACCCTAAGGAAACTATTGGGAATACCTTCTACCTCTGATCTGAAGGCAAGATCTTTGTTGCCAAGAATGGATCCTTTCTAGAGAAAGAGTTTCTCTCTAAAGAAGTAAGTGGGAGGAAAGTAGAACTTGATGAAGTATTGCCTCTTGAACCGGAGAGTAGCGTAGCTCAAGAAAATATTTATGTGGTGCTTGCACCGACTAGAGAGGATGTTAATGATGATGATCATGAAACTTCAGATCAAGTTGCTACTGAACTCCGTAGGTCCACAAGGACACGTTCCACACCAGAGTGGTACGGCAACCCTGTCCTGGAAATCATGTTTTTAGACAATGGTGAACCTTCGAACTACGAAGAAGCGATGGCGGGCCCGGATTCTGACAAATGGCTTGAAGCCATGAAATCCGAGATAGGATCCATGTATGAAAACGAAGTATGGACTTTGACTGACTTGCCCGATCGGTGAGCCATAGAAAATAAATGGATCTTTAAGAAGAAGACAGACACGGATGGTAATGTAACCATCTATAAGGCTCGGCTTGTCGCTAAGGGTTATTGACAAGTTCAAGGGGTTGACTACGATGAGACCTTCTCACCGTAGCGAAGCTGAAGTCTGTCCGAATCATGTTAGCAATTGCCGCATTATATGATTATGAGATATGGCAAATGGACGTCAAAACGGCATTCCTTAATGGTTTCCTTAAGGAAGAACTTTATATGATGCAGCCAGAAGGTTTTGTCGATCCTAAGAATGCTGACAGGGTGTGCAAGCTCCAACACTCGATCTATGGGCTGGTGCAAGCATCTCGGAGTTGGAACATTCGATTTGATGAGATGATCAAAGTGTTGGGGTTTACACAGACTTATGGAGAAGCCTGTGTTTACAAGAAAGTGAGTGGGAGGTCTACAACATTTCTCATATTATATGTGGATGACATACTATTGATGGGAAATGATATAGAACTCTTGGAAAGCATAAAGGCCTACTTGAATAAGTGTTTTTCAATGAAGGACCTTGGAGAAGCTGCTTACATATTAGGCATCAAGATCTATAGAGATAGATCGAGACGCCTCATTGGTCTTTCACAAAGCACGTACCTTGACAAGATATTGAAGAACTTCAATATGGATCAGTCCAAGAAGGGGTTCTTGCCTGTACTGCAAGGTGTGAGATTGAGCACGGCTCAATGCCCGACCATGGTAGAAGATAGAGAAAAGATGAGTGTCATCCCCTATGCCTCGGCCATAGGGTCTATTATGTATGCCATGCTCTGTACCAGACCTGATGTAAACCTTGTCGTAAGTTTGGTAGGAAGGTACCAAAGTAATCCCGGCATGGAACACTGGACAGCTGTCAAGAATATCCTGAAGTACCTGAAAAGGACTAAGGATATGTTTCTCATTTATGGAGGTGACGAAGAGCTCGTCGTAAAGGGTTACATCGATGCTAGTTTCGACACAGATATGGATGACTCCAAGTCACAAACCAGATACGTGTATATTTTGAATGGTGGGGCAGTCAGCTGGTGCAGTTGCAAACAAAGCGTCGTGGCGGGATCTACATGTGAAGCGGAGTACATGGCATCCTCGGAGGCAGCACATGAAGCAATCTGGATGAAGGAGTTCATTACCGACCTAGGAGTTATTCCTTATGCGTCGGGCCCGATGACTCTCTTCTGTGACAGCATTGGAGCTATTGCCCTTGCCAAGGAGCCTAGGTTTCACAAGAAGACCAGGCATATCAAGCGTCGCTTCAACTCCATTCGTGAAAATGTTCAAGATGGGGACATAGAGATTTGTAAAATGCATACGGACCTGAATGTCGCAGATCCATTAGCTAAACCTCTTCCATGAGAAAAACATGATCAAGAGCAGAACTCCATGGGTGTTCGATTCATCACAATGTAACTAGAATATTGACTCTAGTGCAAGTGGGAGACTGTTGGAAATATGCCCTAGAGGAAATAATAAAATGGTTATTATTATATTTCCTTGTTCATGATAATTGTCTATTGTTCATGCTATAATTGTGTTATCCGGAAATCGTAATACATGTGTGAATACATAGACCACAACATGTCCCTAGTGAGCCTCTAGTTGACTAGCTCGTTGATCTATAGATGGTTACGGTTTCCTGACCATGGACATTGGATGTCGTTGATAATGGGATCACATCATTATGAGAATGCTGTGATGGACAAGACCCAATCCTAAGCCTAGCATAAGATCATGTAGTTCCTATGCCGAAGCTTTTCTAATGTCAAGTATCTTTTCCTTAGACCATGAGATTATGCAACTCCCGGATACCGTAGGAATGCTTTGGGTGTGCCAAACGTCACAATGTAACTGGGTGGCTATAAAGGTGCACTATGGGTATCTCCAAAAGTATCTGTTGGGTTGGCACGAATCGAGACTGGGATTTGTCACTCTGTATGACGGAGAGGTATCTCTGGGCCCACTCGGTAAGACATCATCGTAATGAGCTCAATGTGACAAAGGGGTTGGTCACGGGATGATGTGTTACGGAACGAGTAAAGAGACTTGCCGTAACGAGATTGAACAAGGTATCGGTATACCGACGATCGAATCTTGGGCAAGTGCTATACCGGTAGCCAGAGGGGATCGTATACGGGATTGATTGAATCCTTGACATCGTGGTTCCTCCGATGAGATCATCATGGAACATGTGGGAGCCAACATGGGTATCCATATCCAGCTGCTGGTTATTGGCCGGAGAGATGTCTCAGTCATGTCTGCATAGTTCCCGAACCAGTAGGGTCTACACACTTAAGGTTCGATGATGCTAGGGTTATAGGGAATAGATGTACGTGGTTATCGAATGTTGTTCGGAGTCCCAGATGAGATCCCGGATGTCACGAGGAGTTCCGGAATGGTCCGGAGGTAAAGATTTGTATATGGGAAGTCCAGTTTCAGCCACCGGAAAGGTCTCGGGGTTTATCGGTATTGTACCGGGACCACCGAAGGGGTTTCAGGGGTCCACTGGGAGGGTCCACTTGCCCCGAATGACCTAATGGACTGTAGTTGGGTGAGAACCAGCCCCTTAGTGGGCTGGTGCGCCCCCCCCAAAGGGCCCAAGGCGCCTAGGGATGGAAACCCTAAGGGGGCCGCCGCCCCCCCCCTCTAGATGGATCTAGGGGGCCGGCGCCCCCTCCCCTTCACCTATATATAGTGGGGGTTTGGGGGCTGCCAGAGACACGAGTCTCCCTCTCTCTTGGTGCAACCCTACCCCTCTCCCTCCTCGTCTCTCGCAGTGCCGTCGTGCTGCTACTGGACGGAGTCTTCCCCAACCTCTCCCTCTCTCCTTGCTAGATCAAGGCGCGGGATACGTCACCGGGCTGCACGTGTGTTGAACGCGGAGGCACCGTTGTTCGGTGCTTAGATCGGAATTAATCGCGATCTGAATCGCTACGAGTACGACACCTTCATCCGCGTTCTTGTAACTCATCCGCATCGCGATCTTCAAAGGTATGAAGATGCACTCCCCTCTCGTTGCTAGTAAGCTCCATAGATTGATCTTGGTGATGCGTAGAAATTTTTTAATTTCTGCAACGATCCCCAACATTATGCCTTTCTCTTTATATCGTAGACTTGATTTGAATAAGTTGACACATACTGAAATATCTTTGCAAATGGCTGACAAATCAACTGTTATACTTGTCGGTATTTGTGAGGATGTGCCTATTGTGGTTGCAAACGTTACTATTTTAACTGACTTTGTTATTCTTGATATTCCCGAGGACGATAGTATGTCTATTATTGTTGGAAGATCCTTTTTGAATACTGCAGGGGCTTTTATTGATTGCAATAAATGCAATGTCACTTTTCATGTGAATGGTAATGAACATATGGTACACTTTTCGAGGAAACAATCTCAAGTCCATAGTATCAATTCTATTGAAAAAATGTCAACATTCACTATTGGAGGTTTTGAATTTCCTCTTCCTACTGTCAAGAAGAAATATGATATTCTTATCGTTGGGGATGTGCATATCCCTGTTGAGGTAACCTAGTGTTATTCGAAAATTCTCCGGTTTCATGTTATTCGAAATGAGTTCATTAGCAAGACCTGATCAACCTTGTTAATAGATTCCTTTTGATGAGCATGAGATGGATGAATTTAGAAAACACAACTCTCTGTGCCCTCTTTATACTTTCTGTTATTTATATTAAATAAAGCAAAAATAGTTTTTTTCCGTCTGTTTTCTGAATTATCCATGCAATAAAAAAATACCATGAAAATAAAAGTTCTCCAAATGCCGTGAAATTTAAATATGATTTTTTCTGGAATATTTGAGAATATCTGGCACTGAGAACACAGCAGGGGGAGCAAGCACCTAGCCACGAGGGTCTAGGGCGCGCTCACCCCCCTGGGCGCGCCCCCTGCCTCGTGGGCCCATGGTGGCTCCCCTCCACTTATTCCAGCCACCACACACTCCTTCTTCCTCCAAAAAAATCACTAGCCAGCTCAAGCACGAGTTCTAGCTCATCTTGCTGCCATTTTCGATCTCCTTGCTCAAAGCTCCATTCACAAAACTGGTTTGGGGGATATTCCCTTGGTATGTGACTCCTCCAATGGTCCAATTAGCTTTTGTTCTAGTGATTTATTCATTGCAAATTTTTGCTGGTTAGGTGACCTTATTCTTGAGCTTGCATGTCAAATTTATATGGCAAAAGTAGTTCTAATGCATGATATTGCCTCTAGGCACTTGTAGGAGTAGTTGCTATCAATTTTGTTGAGTTTGGTTCACTTTTATTTTTGAAGTTACTAAAATTTCAGAAATTTTCACAAAATAATGAAGAGATTTTTGAGGGGCTCATTGAGCCGAAGCTCGAAGGATAAACAAAGTGAAAAGAACAAGAAGCCCAAGTATAATCTCCCTCGGACCGCGGAGGTTCGGCCATGTGAATGGCCTTGTGATGATTTCTTGAGAGCAGCCGGGATTTATGATGATTTCTATGAATTGGCTGAGAATGCAGGCCTCACCGCCTTCCTCCACGACCAACACGAACAGTATCTCTTACTCACCAATATATTTGTGCAAAACTTTCATTTCCATGCTAGGAGCTCACCACCTACGGTGAAATTTTATTTATATGATGAGCATAAGGATATGTCACTTCGTGATTTTTGTCGGGTTAGTTTGATCCCTTTTGAGGGCAGTGTAGAGGAACCACATCGTGACAATGTGGAAAGGTTTATTGATACAATTGTTGTAGGGGAAACAAGGAAAGTTTCCGATGCAAGAATTACTAGCATACAATTTCCTGTTCTACGTTACTTTGCAATATTTGCTAGTAGATGCTTGATTGGTCGCGGAAACTGTGGCAACCTTAGTGCCCCTGATATTGTTATTTTGTGCCATGCCTTGTTCCGTGATGACACATTTAGTATGGGCGCTATTGTTACAAAGCGGTTAAATCTTAACCGTACGAAGGGCCCCACCTTGGGAGGTATCTTCGCCTCATGCCTTGCTGCATATTTTAACATACCTATTAGGCATTATGAGAAAGAAAAAAAGATGATGCCTCCTGTTTTTCTAGACTATAAGAGTATGGTAGCACATGATTTTATCGTTAAGAATAAGGAAAAGATGCTTAAGTACAAGCTAATATTTGATAAAAATCACCCTGAGACTATTACTTTGCCTGCTCCTTCCTTGTTTGACTTATCTGCAGGCAAGTACCTTGTTCCGTCGGAGCCCATTCATGCCTACCGAAACCCCACACCAGCTATAGAGCTAGAGCCGGAACCACAATTTGATCCTCACCGGTAGTCTGTTTATGAGTGGAATCCGAAAGAGATCGCCAACCAGTGGCACCAGGGGGATCCTTCTCGGTACGACCCCAACTATAACTTTGGATATCCGCCAGGCCAGCCGTGGCCATAGACCAACTTAGGCCAAAATCCTAAGCTTGGGGGAGTACGTATCTCTCACCGACATTACATTTCTGTTCACACACTCATGCTAGTTGTCGGTGCTCATACTTTTTCACTGTATCATCCATGCTAGTTTATTTCCCTTTTTATGCTTTCTTCTTGTGTGTTTGATAAACCTTAATAAAAACAAACCCCAAAAATTAGTTCTAGCTTTTAGCTAGTTTACTTTCCATGCCTGTAGTAGTAATTAAAAAGAAACCCCAAAAATATTTCTCGTTCTTCTTTTGCTGGTTCAGAGCTTTCCCGTGTAAATAGTTTTATTTCTTTTCTTTTCTTTGGGGGTCGAGAGGACAAGACCATGATGAAAATGTTGAATGGCTCTCATATGCATTATTGTTGATCTAACAAAGAGCCCGTATTACCTTGTCTTCTCTCTTGAATTGAATGCTTGCAGATTCCAGCTTAGTCCAATGCAAGTGCACTATTATTATTATCCACACTATTCGGTTGTGCAAGTGAAAGGCAATAATGATGATTATATGATGAACTTATTGAGATGAGAAAAGCTGGTATGAACTCGACCTCTCTTGTTTTTGTAAATATGATTAGTTCATCATTCCTGATTCAGCCTATTATGAAAAAAACATATTTGCAATGACAATTAGAGATTATAGTTGCTTATGCCATGCTTAATTAGCTAGGAGTTTATAATGGTTTACCTTGCATGCCAACATGTTATTAAAATGGTTGTGATGTGGTATGATAGGGTGGTATCCTCTTTTGAACGATTCGAGTGGCTTGACTTGGCACATGTTCACGCATGTAGTTGAAACAAACTCAACATAGCCTCTATGATATTTATGTTCATGGTGCATTATATCCTACTCATGCTTGCATTCAGTGTTGATTAATTTTAATGCATGTTAACGATTGTTGTCACTCTCTAGCTGGTCACTTCCCAGTCTTTTTCTAGCATTCACTTGTACTAAGCGGGAATACTGCTTGTGCTTCCAATTCCATAAACCCCAAAGTTATTCCATATGAGTCCACCATACCTACCTAAATACGGTATCTACCTTCCATTCCAAGTAAATTTGTATGTGCCAAACTCTAAACCTTCAAATAAACATTCTGTTTTGTATGCTCGAATAGCTCATGTATCAACTAGGATTGTCTGTATCTTCCATGCTAGGCGGGTTATTCTCAAGAGGAGTGGACTCCGCTCCTCACTCGCGAGAAAATGGCTGGTCACCTGGATGCCCAGTCCCATGCTTTATGCAAATCAAATGAAAATAACTGCAAACAAAACTCCCCCGGGACTCTTGTTAGTTGGTCGCACTCGTTGTTTCGAGCAAGCCATGGATTGATGCTTGTTGGTGGAGGGGGAGTATAAACTTTACCATTCTGTTTGGGAACCGCCTATAATGTGTGTAGCATGGAAGATATCGAGATCTCTCGGTTGTTATGTTGACAATGAAAGTATACCGCTCAAAATATTATTCATATCTATTTCAAAATCGAGCTCTGGCACCTCTACAAATCCTTGCTTCCCTCTACGAAGGGCCTATCTATTTACCTTTATGTTGATTCATCACCCTCTTATTAAAAAGCACCAGTTGGAGAGCACCGCTGTCATTTGCATCCATTACTGTTAGTTTACATTGAGTATGACTTGACTGGATCTCTTTTAGCATGAATTACAATGTCTAGTCAGTCCTTGATCTTTAAAGGTGCTCTTCATTTATGTTTTGTGGTCTCAGAAAGGGCTAGCGAGATACCATCTTGTTATATCATATCATGATTGTTTTCAGAAACTGTTGTCATCTGAGATTTATTATTATTGCTCGCTAGTTGATTGTGCCATTGATATGAGTAAACATGAGACCTAAATGTTATTGTGAATATGGTTAGTTCATAATCTTTGCTGAAAACTTGAATGCTGGCTCTACATATTTACAACAACAAGAGAAAACGGAGTTTGTAAAAGTTTTTCTTTATCACTTTCAGTTTATCACCTGAATTGCTTGAGGACAAGCAAATGTTTAAGCTTGGGGGAGTTGATACGTCTCCATCATATCTACTTTTCCAAACACTTTTGCCCTTGTTTTGGACTCTAACTTGCATGATTTGAATGGAACTAACCCCGACTGACGCTATTTTCAGCAGAATTTCCATGGTGTTATTTTTGTGCAGAAATAAAAGTTGTCAGAATGACCTAAAAAATCAATGGAGAATTATTTTGGAATATATAAAAATACTGGAAGAAAGATCCACATTAGGGGGGCCACACCCTATCGACGAGTGTGGGAGCGCGCCCTACCCCCCTGGGCGTGCGCCCCTGCCTCGTGGGCCCCCTGACGCTCCACCGACCTCAACCTTGACTCCATATATTCACTTTCGGGGAGAGAAAATCAGGGATAAAGATTCATCGCGTTTTACCATACGGAGCCGCCGTCAAGCCCTAAACTCTCTCGGGAGGGCTGATCTGGAGTCCGTTCGGGGCTCCGGAGAGGGGAATCCATCGCCATCGTTATCATCAACCTTCCTCCATCACCAATTTCATGATGCTCACTGCCATGCGTGAGTAATTCCATCGTAGGCTTGCTGGACGGTGATGGGTTGGATGAGATTTCTCATGTAATCGAGTTCGTTTTGTTAGGGTTTGATCCCTAGTATCCACTATGTTCTGAGATTGATGTTGCTATGACTTTGCTATGCTTAATGCTTGTCACTAGGGCCCGAGTGCCATGATTTCAGATCTGAATCTATTATGTTTTCATCAATATATGAGAGTTCTTGATCCTATCTTGCAAGTCTATAGTCACCTATTATGTGTTATGATCCGTTAACCCCGAAGTGACAATAATCGGGATACTTACCGGTGATGACCGTAGTTTGAGGAGTTCATGTATTCACTATGTGTTAATGCTTTGGTCCGATGCTCTATTAAAAGGAGGCCCTAATATCCCTTAGTTTCCAATAGGATGTGGGGACTCCGACTCATAAGTCGAGATCACCGAATGCACGTGTACAGTGATCCCAGAGATAAATGCTCACTGAACACACAGAAGCTGAATAACAAGAGTCTTACATCCATACATACCGTCTTACACAAATTATGACCATTATGGTCAAGTCTTACATAGATAAAGCCCTAAGGGCTGAACATCAAATGAAACACAAGCAGCGGAAATCTTTGTCGATAAGTAGAACCCATGCCATCTGCCTTAACCCTACAGGCATTCTGACTAGGAAACGTCCTAGTCCGCATGTTCGTCTTCAAAGAACTCTTCATCGAACTCCTGTTCTTGCATGCCTAGCCAATTAAATAACCAGTGGCAAGCCAATGAGTACTTTGAATGTACTCGCAAGGAACCCATGTTTTGGTTCAAGGTACAAAAATGCATGATATAGGTAAATTTTGCGGAAAGCTAGTTTTTGAGTGCAATGACATGTTCAACAACTTGTAAGACATGCATCAGGAGAAATTCAAGTAACCATAAGGACATCTTACAGATATAAACATAAAAAGAGTGGGCACCAACCCAACTCAATCATGTCAAGTCCTTTGACTTGACCCGAGTGGTTCTTCCCACTTATCCAAACACTCACACTGGTTTGAAAACATATGGACGTAGTTTAAGCAGCACCGCCCAACTATCCTTTACCGTGGACACGGCTATTCGAATAGTTTTACACTCTGCAGAGGTTGCACACTTTACCCACAAGATCCGGGGAACTTCCGTGTCATCCACGACCCGCGGTACCTCAAGTACCCGGGGTAAGCACCCGATCACTATCTTTCCCTAGACGACACTAACAAGGAGTCCACTCGTTGTTCCGTATCCTCACGATGTACATCATACGAGACTCACTCGAGATCGTAACATCCGAGAGGGGACACAACGGTGTATCTAGTGCCCTGTGAAAACAGTCATTGCCGCCCTACCTGGCACGACCCCGTCCCGAGAGAGAGCACCAACTCTCCCCCGTCACTAGTAATGCGGGCTCCAAGCTAGTATCAGCCAAGGTAATCAATAATGCCCTTTCCCATACAAGGGTAGAGTGATTACGCATGTAAGGTTGGGACAGTCGACAAATCTTAAATCTAATCCGTTTTCGAAAACAACGCATACACTTGCCTCGGTACACCACTTCGTCATCAAGTGGTTAACTAGCTCATTGTCTCCCTCGGGCATAAGTGGCACCCGACGGGGTTTTCGAAAAGTCTTTTGTAAGTACTTGTCTCCATCACCATCCATACTCCCGTCCCTTTAGCGTAGCACTACTTAGCATCCTATCTACTCCCACCGGCATAACCCTCATAAGGAGATAGGGTCATGCACAATGCAAGTATCATCAAGGAGGAAATGAAGGCAACCCACCAAAGTGGCTACCCTCTAATCATGATTCCGATGCAACAATAATAAAGTGCCATATGAAATGCATAAAAAGGGTTTGATAGACATGGTCAAAGGGCTGCTTGCCTGGCTCAAAAAGGTCTTCTGGGTCTTCAAAGTATTTTCGTCCAACTCCTTCGTCAGCGACGCAATCTATCGTCGCCAAATAATAACGAGAAAATAAGGCAATAATAAAACAGAAAAACCAAAGTGCTTAGAAAAATGTCAACTCATTTTTGTAAAATACTAGGTTGAAAACTAAGAAGGGGAAAATTCCTACCTTTGGTTTTGGAGTAGCAGGATAGGAGAAATGGATTTACAAAGGCATATTTAAATGCTTAAAATCACATTTAAATATTTACAGTGAAGAAAAGTTTGTTGGATTTGAATGAAAGTTGCACCATTAAATAGGTTGCAATATTTTGGGAATTTAGGAATTGGAATTAATTTATTTGGACATATATTTTATCCTGTGGAATATTTGCAAGATTCAGAAAAAGAAAAAGGGGAAGAAGCACTGTGCAACTGGGCCAGAAGGGCCACAGTGCAGCAAGCCCAGAGGGGATTCAGCCCACGCGAGGCTGCCACATCGAAGGCGTAAAGGCAAAGTACGCCTTCAGCCGACGCAGCGAACCGGTGCGCGCGCGCGTGCATTTTAAACCTGACGGGTGGGGCCCACCCGTCAGTATGTGAGGCTGACTGACGGGCCCCACGGCCGTCGTCTTCAACCTCGGGCCAGAGAGGGGGGCGAGCTCACCGGTGACGTTTCCGTGCACGGCGAGGTGAGCGGGTGGCACCGCCGGACTCCTTGTCGTGTCGCCGTTCGGGTGGTGCCGGAGTTGGCCGCCGGGGTGGCCTGGTTCGCCGGCGACGATGGGCACGACGGAGGAGCTTCGGGAGGTGATTGGTTAGCTCATTCCGAGCTGCAATATGAGCGGGAGAAAGAAGGGAATGGGTCAGTGAGGTCTGGTGGTTCCAGATCGAGCAAGAGCGGGGGCGGAGAGGGGCTGTACCGCGAGATCAAGGGTCGACCAAGGCGGCGGAGCTCCGGTCGATCCCGAGCATAGAAGCTCTCCGGGGTTGATTGGGTGGTGCGGGCGCGTTCCTGGGGGTGTGAGGAGGAGGCGGATGCCACTGGAACGGCCCGGGGTGGGCTTATATAGCCGCGCGATGGTCCACCGTGGACTTGTGCGCCGGCGAGCTTGTTGCCGTCGCCACGGGTCACGGGGGCCTGTTTGAGTGTGTCTGGGGTGCTCGTGGGTTCGGTCCAGAGCGAGGGAAAGAAGAGAGGGAGGGAGCAGGGGGGGCAGAGGGGCGCGCGTGTGAGCCACACCATTGGCGCGCTCGGGCGGCCTCTGTTCGCTAGCGCGGAGGCGCGGGGAGGAGAGTGGAGGGGGGTGACAGCGTAGCGTGTTGCGGACGTCGAGGTGACCTCGGGGGACACGAGGGGGAGAGCCGAGGTGGCCGGATGTGCTTGGCAGGGGGCGGCTACAGTGCGGGAGCGCACTGTAGCGCGCTCTAGAGCGTGCAAATGGCTGGCATGCCATTTTTTGGCAAAGTGGGCACGGCCAAGAATGTCTGGTAGCTCTAGGGAGGAGTAAAGAAAGGGGAGGGAGCATTGGATGCCATGGATGGCCACTGGGCTGAGGAGAGAGGAAGAAGAAGAGTGAAAATGGGCTGTCCAGAGAGAGAAAGTGAGGGTTTCACCCCCAAATAATTGATCTGAGGTCTTGCCATTGCTAATGGAGGTATAAGGTGACTATATTAAGCTCTGGTAAAAAGTTGAGCTTACCAAGAATAGTGGAAGGGGTCAAAACAGAGGTTTTTGCAAAATGTCAGAAGGTGTTTGATAATGGTTTGGGCAAGCAAATGATTTCCAATTTCCATGAGGCTCTACAGGGTGAAATGACACATATAATTAGGGTGTTCCACCAAATTTGAGCTCATTTGGGCAAAGTGGCCAATGTAACTTTGGTAAACCCTAGAAATCAACAGAAAGGGCTTTGTGTAGATCTAGTCATGCAAAACCATTCTCCTTGATGCACCACTTGGTGTAATGTCATCATTTGGTCATATGAACATGCTCACAAAAGTTGGGGTCAAGGAGAGAAAGTTGGTAGTACAAACTTGCTCAAATTTGGTTCTGAACAGAAAGGGTTATGGGGCATTTTGGTGGACCAAAATGACCTTGATTGAAGTCAGGCTTTTCAAGATCACCACAATATGCATTTGTGACTTGTTGGATTTTTCTTGGATTTTTATGAAAATATTTCCTGTAGAAATATTTCAAATCCTTGAAATGAGCAGAAATGGTTTTGGGAGGTTTTATCCAATATTTTGAACATGACCATGTGTTGAAACTCTTATATATGGGAAATATATGTCCACTGAGTTTCCCTAAATTTTCTCAAATATTTTTAAAACATTAAAATAATTTTAACCTATTAAAGACCATTTCTGGCCTTAAGAAAAAGACTTTAAATAAAATAGGAAAATAACTTCTAAAATTATATTTTTGGGGTTTATGGGAATCCTATATCTAATAGGTTTCAAATATACCTTTTGAAATATTTTTCATACCCCAAATCAGGTACTTGCAGTGCAAACCTCAATCCAGGGGTTCTTGGAAAACTAATTTTTGAAAATACTATTTGGCCAAATTATTTTTGTAAGAAAATACTATATTGTACTATACACATGGCATGATCATTGGGCAGAAGTTTGGGGCAAGAAGATTAAGTTTAGGAGGTGGAGTTGTGTTGACTTTAAAGAGCACTCGAAAAGCATAAAGAGAAAACCAACTCCAAATAAAAGCCAAATAATGAAAAAGTTTTTGTTGGTCCAAATTTTCATGCTTTAATAATGCAAATGAAGAGTTACAAAATACAGGGTTTGACAGACCTACCCCCCTTACAAGAATCTCGTCACCGAGATTCCTAAACTAGGATTTAAAGAGATATGGAAACTCGGATCTAAGGTAGTCTTCACGTTCCGAGGTTGCTTCTGCTTCAGTGTGGTTGCTCCACTGGACCTTGAAGTACTTGATAGTGCGGCTTCGAGTGCGTCGCTCAGCCTCATCCAAAATGCGGATAGGCCTCTCACGGTAAGTCAAATTAGGCTGAAGGTCAATGGCTTGGTGATCGACGTCCTTGTAAAGATTAGGCTTGCCTGGGACTTGGAGACACTTCCGGAGTTGTGACACGTGGAATACGTTGTGCACATCGGATAGTTCAGGTGGCAGTTCCAACTGGTAAGCCACTTCTCCACGTCGTGCAGTGATCTCGAAGGGGCCGATAAATCTTGGTGCGAGTTTTCCCTTAACGTGGAAACGCTTGGTTCCCCTAAGAGGAGTCACTCGCAGGTATACATGGTCTCCGACTTGGAAGTCTACTTGTCGGCGACGAGTGTCAGCATAGCTCTTCTGTCTGGACTTAGCGGCCTTCAGTTGTTCTGTGACTAGCTGAACTTGCTCTTCTGCTTCACGGAGGATCTCAGGCCCAAATACTAGTCCTTCTCCGGTTTCTGACCAATTGAGGGATGTGCGGCACTTCCGACCGTACAATACCTCAAATGGTGCCATCTGGAGGCTTGACTGATAACTGTTGTTGTAGGAGAACTCGACAAAAGGGAGGCAGTCTTCCCATTTAGCTCCATATGCTAAGACACAGGCTCGGAGCATGTCTTCGAGTATCTGATTCACTCGTTCTGTCTGACCTCCGGTCTGTGGGTGGAAAGCAGTGCTGAAGGACAACTTGGTTCCCATGGCCTCTTGGAACTTCTTCCAGAATCTTGAGGTGAACTGGGTTCCTCGATCTGACACAATCTCCTTGGGAACACCATGGATACTTACGATTCTGTTGATGTATAGATTCGCTAGCTGGTTGCCATCATAGGTAGTCTTCACAGGAATGAAATAGGCTACTTTAGTCAAATGATCGACTATGACCCAGATGGAGTCATGTCCCTTGTTTGACCTAGGTAGTCCAGTGATGAAATCCATTCTGACTTTATCCCATTTCCACTCGGGAACCTTGAGTGGTTGGAGCAATCCAGCAGGTCGCTGATATTCAGCTTTGACCCTTTGATATACATCACACTTTGCAACATAGGTGGCAATCTCCCTTTTTATGCCGTGCCACCAGAATCTTTCCTTCAGGTCTTGATACATCTTGGTTCCTCTGGGATGAATGGAATATGGGGTGTCATGAGCTTCTTGCAATATCAAATTCTTGAGCTCAATCTTGTTGGGTACGCAAATGCGATTCCCAAACCACACAATTCCTTGCTCATCCTCTGAGAATCCTGGGGCCTTGCCTGCCTTGATCTTCCTCTTGATGCCTTCAATACTTTCGTGTCCCTTCTGAGCTTCCTTAATATCATCCATCAGGGTAGGCTTGACTTCAAGGTTGGCTAAGAATCCTGGTGCAACCAGTTCCAACCCGAATCTTTCAAGTTCTTCATACAAGGCGGGTAGCCTTTCCTTAAGCATAGCATTCAAGGAACAAGCCTTCCTGCTTAATGCATCTGCTACCACATTAGCCTTTCCAGGGTGGTATTGAACACTGAGGTCATAATCCTTGATCAACTCTTGCCACCTTCTTTGCCTCATGTTCAATTCCTTCTGAGTGAAAATATACTTCAGACTTTTGTGATCCGTGTATATCTCACACCGCTTCCCTAGGAGGTAATGTCGCCATGTTTTCAGGGCATGAACTACAGCTGCCAACTCAAGGTCATGAGTAGCATAGTTCTCTTCATGAGGCCGTAGTTGCCTTGAAAGGTAAGCTACGACTCTGCCTTCTTGCATCAGAACACCTCCCAGTCCGGTTCTTGACGCATCACAATATATCACAAACTCCTTGTGTATATCTGGTGTGGCCAGAACTGGGGCGGTGGTCAATCTCTTCTTTAGCTCCTGGAAGCTTTCTTCACACTTCAGCGTCCATTCAAACTTCTTGTCCTTCTTCAAGAGCTGAGTCATGGGTCGTGCAATGCTTGAGAATCCTTCAACGAACTTGCTTTAATATCCCGCGAGTCCGAGGAAGCTTCTGGCTTCCTTCACATTGCTTGGGGATTGCCATTCAGTCACGGCTTCAATCTTAGTGGGATCGACCGACAATCCTTCTTTAGTCAAAACATGACCCAAGAATCCAACTTCGCGCAGCCAAAATTCGCACTTGCTGAACTTGGCATATAGTTGGTGCTCTCGAAGCTTGCCTAGGACCATCCTCAAGTGTTGCTCGTGCTCTTCTTCCGTTTTCGAGAAGACAAGAATGTCATCAATGAAGACAACGACAAACTTGTCCAAATATTCCATGAAGACCTTATTCATGAGATACATGAAGTAAGCTGGGGCATTGGTCAATCCGAAGGACACGACCGTGCACTCATACAGGCCATATCTGGTTACAAATGCCGTCTTCAGAATATCTTGGGGTCTGATTTTCAGCTGGTAGTACCCAGATCTGAGATCAATCTTGGAGAACACCTTGGCCCCATTGAGTTGATCAAACAGATCTTCAATCTTGGGAAGTGGATACTTGTTCTTGATTGTAACTTCATTGAGGGAGAAGTAGTCAATGCATAAGCGGATGGTACCGTCCTTCTTTGCCACAAACAGAACAGGTGATCCCCAAGGGGAGGCACTAGGGTGGATAAATCCCTTCCTCAACTGCTCTTCCAGTTGCTTCTTCAATTCTGCTAACTCTTCCGATCCCATTCTATAAGGCTTCTTATAGATGGGTCCCGCTCCGAGTATGAGTTCGATGATGAACTCAATGTCTCGGTTAGGAGGCATTCCCGGTAGCTCATCAGGAAAGACATCGGGGTATTCGCATACTACCGGCACTTGCTCCAATCCAACTTCTAACAGAGAGTTGACTTGGGTGGCTTGAGCGGAGGAGGGGTTGGAGGCAAATCTAACTTCGACTCCTTGGTCATTGGTTACAGTGACAGTCCGGTTGGCACAATCTAGCAAGCCTTGGTGCTTGATGAGCCAATCCATTCCTAAGATCACATCCAAGCCTTGCGATCTTAAGATGATAAGGTCTCCTAGGAAGTCTACCCCATTAATGACAATCCTGACTCCTTTACATCCTATCTTGGCTCTCATCTCTGCTCCGGGGGTTTGTACCACCATAGGGTTATTCAGGGGTGTAGGGGTCATGCCACTTTTTAATGCAAACTTTTGGGTGACAAATGAATGCGTGGCTCCAGAATCAAACAAGACAGTTGCAGGTGCTGACTTGACAAGGAACGTACCCAGCACGACGTCCGGGTCTCCCTGGGCTTCTTCTGCAGTGACATGATTCACACGACCCTTCCCGTTGTTGGGCAGGTTGCGGGGAGCTTGGTTCCTTGGCGGCATTCCACGGCCTTGTCCTGGGTTCTGCACATTGGGGCGCGGGGCGTCGGGCTTCTTGTTGGGGAAATTCTTGGAGTAGTGTCCTGCCTGACCACATCCGAAGCAAGTGACTTGATTTGGGTTGCTGCTCTTGCCGGCATTGTTATTGGGGTTGTTGTAAGCTGGCCTGGGGTTGGAGTACTGCTGAGGTGGATAGTTGGTGCGGGGTGCAGGAGCTCTTGGCTGCTGATAGGTTGGCTTGACCGGGGCTGGCTGCCACGGGCGAGGCTTCTGGTTGCTGGAGCTACCCTTACTGATCATCTTGCGCTTACGGGTGTCATCCAAAGCACGTCGTTTGTCCTCAAGCATGAGTGCCTTGTTCACCAGATCAGGAAAGGTCGGGCAGTCACACACAACAAGCGAGTACTGCAGAGTCTGGTTAAGGCCTTCCATGAAGCGCTCCCTTTTGGCAGCATCAGTGCTGACATCTTCAGGGGCATACCTTGAGAGAACACTGAACTTCTGCATGTACTCCTTGACAGTGTTGCTACCTTGCTTCAGGGCTCGGAACTCACACTTCTTGATGGCCATGATTCCGGAAGGAATGTGGGCCTTGCGGAATTGTGCCTTGAAGTTATTCCAAGTGATGTTTTGCTCAGCATGCATGGCCTTGAATCCATCCCACCAAGCTCTAGCAGTTCCCCCGAGACAGTGAGCAGCATATGCCACCTTCTCACGGTCCTCAGTGCATCCGACTAGTTCCAGCAGATCCTCAATGGTGCGGACCCAGTCGTCTGCATCCAGGGGTTCAACAGTCTCGATGAAGGTGGGTGGTGCATGCTTCTTGAACTCCACCAGCGTGGAACGTGCATTGTCGTTTCCCGCCGGCTGGCGGTTGACAGCTTGAGCGATCATCTGGAGGGCTGCAGTGTTGGCTTGGCGTTCCTCTCGGAAGGCTTGGAGAAGCCGAGCCATGTCCATGCTTGGAGGTGGTGGCGGTGGTGGAGCTTGTCCTTGGGTTTGGTCTTGACTGGCCCCTTCTCTGGCTTCTGGCTACTGGGTAGAGGTACCAGTACGAGTTACAACAGGCATCCTGTTGGAGCGGTCAAGGTCTCATGATTGGGAAAGATGGGGAAAGCAATATAGATGGGATGCCTAGTAAGGGGGTTGGTAAGACACTAATTATTTCATGCAAGGGCCAAAAGGCCAAACATATTCATTAAAATCCAAATTGGTGATTTAGTCGCTTACAAGTTCCCGAAGGAAGTACGACGTCCATCAAACACATCAAAAGCAAACACAATACTACATGGTTTCATATGAACCATTACAAGGACTCGACTTCGCATAGGGGTACACGATCTATCCTACCGTAGGGGTTACTAACAGGCATATCCGGGTTGCGAATGGTGCCTAAGTGGTGGAATGCTCGGTCGCGTAGTCTGGCTCTTCTGGGTCTTCCTCCTCGTCATCGGTGGCCTGACTTCCCTCTTCACTTGAAGGGGTGGGGGAGTGGAGGAGCTCAACACGGCGTTGCTTCGCCGATGGTGCGAAGAGCTTGCGGTATTCCTTTGCGCTCATGCGGTGTTGCTGTGGTGGTTCTCCATCCTTTGGGGGTCTTTCGCCTCTGTATGCGATTGCGGGTTGTCCAGGGGGAGCACCTTCCTTCTTGATCCTATCCGTCTTCCCTTGTGCTTAAAGAAGAAGTGCCTTGGTCTCATGAAGTTCCTTTCGGAGTTCCATTGATTCGGAGGCCAAGCGTTGTGCCAAACTATCGGCACAAAGGCTGAAGTAGGTCTGGAATCAGAGTGGAAGTCCTTCTTCTAATGGTGGAGCTGGTGCACTGCTCTCATCCTCACCTTCCTTCTGATAAGGCAAGAAACGGGTTGCCAACTCGTCTGCCATCTCTGGAAGAAGGTCTCGGAGGCGGGTGAGTGCCTTGAGGGTTGCCGTCTCGACGGCAAGGACTCGTGTTGCCATCTGGGGTCCCTCGAAAAACCAGCTTGTTGGAGAGTCATTGGCCTTCACGATCACTTCCACATGATACTCCATCTCGGTGTCATTGATCCAATGCTCATGGTAGGTGAAAATGGGGGATCGGTGAAACTGGCACTTCTTGAGGCTATCCTCGAGAAGCACGGGAAATCCTGTGGCCAGGAAGTCTTCAGGTACGTCAGCCATCTACAAAGGTTGAATGGGAGAGGTTAATAAGGGAATTATATCTTGGGTTGGGTAAGCTTTAGAAAAGAAGAGAAGTTTAGATGGTCTCAAGCTAACTAACGCCCATGCTAACTAAGGCTTCATACAGTCAGGATGGCTCTGATACCAGCTCTTTGGGGACCCTGACTCATAAGTCGAGATCACCGAATGCATGTGTACAGTGATCCCAGAGATCAATGCTCACTGAACACACAGAAGCTGAATAACAAGAGTCTTACATCCATACATACCGTCTTACACAAATTATGACCATTATGGTCAAGTCTTACATAGATAAAGCCCTAAGGGCTAAACATCAAATGAAACACAAGCAGCGGAAATCTTCGTCGATAAGTAGAACCCATGCCATTTGCCTTAACCCTACAGGCATTCTGACTGGGAAACGTCCTAGTTCGCATGTTCGTCTTCAAAGAACTCTTCTTCGAACTCCTGTTCTTCCATGCCTGGACAATTAAATAACCAATGGCAAGCCAATGAGCACTTTGAATGTACTCGCAAGCAACCCATGTTTTGGTTCAAGGTACAACAATGCATGATATAGGTAAATTTTGCGGAAAGCTAGTTTTTGAGTGCAATGACATGTTCAACAACTTGTAAGACATGCATCAGGAGAAATTCAAGTAACCATGAGGACAGGTTACAGATATCAACATAAAAAGAGTGGGCACCAACCCAACTCAATCATGTCAAGTCCTTTGACATGACCCGAGTGGTTCTTCCCACTTATCCAAACACTCACACTGGTTTGAAAACAAATGGACGTAGTTTAAGCAGCACCGCCCAACTGTCCTTGACCGTGGACACGGCTATTCGAATAGTTTTACACTCTGCAGAGGTTGCACACTTTACCCACAAGATCCGGGGAACTTCCGTGTCATCCACGACCCGCGGTACCTCAAGTACCCGGGGTAAGCACCCGATCACTATCTTTCCCTAGACGACACTAACAAGGAGTCCACTCGTTGTTCCGTATCCTCACGATGTACATCATACGAGACTCACTCGAGATCGTAACATCTGAGAGGGGACACAACGGTGTATCCGGTGCCCTGTGAAAACAGTCATGGCCGCCCTACCTGGCACGACCCCGTCCCGAGAGAGAGCACCAACTCTCCCCCGTCACTAGTAATGCGGGCTCCAAGCTAGTATCGTCCTAGGTAATCAATAATGCCCTTTCCCATACAAGGGTAGAGTGGTTGCGCATGTAAGGTTGGGACAGTCGACAGATCTTAAATCTAATCCGTTTTCAAAAACAACGCACGCACTTGCCTCGGTACACCACTTAGTCATCAAGTGGTTACCTAGCTCATTGTCTCCCTCGGGCATAAGTGGCACCCGACGGGGTTTTCGAAATGTCTTTTGTAAGTACTTGTCTCCATCACCATGCATACTCCCGTCCCTTTAGCGTAGCACTACTTAGCATCCTATCTACTCCCACCGGCATAACCCTCATAAGGAGATAGGGTCATGCACAACGCAAGTATCATCAAGGAGGAAATGAAGACAACCCACCAAAGTGGCTACCCTCTCATCATGATTCCGATGCAACAATAATAAAGTGCCATATGAAATGCATAAAAAGGGTTTCATAGACATGGTGAAAGTGCTGCTTGCCTGGCTCAACAAGGTCTTCTGGGTCTTCAAAGTCTTCTGGTCCAACTCCTTCGTCAGCGACGCAATCTATCGTCGCAAAATAATAACGAGAAAATAAGGCAATAATAAAACAGAAAAACCAAAGTGCTTAGAAAAATGTCAACTCATTTTTGTAAAATACTAGGTTGAAAACTAAGAAGGGGAAAATTCCTAGCTTTGGTTTTGGAGTAGAAGGATAGGAGAAATGGATTTACAAAGGCATATTTAAATGCTTAAAATCACATTTAAATATTTACAGTGAAGAAAAGTTTGTTGGATTTGAATGAAAGTTGCACCATTAAATAGGTTGCAATATTTTGGGAATTTAGGAATTGGAATTAATTTATTTGGACATATATTTTATCCTGTGGAATATTTGCAAGATTCAGAACAAGAAAAAGGGGAAGCAGCACTGTGCAACTGGGCCAGAAGATCCACAGTGCAGCAGCCCAGAGGGGATTCAGCCCACGCGAGGCTGCCACGTCAAAGGCGTAAAGGCAAAGTACGCCTTCAGCTAATGCAGCGAACTGGTGCGCGCGCGTGCATTTTAAACCTGACGGGTGGGGCCCACCCGTCAGTATGTGAGGCTGACTGACGGGCCCCACGGCCGTCGTCTTCAACCTCGGGCCAGAGAGGGGGGCGAGCCCACCGGCGACGTTTCCGGGCACGGCGAGGTGAGCGGGTGGCACCGCCGGACTCCTTGTCGGGTCGCCGTTCGGGTGGTGCCGGAGTTGGCCGCTGGGGTGGCCTGGTTTGCCGGCGACGAGGGGGCACGGCGGAGGAGCTTCGGGAGGTGCTTGGTTAGCTCGTTCCGAGCTGCAATAGGAGCGGGAGAAAGAGGGGAATGGGTCAGTGAGGTCTGGTGGTTCCAGATCGAGCAAGAGCGGGGGCGGAGAGGGGCTATACCGCGAGATCAACGGTCGACCGAGGCAGCGGAGCTCTGGTCGATCCCGAGCATAGAAGCTCTCCGGGGTTGATTGGGTGGTGCGGGCGCGTTCCTGGGGGTGTGAGGAGGAGGCGGATGCCACTGGAACGGCCCGGGGTGGGCTTATATAGCCGCGCGATGGTCCACCGTGGACTTGTGCGCCGGCGAGCTCATTGTCGTCGCCACAGGTCACGGGGGCCTGTTTGAGTGTGTCTGGGGTGCTCGTGGGTTCGGTCCAGAGCGAGGGAAAGAAGAGAGGGAGGGAGCAGGGGGGCCAGAGGCGCGCGCGTGTGAGCCGCACCATTGGGGCGCTCAGGCGGCCTCTGTTCGTTAGCGCGGAGGCGCGGGGAGGAGAGTGGAGGGGGGCGACAGCGTAGCGTGTTGCGGACGTCGAGGTGACCTCGGGGGACACGAGGGGGAGAGCCGAGGTGGCCGGATGTGCTTGGCAGGGGGCGGCTACAGTGCGGGAGCGCACTGTAGCGCGCTCCAGAGCGTGCAAATGGCCGGCATGCCATTTTTTTTGGCAAAGTGGGCACGGCCAAGCATGTCTGGTAGCTCTAGGGAGGAGTAAAGAAAGGGGAGGGAGCATTGGATGCCATGGATGGCCACTGGGGTGAGAAGAGAGGAAGAAGAAGAGTGAAAATGGGCTGTCCAGAGAGAGAAAGTGAGGGTTTCACCCCCAAATAATTGATCTGAGGTCTTGCCATTGCTAATGGAGGTATAAGGTGACTAGATTAAGCTCTGGTAAAAAGTTGAGCTTACCAAGAATAGTGGAAGGGGTCAAAACAGAGGTTTTTGCAAAATTTCAAAGGTGTTTGATAATGGTTTGGGCAATCAAATGATTTCCAATTGCCATGAGGCTCTACAGGGTGAAATGACACATATAATTAGGGTGTTCCACCAAATTTGAGCTCATTTGGGCAAAGTGGCCAATGTAACTTTGGTAAACCCTAGAAATCAACAGAAAGGGGTTTGTGTAGATCTAGTCATGCAAAACCATTCTCCTTGATGCACCACTTGGTGTAGCGTCATCATTTGGTCATATGAACATGCTCACAAAAGTTGGGGTCAAGGAGAGAAAGTTGGTAGTACAAACTTGCTCAAATTTGGTTCTGAACAGAAAGGGTTATGGGGCATTTTGGTGGACCAAAATGACCTTGATTAAAGTGAGGCTTTCCAAGATCATCACAATATGCATTTGTGACTTGTTGGATTTTTCTTGGATTTTTATGAAAATATTTCCTGTGGAAATATTTCAAATCCTTGAAATGAGCAGAAATGGTTTTGGGAGGTTTTGTCCAATATTTTGAACATGACCATGTGTTGAAACTCTTATATATGGGAAATATATGTCCACTGAGTTTCCCTAAATTTTCTCAAATATTTTTAAAACATTAAAATAATTTTAACCTATTAAAGACCATTTCTGGCCTTAAGAAAAAGCCTTTAAATAAAATAGGAAAATAACTTTTAAAATTATATTTTTGGGGTTTATGGGAATCCTATATCTAATAGGTTTCAAATATACCTTTTGAAATATTTTTGATACCCCAAATTAGGTACTTGCAGTGCTAACCTCAATCCAGGGGTTCTAGGAAAACTAATTTTTGAAAATACTATTTGTCCAAATTATTTTTGTAAGAAAATACTATATTGTACTATACACATGGCATGATCATTGGGCAGAAGTTTGGGGCAAGAAGATTAAGTTTAGGAGGTGGAGTTGTGTTGACTTTAAAGAGCACTTGAAAAGCATACAGAGAAAACCAACTCCAAATAAAAGCCAAATAATGCAAAAGTTTTTGTTGGTCCAAATTTTCATGCTTTAATAATGCAAATGAAGAGTTACAAAATGCAGGGTGTGACATAGGACCCCGCTGCCACGGGAGGGTAGGACAAAACATGTCGTGCAAGTTCTTTTCCATAAGCACGTATGACTATATTCGGAATACATGCCTACATTACATTGATGAACTGGAGCTAGTTCTGTGTCACCCTAGGTTATGAATGTTACATGATCGATCGCATCAGGCATAATTCTCCATCACTGATCCAATGCCTACGAGCTTTCCATATATTGTTCTTCGCTTATTTACTTTTCCGCTGCTACTGTTACAATCACTACAAAACCCAAAAATATTACTTTTGCTACCGTTAACTTTTGCCATCGTTACCACTACTATCATATTACTTTGTTATTAAATACTTTGCTACAGATATTAAGTTTCCAGGTGTGGTTGAATTGATAACTCAGCTGCTAATACTTGAGAATATTCTTTGGCTCCCCCTGTGTCGAATCAATAAATTTGGGTTGAATACTCTACCCTCGAAAACTGTTGCGATCCCCTATACTTGTGGGTTATCAACCCACGACCCAATGGACAGAGACGGACATGAGAAAACCCATTGCCGTCCCAAAAGGACAAAATCCGGCCAAACCGGACGTCCGTTTAAGGTCGGTGGAGTTGGCCTAAGTACAGTAGTACATGGATGCGCCTTCCTACAAGGGGAACCCACTGTCCTCCTCCGTCCTAATTAAGCATGGCCTCTCGCCATCACTAGCTAGCCTAGGAGAATCTGCAGCTTCTGTCAATCTCTCCATGCCGCTTGCCAACACGAACCACTAGACAATATAGGGAACTATACCTTGGTTACGTCAAGCTATGCTCAATGCACGCACGCAATGCAACTGCTAGCACCACACGAACGTACTAGCCGGGTCACTCACCGTCAGATCCCGTGCCACCGGCCACCGGATCGAAACGCGTCCACGTAGATGGCCAGGTTGGCCCTCCCCCACACCGTCGCCGTGTCCACGTTCATTATATTCCCCTTGACCCCATCATCAGCTACCCGCGTCCACTTGTTCTTTCCCCACCTACTACTAGTACATAATTGACCCGATCAAACCAATGATATTTGTGGATCGATGGTGCTCGCGCAAACGACACCCCACTTACTAAATGAGACGGCCTAGAATTAATTTTTGGAGCCTGTAGCGTGCGCGCAACAAGCCGCTCTGACCCTGTAATGCGAGAATGCGACGGCTGGTGACTGACCACGAGTGTGACATGTTTTGCTGTCCGACCTTGACGCCGGCCAGCCGGTGTCTCATCCAAGCCACGCCTTGACTATCAATGGCAGGCGACAGTGATCCGATTGCCTATCAGCCTAGCACTGTGTATATGTATGGCAACGACAGCGATCACTACAAAAAAATAAACTTCCGTGATGATACGTGTTTGTCACAGTAGTTCACATTTTCTGTCATGCAAGTACATCCATGACAATTTTATGACAGAATCAAGATAGTCATACATGTGCTGTCGTAGAAGTGTTACATGACATTACAAAAATTATCATCACAGAAGTGTCCACTTCCATGACGATAAATCGCGCGTCACAGAAGTGCTTTCGTCAAGGGTGACCGTCACGTGGCATCCACCGTAACGGAATGTCGTTATGCTATCGGGTCCGGTTTTGGATCCGATAACCCGCTAACAGCCCCGACCAATGGGGATTTTCCATGTGTAAAATCATCATTGGCTGGAGGAAACACGTGTCGGCTCACCGTTGGGACAGATGTCATCCACTCATTGGACCGAAGGCGCCTATGATACGTCAACACGTGGCACGGCCGAACAAAGGCCCATTCCTGTGAAAAGGCCGGCCCGTTTGACTTGGTCAAAAGGTGTCGGGCCGGCCCATGGAAAGCCTGTTAACGGCCTGTTCGCATATAGCCCAACCCAGGGCCCGTTACGACCTATCCAAATTAGGCCCAGTAGCATCATCTGGGCCGTCCAATATGATTCCAGCCCATTTTGAGTTCCGGCCCATGTATGGCCCATGACTTCTTTCAGCCCATATGAGGCCCTTTGTAACTCTTGGCCCATTAATGGCCCGTGGTGAAACTGGCCCGTACTGAACAGTGTATCACTTTATACCCATTAACGGCCCATTAATCCATTGGCCGTTTGCAACGCATGTTATCTTTCGTCCTTCTCAGGGCCCATTTATTCTTGGGCTCATTTCCAGCATTCGGTTACTTACGGCCCGTTACTGCCATTTTCTGCTTGTGGGCCAAATTCAGCCCGTGGTTACAGTCGGCCCATTTGTGGCCCATTAATACGTTGAGTCGTTTTCATATCGTCATCAAACACGGCCTATTAACGATGGCCCGTTATGGTCGGCCCATGAACGGATGACTCCAACTCTAACCCGTTTACGGCCATAATGCGGTCTGTTTTTGGCCCATGTTTGGCTAATCGATCATACGGCCCGTCTAAGGCCCATTGATGGTACAGCCCGTAGAAGGCCCATTGTTTCTATGTCCCATAGAAGGCCCATTATTTCTACGGCCCGTAGGAAGCCCAGTGTCACTACAGTAAATATGTAACCCATGGCCTGTTAAAGGCGGGAAACTACTATAGGTTTAGACCTGCTAATGGCCCAAGATGATTATAGGCCCACGTTTTGGCCCATATGAGTAATGGGCCGGCCTGAAGACCGACAACACTGAGATCCACTGAACCTTCCGGCCTAAATTACAGCATACCGACCAAAGAATAAACCTAGGCTATACAACAAAGAAATTATGACATATTACATCCACTGGGAATCAAAGTTCACTACCGGCGATAATAAAGCGCAACATGACCGCGGATTACATACACTGGGCATCAAAGGTCGACACTAGTGCATATAAACGCGCCAACAAAAGATATAAAAAAGTGAGAGCACTTCAGAAGGCACTAGACCTGGGAAGCTCGGGCCCCGCAAGCAGCCGAACAAGCTGATGAGACCTTAGTTGTGTCAACGATAGATGCTTCATCCCTAGCTGTATGGCACCAGAGTGCGCAAGGCAGTCCCCTGACATCTTCATTACATCTTTGACTTCAATTCGGAGCTGAGCTGAAGCAAGCCTTTCCGCTTTAAGTTGAGACTGAAGAAGTCGAACTGATTAAGGCAGCGACTACACAGAGGTTGTCTCACACCTGCTGGTGAGTAGCTTCAACTCACTGTCTTCATCAAGACAGGACCTTGGGGTCATCTCGCTGTCCTCAAGATGGTTTGGCTCACTATCTTTCCTAAAGTTCTGCCTGGCATAAGAGATACGACTCTGAAAGAGAAACAAGGAGACATGTAACATGTTTCACAATTATATAAGCAAATAAATGGATCTGTTCTACATAAGGAACATGTTTTTACAACTACAATTTAAAACTGGTAGTTGTTGCAAACATCCAATAAGATGTAAACATCAGTGGAGGAAATGATGCCTATCCAAATCTATACTATAACAAAGTTTGAAGGCTTGAGAAGGATGAACTTACATTACATATGTTAACACGGGCTGGACAAAGCCCTTCTCCATGTTGATGGAAAGATAATTCAATTAATTCCCCAAATAAAATTCTTTATAAGCGTTGCCATTATTCTACTTTTTGAAAGAGTAAATATAGATCAAATAATATTGGAAGAAATAGAGGATAAAGAAGCTCAGGTACAGACTGATGATACATAATCAAATAGCAATTAATTAAGTACAGCGTTACAAGGCAAAAGGTACTGACAAGAGGAATGCAGACATCAACGTGTGCAGTGGCATTGGCTTTATTCAACATTTTGGTAAGAGTAAATGTAGAATGATAATTTGGAGAAAGTGGAGGGCAGGGCAAATAAGATGCAGAGTAATGTTAGACAATCAACTATCTCGTGGTGCATGTACAGTAATACCACCACCGTCCATTATTAGTTGTCACTCAAATGGATGTATCTAGCACTATTAAGTTCTAAATACATCAAATTGATCAACAATTAATTCGATACATAGGGAGGACATGACAATAGGTACTTACATGAGCAATCCAAAACTTCATAACCATTGTGTTAATTCTACATTTATCTAAGAGTAAATATAGATCTTATAATTTCAAGCAAAGGGAGGATAAAGAAGCGAACATTTTCAGTGATGCTACATAATCAAACAGCAATGAGTGTAAGTATGCTGACAAAGGGCAAGAGGTACTGACAAGAGTAATGCAAAGCCCAGTATTGTCGTGAGATCCTACGATCCTTTGAGCAAGAAGATTCATCTGAAATTAGTTTTCATACAAGAGAGAAGGTAAGGCACATGCAGAAATTTAGGAGTTCAAATTTTGAATTGATATCATAGACAGTACCTGACGCTGGGTTGTCAGCAGTTCTAATAGGGGTTAGGCCACTGGAGTAGGGGTAAAGTCTGTTACAGTTGGGCCTGTGTAACAGGTATCACTACCTTTTACAAATACCTAGTTTGTACTCCTTGAGGATCTGCAATCACCCTCTTCCTTTTGGACATCTATTACGAAAGAACAACATTTGACTGGAAAAACATAGTATGACGACACATAGAATAGGTACAGAAAATGGATAGGTATGGCATATACTCATATATGATGCTTAAACTAAGCAGATGGTGTAACAAAGTAGAAGTAATACAAGAGGTCAGATGCAAAATATGTGCGACCAATACAACCTTGCCAAGTTAGAGCATGCACCTTGATGGGTGAATAAGATAGGCCATCCTCCACCATGCCAAGTTTGTTAGCCAGTGGATTGTTCCGCAATATTCCTCTCATGCGTCCATTCTCATATTCATTTTGATAATGTTCAATACCTGACATGCATGAAAACATAAAAACAAGTGAGATTATCTTTGTAATACAGAAGTTATTCTAATCCAATACTTCCTCCCTGTAAACCCCTTTGTGCTATCTATGCAATTCTTATAAGAGGTGCCATGCATGCTGTAATTTGGTGTGTGCATTAATATAATGTGCCCTACTACTCAAACTATTAGAGCTCCAGAAGTGATGATACTTCGCAGATGACAGCTTCAACATATAGTAAAGAAGAACAAGTTGACCTGACCTGACAGATTCAAAATATACTAAGGGAGAATAACTCGACCTTACCAGTCGACCGCAAGAGAAGAGGATCATCTTAAAGAAGAGCAGAAGAGCAAGCAGATTGAAGATATTACAAGTCTTTCTATACAATGTTGGTTGGCCACCCATGATGAATCAGAGCGCATAGAGAAATACTATTCCTTCCGGTCTCTCCATATGTGGATCACATGCATTTCGAAACTAAAGTAGGAACATTTAGCTGACCAATTAAACATCTCTTAGTTTACTAATATCAGCATAATATCAGATTTAAATTTGTACAACTAATCTTGTTTAGCTCGATGGGTCGAGTAGTGCTATTACAACATGAACCACGTAGGCTGATCGTGGTCATCATAAAATGGGGAAATCGTAAGCATGATGAGTATAGTGTTGACCGTGGCAGTGGGATGGCAGATCTCAAGCTGCAAACCGTGCAAAGCGTAGTTAGCAACCGATATTTGCTTTGAAATAACAACTAAGATTTGGTATGGACAAGAAAGTATAGTCAACAAGTGACAACGAAATGCAATTCTGATGTATCTCTATATGTCGCGACATGCATTTGGAAACTCAAGTTGGACCTTTAGCTAACCAATTAAATGTGTCTGTTAACTAATATCAGTATCATATCACAATCATATTTGAACAACTAAGCTTTGGAATTTTGAGTGTTGTGTTGTTTAGCTTGAAGGGTGGAGTAATGCTAGTATGACAGAAAGCACCTACGCAGATCATAGTAGAGTAGATAAAAGGGGAAAACCCTAAGCATCAAGAGTAAAATCAGGAAAGTGGAACTAGCTGGACCAGTGGGTGGCGCACATGCTTTTCGAAACAAATATAGGAACATTAGGTGACCAATTAAACATTCTCTATTTTAGTAATATGAGCATCATATCAGATTCATATTTCAACACATAAGCTTTGGAATTCTGAATGGCAGGTTGTTTCGCTTGATGGGTTGAGGTCTTGAGGAGCAGTGCTACCACGACACGAAGCAGTAAAGCACCTACGATGATGGTAGTGAATATAAAGGGGGGAAACCATAAGCTTTACGAGTATAGTGACCATGACATGGCGGATCTGAAGGTGCAAACCAGACAAAGCTACTTCACAACCAATGCTTGCATTCAACTAACCACTACGATTTGGTACGGACAAGAAAAGTACAGTAAACAATTTAAGATCTATTTTTCGGGTGAGATCAATAACTTAAGCAAATATTGAAGAGTACCACCTCTCTTGCGACGCCGTGTAGGCCCCTGCTGATACGTTGAGGGTGCTGCGGGTGCGATGGCTGTCGGTGGCAGAGAAGAAGACTTTAGATGGCAGACGACCGGGTTGGGGGATAAATCATGTTGTCGTGGACGAGGCGGTCGTAGGAGCGGCAACGACAAAATGGACGACGACGCTGATGAAGCGAGACGACACGATGAAAGGATCCTGGTCCGACGCCGTGGATGAGAGACATCCAACTCTTGCAGTGGACGACGGGGTAGGGGTAGCGGCTCCGGCAAGGTGGAGGATGGGGTGGCGGACGGAGGAGGCTGGCCGCAGAGGGGAGGTTGTCGTGGTGCCGACGGTGTATGAATGGGGAAATGGAGGGGGAGGGGGGATCTCAAACTTTGGGACGCGCTTGTCTGAAATGTGGGAAAGTTACGAACTTATCCCTCATTTAAAATTTCGGACATCACATCGATTGGAGATAGGACGGTAATCTCGCATCTCCCAAATATTTGCCGGTTATGATTTCGAGCGAGGAGAGGGTGTTTTGCTGCCCATGGTTGGCGCCCACGGTGTATGAATGGGGCTTACAGGTAGGGCGGTTGTGTCACATCTGAGGAAAGTTACACATCTGCCCCTATTTAAAATATTAGCCTACATCGATTTCATACGAGGAGAGTTTGTTTTGCCACCCACCGTGGATGAATGGGGAAATGGAGGGAGAGACACGTGTCTTTCAGACGAGCTTGAATCAAATGTGTTTTGCCGCCCACGTTTGGTGCCCACCGTGTCTGAATGGGCTCAGAGGCCGTCGTGTCACGTCTGATTGAAGTCACTAGTCTACCCCTATCGACGGCAGTGTAAATCCGGTCGATAAGGATGTCAAGTGTCAAGGGTAGACCGTAATTTCCATCTCGCAAACACTTGCTTCGGGCAGCCCACAAATGATAGTGGGTGTTTAGCTGCTTTATTCAAAACTTGGGAGAATTAGCATTCACGTTTGCCCTGGGCCCTGGCAACTAAATCCCAATCCAATTTTTATTCTATTACGAATATCCACAGATAATTCTATGTTTTGTTATTTATTTCTTCAAAACCACAACAAAGATTTATTCCACCTTTATATATGATTATGATTTAGAAATGTCGTGATCTTTGAATTCAGTAGGTTGGATACATTTTGAGTCAAACAGTTATTTCATCCAATACAATATGCTCACACAAAAAACAGTTCACCTTATGTCAATCATACAAGTACTGAGGATTACCTCGCCTAAAAAATTCGGATCATTACAACACATGGGCAACTTAGGGGGTCTTACTACATAATCCATTCAGAGACATGACACAACATGCAAGTACAATAATCTAATGACAAATTCAACTGCTATCTAAAGAAGAACTCGGATTACCCTGGGCTTCAGATTGCAGAAGCAGCAGGACCTCCTCCGTCTTCAAATGCAACATTCTTACTTCCACCAATTCTTGGGTTGCTTGCATAATGCGTGCAACTAATTGCATAATTTCCAGCTTCAAGATCGAGATTACCTCATTCATGGTAGCCACACTGAGGGAGTCCGGGATTAGGGGTCTCCGGACAGCCGGACTATATCCTGTGGCCGGACTGTTGGACTATGAAGATACAAGATTGAATACTTCATCTCGTGTCCGGGTGGGACTCTACTTGGCGTGGAAGGCAAGCTAGGCAGTACGGATATGGATATCTCCTCCTTTGTAACCGACCTTGTGTAACCCTAGCCCCCTCCGGTGTCTATATAAACCGGAGGGTTTTAGTCCGTAGGACACAATAACATACAATCATACCATATGCTAGCTTCTAGGGTTTAGCCTCTCTGATCACGTGGTAGATCAACTCTTGTTATACTCATATCATCAAGAATAAATCAAGCAGGACGTAGGGTTTTACCTCCATCAAGAGGGCCCGAACCTAGGTAAAACATCGTGTCCCCTGCCTCCTGTTACCATCTGCCTTAGACACACAGTTCGGGACCCCCTACCCGAGATCCACCGGTTTTGACACCGACATTGGTGCTTTCATTGAGAGTTCCTCTGTGTCGTCGCCGTTAGGCTTGATGGCTCCTTCGGTCATCGTTAGCGATGCGGTCCAGGGTGAGACCTTTCTCCCCGGACAGATTTTTGTATTCGGCGGCTTCGCACTGCGGGCCAACTCGCTTCGCCATCTGGAGCAGATCGAAGGTTATGCCCCTGGCCACCAGGTCAGGTTTGGAAGCTTAAACTACACGGCCGACATCCGCGGAGACTTGATCTTCGGCGGATTCGAGCCTCTGCCTTGTGCGTCACGCGATCACGATGAGTATGATTTAGCTCTACCATCAGACAACGTCCGAGAGATCACACCGGCAGCCGCTTCGACCCTCAATTCGGAGTCAGTTGCGCCGTCCATGGACGGGTGGATAGACCCCGCCACGGAGGCCTTACCTTTAGCGGCGATCGAGCCGAACATCGACCTTACCCTGCACGAGAGTCATGTTGTCAGACTGCCGGATCCTTCTCCTGCGACGGACTCCGAACCGCCTGCGCCCGTTCCTAGCGAATCCGATTGGGCGCCGATCATGGAGTTTACCTCTGCGGATATTTTTGAGCACTCACCCTTTGGCGACATACTGAACTCATTAAGGTATCTCTCCTTGTCAGGAGGATCCTGGCCGAACTATGTCCGGCAGGATTGGTATGCGGATGACGAAGAAATTCATTGCCCACCCACCACCCACTTAGTAGCCACTGTCGACGACTTAACCGACATGCTCGACTTCGACTCCGAAGACATCGACGGTATGGACGACGATGCGGGAGACGAAGAGGAACCACTACCCACAGGGCATTGGACAGCCACCTCATCATACGATATATACATGGTGGACACACCCAAAGAAGGTAATGGCGACGAGACAGCGGAGGATGACCCTCCAAGAAGCAACCCAAGCTCGACATCAGCGGCGCAGCTCTAAGTCCCGCCAAAGCAAAAGTGTTGATACCGGCACAGGAGATAATAACACTCCGGATAGTGCCAAAGATGGCAACAATCCCCTCCAGCAAGATTTAGAGCAGGAGGATGGAGGAGCCAGCCCTCCAGAGAGAGCGGCAGATGGAGAGGCGGAGGATGATAATTACATGCCCCCCTCCGAAGACGAGGCAAGCCTCGACGATGCCGAATTCGTCGTGCTAGAGGATCCCGTCGAACAAGAGCGCTTCAAGGGCCGACTTATAGCCACGACAAATAGCCTTAAGAAAAAGCAGCAACAGCTTCAAGCTGATCAAGATCTGCTAGCTGAGAGATGGACTGAAGTCCTCGCGGCCGAGGAATATAAACTCGAACGCCCCTCCAAGAGTTACCCAAAATGCAGGTTGTTACCCCGACTGGAGGAAGAGGCGTATGACGCGGCTGACCGGCCACCTCGTGGCCGCGATAGAGAGGCATTCCAGCCAAAAACTCAGCCCGCACCCCGACATCATTCAAATAAAAAGGCATGGGGAAATACGCCAGACCTACGAGACGTATTGGAGGACAAAGCAAAGCACGCAACATCGATCTACGGATCATGAGGGTGCGCCACTATCCGAGACGATAAACGTCATGCTGGATACAGTAAAAGTAAATCCGGCCGGGCCGAACACAGCGGGCAAGACCCATTCGAGCTACATCGCGATATAGCCCAATACAGAGGCGCCATACACCCCCTATACTTCACAAACGAAGTAATGGATCATCAAATCCCAGAGGGTTTCAAAACCATAAATATTGAATCATACGACATCACAACAGATCCTACGGTATGGATCGAGGATTTCGTCCTCCACATCCACATGGCCCGCGGTGATGACTTACACGCCATCAAATACCTCCCACTAAAGCTCAAAGGACCAGCGCGGCATTGGCTTAACAACTTGCGAGCAGAGTCCATTAGCTGTTGGGAAGATCTAGAGGCCGCATTCCTCGACAACTTTCAGGGCACTTATGTGCGACCACCAGATGCCGATGACTTGAGCCACATAATTCAGCAGCCAGAAGAATCGGCCAGGCAATTCTATACTCGGTTCCTAACAAAGAAAAATCAAATCGTCGACTGTCCGGATGCAGAGGCCCTAGCAACTTTCAAACACAACATCTGCGATGAGTGGCTAGCCCGGCACCTTGGTCAGGAAAAGCCGAAATCTATGATAGCCCTCACGACATTCATGACCCGCTTTTGTGCGGGAGAAGACAGTTGGCTGGCTCGCAGTAATAACATATCAAAGAACCATGGTACTTCGGATACCAAGGACGGCAATAGCAGGTCACGTCGCAACAAACATAAGCGCCGCATTAACAGCGACAATACCGAGGATACGGCAGTCAATGCCGGATTCAAAGGCTCTAAACCCGGTCAACGGAAAAAAGCCATTCAAAAGAAGCACTCCGGGCCCGTCCAGTTTGGACCGTATACTCGACTGCTTGTGTCAAATACACGGTACCCTCGACAAGCCAGCCAACCACACCAACAGGGATTGTTGGGTGTTCAAGCAGACCGGCAAGTTAATTGTCGAAGAAAAAGATAAGGGGTCACACAGCGATGACGAAGAGGAGCCCCGGCAGCCGAACACCGGAGGACAGAAGAGGTTCCCCCCACAAGTGCGGACGGTGAACATGATATACGCAACCCACATCCCCAAGAGGGAGCGGAACCGTAAACTCAGGGACGTATATGCGTTGGAGCCAGTCGCCCCAAAGTTCAACCCATTGTCCTCCTGTCCGATCACCTTCGACCGCAGGGACCACCCCACTAGTATCCGTCATGGCGGATTCGCCGCACTGGTCCTAGACCCAATCATCGACGGATTTCACCTCACTCGAGTCCTTATGGATGGAGGCAGTTTCTACCTCTTGAGCTTGCGTTGGATTTCCCCGAAGAGGAAAGGATGATGCAGCCGAGTAGCATAAGTATTTCCCTCAGTTTTTGAGAACCAAGGTATCAATCCAGTAGGAGGCCACACTCAAGTCCCTCGTACCTGCACAAAACAATAGCTACTCGCAACCAACGCGATTAGGGGTTGTCAATCCCTTCACGGTCAGTTACGAGAGTGAGATGTGATAGATATAATATTTTTTGGTATTTTTGGTATAGAGATGCAAAGTGAAAAGTAAAAGGAAAAGTAAAAAGAAAAGCAAGATTAAAGTGATGGAGATTGATATGATGAGAATAGACCCGGGGGCCATAGGTTTCACTAGTGGCTTCTCTCAAGAGCATAAGTATTCTACGGTGGGTGAACAAATTACTGTCGAGCAATTGACAGAATTGAGCATAGTTATGAGAATATCTAGGCATGATCATGCATATAGGCATCACGTCCGTGATAAGTAGACCGAAACGATTCTGCATCTACTACTATTACTCCACTCATCGACCGCTATCCAGCATGCATCTAGAGTATTAAGTTAAAAACAGAGTAACGCTTTAAGCAAGATGACATGATGTAGAGAGATAAATTCATGCAATATGAAATAAACCCATTCTTGTTATCCTTGATGGCAACGATACAATACGTGCCTTGCTGCCCCTTCTGTCACTGGGAAAGGACACCGCAAGATTGAACCCAAAGCTAAGCACTTCTCCCATGGCAAGAACTACCAATCTAGTTGGCCAAACCAAACGGATAATTCGAAGAGACTTGCAAAGATAACAAATCATACATAAAAGAATTCAGAGAAGATTCAAATATTATTCATAGATAGACTTGATCATAAACCCACAATTCATCAGTCTCAACAAACACACCGCAAAAAGAAGAAGATTACATCGAATAGATCTCCACGAGAGAGGGGGAGAACTTTGTATTGAGATCCAAAAAGAGAGAAGAAGCCATCTAGCTAATAACTATGGACCCGAAGGTCTGAGGTAAACTACTCACACTTCATCGGAGAGGCTATGATGATGTAGAAGCCCTCCGTGATGACGGCCCTCTCTGGCGGAGCTCCGGAATAGGCCCCAAGATGGGATCTCGTGGATACAGAAAGTTGCGGCGGTGGAATTAGGTTTTTGGCTCTGTCTCTGTTCATTTGGGGGTACGTAGGTATATATAGGAGGAAGAAGTACGTCGGTGGAGCTTTGGTGGGCCCACGAGGGTGGGGGCGTGCCTGGGGGTATAGGGCGTGCCCCCTACCTCATGCCCACCTCGAAGCTTCCTTGGCGTAGGGTCCAAGTCTCCTGGGTCATATTCGGGAAGAAAATCACGTTTCAGAAAGGTTTATTCCGTTTGGACTCCGTTTGATATTCCGTTTCTTCGAAACACTGAAATAGGCAAAAAAAACCACAATTCTGGACTGGGCCTCCGGTTAATAGGTTAGTCCAAAAAATAATATAAAAGTGGAAAATAAAGCCCAATATAGTCCAAAACAGTAGATAATATAGCATGGAGCAATAAAAAATTATAGATACGTTGGAGACGTATCAAGCATCCCCAAGCTTAATTCTTGCTCGTCCTTGAGTAGGTAAATGATAAAAAGAGAATTTTTGATGCGGAGTGCTACTTGGCATAATTTCAATGCAAATTTTCTTAATTGTGATATGAATATTCAGATTCGAAAGATTCAAGACAAAAGTTTATATTGACATAAAAATAATAATACTTCAAGCATACTAACAAAGCAATTATGTCTTCTCAAAATAACATGGCCAAAGAAAGTTATCCCTACAAAATCATATAGTCTGGCTATGCTCTATCTTCACCACACAAAGTATTTAAATCACGCAAAACCCCGATGACAAGCCAAGCAATTGTTTCATACTCTAACTTTTTCAAAACTTTTTCAATATTCACGCAATACATGAGCGTGAGCCATGGATATAGCACTATATGTGGAATAGAATGGTGGTTGTGGAGAAGACAAAAAGAGGGGAAGATAGTCTCACATCAACTAGGCGTATCAACGGGCTATGGAGATGCCCATCAATAGATATCAATGTGAGTGTGTAGGGATTGCCATGCAACGGATGCACTAGAGGTATAAGTATATGAAAGCTCATCAAAAGAAACTAAGTGGGTGTGCATCCAACTTGCTTGCTCACGAAGACCTAGGGCATTTTGAGGAAGCCCATCATTGGAATATACAAGCCAAGTTCTATAATGTAAAATTCCCACTAGTATATGAAAGTGACATAATGAGAGACTCTCTATCATGAAGATCATGGTGATACTTTGAAGCACAAGTGTGGTAAAAGGATAGTAACATTGTCCCTTCTCTCTTTTTCTCTCATTTTTTTATTTGGGCCTTTTCTCTTTTTTATGGCCTCTTTTTTTATTTTTTTTATTTTTCGTCCGGAGTCTCATCCCGACTTATGGGGAATCATAGTATCCATCATTCTTTCCTCACTTGGGACAATGCTCTAAAAATGATGATCATCACACTCTTATTTTTCTTACAACTCAACAACTCGATACTTAGAACAAAATATGACTCTATAAGAATGCCTCCGGCGGTGTACCGGGATATGCAATGAATCAAGAGTGACATGTATGAAAGAATTATGAACAGTGGCTTTGCCACAAATACGATGTCAACTACATGATCATGCTAGCAATATGACAATGATGGAGCGTGCCATAATAAATGGAACGGTGGAAAGTTGCATGGCAATATATCTTGGAATGGCTATGGAAATGACATGATAGGTAGGTATGGTGGCTGTTTTGAGGAAGGTATATGGTAGGTGTATGATACCGGCGAAAAGTGCGCGGTGTTAGAGAGGCTAGCAATGGTGGAAGGATGGGAAAAACTGCATATAATCCATGGACTCAACATTAGTTATAAAGAACTCATATACTTATTGCAAAAATCTAGAAGTTATCAAAGCAAAGTATTACGCGCATGCTCCTAGGGGGATAGATTGGTAGGAAAAGACCATCGCTCGTCCCCGATCGCCACTCATAAGGAAGACAATCAATAAATAAATCATGCCCCGACTTCATCACATAACAGTTCACCATACGTGCATGCTACGAGAATCACAAACTTTAACACAAGTATTCTTTAAATTCACAACTACTCAACTAGCATGACTCTAATATTATCACCTCCGTATCTCAAAACAATTATCATGCTTCAGTCTTTTCTTAGTATTCAATGCACTCAAAAAAAAGTTTCACAAATCTTGAATACCAAGCATATTATTATTAAGCAAATTACCATGCTATTAAGAGACTCTCAAGTGAAGCACATAGAGCAAAACTACATACTCAAAAGATATAAGTGAAGCACATAGAGCAAAATTACATAGCTCAAAAGATATAAGTGAAGCACATAGAGTATTCTATCAAATTTTAATTCATGTATGGCTCTCTCAAAAGGTGTGTACAACAAGGATGATTGTGGCACACTAAAACACAAAGACACAAATAATACAAGACGCTCCAAGCAAAACACATATCATGTTGGTGAATAAAAATATAGCTCCAAGTAAATTACCGATGGAAGTGGACGAAAGAGGGGATGTCTTCCGGGGCATCCCCAAGCTTTGAATTTTTGGTGTCCTTGGATTATCTTGGGGGTTCCATGGGCATCCCCAAGCTTAGGCTCTTGCAACTCCTTGTTCCTTAATCCATCAAAAGAATTCACCCAAAAGTTGAAAACTTCACAACACAAAACTCAATAGAAATCTCGTGAGCTCCGTTAGAGAAAGAAAACAAAAGACCACTTCAAGGTACTGTAATGAACTCATTCTTTATTTATATTGGTGTTAAAACTACTGTATTCCAACTTCTCTATGGATTATAAACTATTTTACTAGCCATAGATTCATCAAAATAAGCAAACAACACACGAAAAACAGAATCTGTCAAAAACAGAACAGTCTGTAGTAATCTGTAGCTAGCGCAAGATCTGGAACCCCAAAAATTCTAAAATAAATTTCTTGACGTGAGGAATTTATATATTAATCATCTGAAAAAATAATTAACTAAATAGCACTCTCCAAATAAAAATGACAGCAGTTCTCATGAGTGCTAAAGTTTCTGTTTTTTACAGCAAGTTCAACAAGACTTTCCCCAAGTCTTCCCAACGGTTCTACTTGGCACAAACACTAATTAAACACAAAAAACACGACCAAAATAGAGGCTACATAAATTATTTATTACTAAACAGGAGAAAAAGCAAGGAATAAAAATAAAATTGGGTTGCCTCCCAACAAGTGCTATCGTTTAACGCCCCTAGCTAGGCATAAAAGCGAGGATAGATCTAGGTTGTTCCGTAGTAATAAGATAGATCGGTGAAACTCATTTCATATTCTCTACGTTCGGCAGCAAGTTTTATTTGAGGCAAGCAAAAGTAATCAAAAGGGCTAAATTTAATAGGACAGAAGTCCCCAAGATCAATTTTAGGAGGTATAGGTTCCTCTTTCGGCCCTTCGTATTGTACAACCAATTCATCATTATAAGCATTCTTTTGACAAAACCTGGTGAGCCTAAACTCAAGAGATCATCCTAGCTCATTATTTCGAATAGAAAAATCATCATTAAGTTTAGAGATTCTATCAATTAAAATATTGATTGGCACCTTTTTTCTAAGGTTTTCATTAAAAGCAACATAGTCAAGAGATTGAAAGCGCATAATTTCTTCTTGATCAAAGAGGATAGGTTCTATGGGACGACGACCAGCATCCACCCTATAGTGCGCAAAGATTTCTTTGGCTTATTTTATTATAAATCTGAATTCATGAGCCAAAAAGATAGTAGCGGCACGCTTAACAGAAGAATGCTCGATATTAGAAAATTCTAGGAAAACTCTTTGTATAGATGGGTGCATATGCATAAATTGCCTTTCAAGTTCAACGATAAGCATGGCAATAGCGTCCGCAAGACTACTAGTTCTATGGAGAATAGAACCGCCCATAGAGGGCAAAGCACCGGCACAAGTAAAGAAATCTTGAATAACTCCTTTTCCAATAATATTACCACTACCGATTCGAAATCTTTTTGTATGGTAGGTAGGGGGTTCTTCAGCAGGAGCATCAGAATTTTCCATGATATTGTTATCACCCATATCGGTGATAACTTCCCCAATTTTAGACATAACGACAAGCAAGCAATCCAACACACGAGCAAACAAAAGGTAAGCGAGAAAAAGGCAAACTGAAAAAAGGGAAGGAGAAGGAGAAGGAGAGGGAGAATAAAACAGCAAGGGTGAAGTGGGGGAGAGGAAAGCGAGAGGCAAATGGCAACTAATGTAATGCGAGAGATAGGGATTATGATGGGTACTTGGTATGTTGACTTTTTGCGTAGACTCCCCGGCAGCGGCGCCAGAAATTCTTCTTGCTACCTCTTGAACTTGCGTTGGATTTCCCCGAAGAGGAAAGGATGATGCAGCAGAGTAGCGTAAGTATTTCCCTCAGTTTTTGAGAACCAAGGTATCAATCCAGTAGGAGGCCACGCTCAAGTCCCTCGTACCTGCACAAAACGATAGCTACTCACAACCAATGCGATTAGGGGTTGTCAATCCCTTCACGGTCACTTACGAGAGTGAGATCTGATAGATATAATATTTTTTGGTATTTTTGGTATAGAGATGCAAAGTGAAAAGTAAAAGGCAAAGTACAAAGCAAAGCAATATTAAAGTGATGGAGATTGATATGATGAGAATAGACCCAGGGGCCATAGGTTTCACTAGTGGCTTCTCTCAAGAGCATAAGTATTCTACGGTGGGTGAACGACTTACTGTTGAGCAATTGACAGAATTGAGCATAGTTATGAGAATATCTAGGCATGATCATGTATATAGGCATCACGTCCGTGATAAGTAGACCAAAATGATTCTGCATCTACTACTATTACTCCACTCATCGACCGCTATCCAGCATGCATCTAGAGTATAAAGTTAAAAACAATGTAACGCTTTAAGCAAGATGACATGATGTAGAGAGATAAATTCATGCAATATGAAATAAACCCCTTCTTGTTATCCTCGATGGCAATGATACAATACGTGCCTTGCTGCCCCTTCTGTCACTGGGAAAGGACACCGCAAGATCGAACCCAAAGCTAAGCACTTCTCCCATGGCAAGAACTACCAATCTAGTTGGCCAAACCAAATAGATAATTCGAAGAGACTTGCAAAGATAACCAATCATACATAAAATAATTCAGAGAAGATTCAAATATTATTCATAGATAGACTTGATCATAAACCCACAATTCATCGGTCTCAACAAACACATCGCAAAAAGAAGAAGATTGCATCGAATAGATCTCCACGAGAGAGGGGGAGAACTTTGTATTGAGATCCAAAAAGAGAGAAGAAGCCATCTAGCTAATAACTATGGACCCGAAGGTCTGAGGTAAACTACTCACACTTCATCGGAGAGGCTATGATGATGTAGAAGCCCTCCGTGATGACGGCCCTCTCCGGCGGAGCTCCGGAACAGGCCCCAAGATGGGATCTCGTGGATATAGAAAGTTGCGGCGGTGGAATTAGGTTTTTGGCTCCGTCTCTGTTCGTTTGGGGGTACGTAGGTATATATAGGAGGAAGAAGTACGTCGGTAGAGCTTCGGTGGGCCCACGTGGGTGGGGGCGTGCCTGGGGGTATAGGGCGCGCCCCCCTACCTCGTGCCCACCTCGAAGCTTCCCTGGCGTAGGGTCCAAGTCTCCTGGGTCATATTCGGGAAGAAAATCACGTTCTAGAAAGGTTTATTCCGTTTGGACTCCGTTTGATATTTCGTTTCTTCGAAACACTGAAATAGGCAAAAAAACAGCAATTCTGGGCTGGGCCTCCGGTTAATAGGTTAGTCCCAAAAATAATATAAAAATGGAAAATAAAACCCAATATAGTCCAAAACAGTAGATAATATAGCATGGAGCAATCAAAAATTATAGATACGTTGGAGACGTATCAGCAGTAGCCTGAACCTGCTTTATCAGGACACAGTGCACAAAATGGGTATAGACCCCTCAAGGATCAAACCCACGGAAACGAGCTTTAAAGGCTTCATACCAGGTGTAGAGGCCCATTGCACAGGTTCAATTACACTGGAAGTGGTCTTCGGATCCCCGGATAACTTCCGAAGTGAAGAATTAATCTTCGATATAGTCTCGTTCTGCATTGGCTATCATGCACTGCTCAGGTGAACCGCATTTGCGAAATTCAATGCGGTACCGCATTATGCATACCTCAAGCTCAAGATGCCAGGACCTTGGGGGGTTATTACAGTTAATGGAAACACAGAGCGCTCTCTCCGAACGGAGGAGCACACTGCAGCCCTCGCAGCGGAAGCACAAAGCGGCCTCTCAAGGCAATCCACCAGTCCGGCGTTTCAAGACCCGGACACCTTCAAGCGCGCTCGGAGTAATCGGCAACTAGACCACCTGGCACGATCTGAGCTCGCGTAGCAATGCGGCCCCCACCCCAGTCCCAGCCAAACGGCGAAATCCGTGCCACGCGTACATAATTACGCATTAAAAATACCATGGGCACAGGCGAGGAGGGGGGCACAACTACGGCACGCCCCAATACGCGGCTTAAACCGCACTAGGGGCTTCCCGCTTTGTTATTTTTCTCTTTCAGGACTTTAATCTCTGCAAACCCTGTCTGGTAGCATGATTGCCAAACACATGATGCAGCAACCAAGGAGGCAGAAAGCTACGTCACACCACGGAACTCCCAGGTGGATTATGATAACGAGTGAAATATTTGCTTTAATACTATTCCTCAGCTCGCCCTTGGAAGGGACATAGTCCTACTTTTTGCTTACCGCACTATCTGTATCATTCTGCTTTAACGCACCTTTTTGAATAAACAATGCATAGCATTAAGACTATTATTGCATTCCTCTTTTTTTTATATATATGTGTTCATTAATGACGCCTTGCAACTGTACACTTTGGTACGGCCAATACACCAGGGGCTTAAGTACCCCACAATATGGTGTGAGAAGTCCGAACACTTTCACAAGTGCGGCACCCCGAATTATAGCATTATATGCATCAACTCCGAATCATGTATTTGGTCAAATGTTGGGTTTGCCCGGCTCCTATGTTTTGGTACCTTACGTTCCGCTCTATCGGCTAAGGTAGCACTAGGAGAACTACTGCGATTGTGCTCCGGTTCTGTTGGGCTAAGCACCTCAGTAGAGAAAGCTAAAAATGACTGTCATGATAAGGCGAGAGACTGGTCGCTGTTCGGCGAGGTTTCGAGTAAAAACTAAAGACTTATGCCGCTTAGAGCGAGGAGCCGGTCCTGTCCGGCTTAAAGGCGTGTATCGCATCCCGAATTCGGCCTTCCGAATACCGGGGGCTTCGCCAAAATTTAAAATTATAGAAATCTATGGCTAAGTGAGAGTGATAAAGCATTATTAGTCCAGTTGCCTTGTTCGCTATGCTGAGCACCTCCCTCGAAGGACCCAAAAATGGGAACAAGAGTGCTCAGGTTTATCCCGAACACCCCAGCACTAGTGGCATGGGGGCAGAAGCCGAGGACTAGCCATCTCTCAGATTGGATAAACAGCCAAATAGAAGGTAATATTTTAAATTCAAACATGTATTGCATAGCGCATATGAAACAAGTTTTCATCATACAGGATCACACGAGCAAGTTTACTCAAATATTACATCCTTTGGACATTCGTCCGCTACAAGACGGGCACCCTTCAGGACACCCTCATAATAAATTTCGGGGGTGCGATGCTCCTTGACCTGTGGCGGTCCTTCCTTGATCAGCTTCACGGCGTCTAGCTTGGCCCATTGCACCTTCACACGGGCGAAAGCCTGGCGTGCACCTTCGATGCAGACGGACCGCTTGACGACTTCTAGCCGTGGGCAGGCATCCACAAGCCGCCTCACCAGGCCGAACTAGCTGTTCGGAAGGGCATCGCCAGGCCATAGCCGGACTATAAAGCCCTTCATGGCCTGTTCGGCCGCCTTGTGTAGCTCGACCAGCTGCTTCAGCTGGTCGCTCATAGGCACCGGGTGTTCGGTCCCAGTATACTGAGACCAGAACAGCTTCTCCGTTGAGCTTCCCTCCTCGGCCTGGTAAAACTATGCGGCATCCAACACGCTGCGGGGCAAATCTGTGAATGCTCCTGGAGAGCTCTGTATTCGGGTAAGTAATAGGTAATTTACTTTCACATGCTTGCTTTGCATATAGAATGCCTTGCCCGCCGCTATTTTCTTCATCGCGTCAATCTCCTGGAGGGCCTTTTGGGCTTCGGCCTTGGCACTCTTTGCGCTCTCGAGGGCTGCGGCAAGCTCAGACTCTCGCGTCTTCAAGTCAAGCTCCAACGCCTCGTGCTTCGTCACGAGTGCCTGGAGCTCTTGCTGCACCTCGCCCACCCGAGCCTCTTGCCTTTCCCGCTCGGTGCGCTCCTTGGCCTCTTTATCCTCGGCCTTGGATAGCGCTTGCTTCAGGGTTGCCACCTCGGTCGTGGCCCCTGGCAAATATACGATGATCCTGTCATTTTGCAATCGCGTCTTCTTTTATATATACATATCTATAGACAGGGTATTACTTACCCTTGTTCTCCTCGAGCTGCCTCTTGGCAAGGCCGAGCTCTTTCTTGGACCCCTCGAGGTCCTGCTTCAATGTGGCGACCTCCGCAGTCAGTGCGGCTGAGGCCAGCAGTGAAGCCTGCATACGCATATTGACATACTTATATTAGACTCCTGCGATATTGTTTGATCCTCTGTTCGGCTTTTCTTTGTGAACACCGAACAGAGCATCAGGGGCTACTGTCTATGTGGTAATATTTTTCCTATATTTTAAACACTTACCTCAAAGCCTGTTAGAAGGCTGGCACAGGCTTCAGTCAATCCGCTCTTGGCGGACTGAACCTTCTAGACCACCGCACTCATAATAATACGGTGCTCCTCGTCGATGGAAGCGCTGCTAAGCGCTCCCAACAAATTGTCCGGCGCCTCTGGATGGACAGAGGTCACCGGCACAGGCATCTTGCCCCTCCTGGAAGGAGGCCACCTGCCCGAGTCCGGAACCACTGGAGGTTCCGGCGCGGTGTTCGGCTGAGGGCCGAACTCGGAGCCCTCAGGGGCCTTGTTCCCTCTGCTCCCGGAGTCCGGAAGGTCGCCTTGAGGCGCCTCCGGGACTGTCTCCCCTCGACCCAGTGCCTCTTGAGACAATACCTCGGTGTCGTCCGCAGGGCAAGGGGAGGTGGCGGTCGGAAGTGGATCGCTATCCATATCCGATGAGCGTAGGGAGCCGTCCGACGATACATTGATACGGGCTCATGGCAGCCTGCATGATCATATTCGGCGTTAGGGGAAGCAGTGTGACAAAGGAATGCTATGAGTTACTCTGGTATCTGAATACTTACGACTTCGCCAGGGGCTTAGCCCTGAGCAGCCACTCATCTTCGCCTTCGGCGGCGGTGTTGGAACTGTCCGGAAGGAGAGTCCTTCCCTTCTTGGACCCTTCGGCCTCCCCAGTTGGGGCGGCCTTCCTTTTCTTGTCTCCCCCAACTGAAGGGGGAGCATCTTCTTCTTCATCCTTGTCTTCGGGGGAGGAGTGTGTAGCAGAGTTATCGGACGATGAGTCCGATGATGCCTGGCGTCGGGAACTCTTTCGGGTTCCCTTGGCCTTCTTGGTCTTCTCCGGCACCTTGTAAGGACGCGGAGTCAGCATCTTCGTCAGGAGAGCGTCTGCTGGGCCTTCGGGCAAAGGAGCCGGACAGTCGATTTGTCTGGCCGTCTCCTGCCAGTCCTGTCAAAGGTACGGGAGCTTAGATCCCGCATAGAGTCAAACTACGAAAAACAAGTATCCTGTGAGAGGTAAAACAGCTTACCGCACAGTCTTGGTGCTTCGCGTAGAATCCGCGATCCTCGGTAGTGGGAGGGGGAACCTCGGCACCCTTGAATAGCACCTTCTAGGCATCCTCGTGAGTTGTGTCGAAGAGCCTGTTCAGAGTTCGGTGCTGGGCCGGGTCAAACTCCCACAAGTTGAAAGCCCGTTGTTGGCATGGGAGGACCCGGCGGATGAGCATGACCTGGACTACGTTGACGAGTTTGAGCTTCTTGTTCACCATGTTTTGAATACATGTTTGGAGTCCGGTCACCTCTCCCGAACTACCCCAGGACAGGCCCTTCTCTTGCCAGGAGGTGAGCCACGTGGGGATGCCAGATCGGAACTCGGGGGCCGCTGCCCATCTAGGGTCGCGCGGCTCGGTGATGTAGAACCACCCCGATTGCCACCCCTTTATGGTCTCCACGAAGGAGCCCTCGAGCCATGTGACGTTGGGCATCTTGCCCACCATGGAGCCTCCGCACTCCGCTTGGCGGCCGCTCACTACCTTCGGCTTGACATTGAAGGTCTTCAGCCATAAGCCGAAGTGGGGCTTGATGCGGAGGAAGGCCTCGCACACGACGATAAACGCCGAGATGTTGAGGATGAAGTTCGGGGCCAGATCGTGGAAATCCAGGCCGTAGTAGAACATAAGCCCCCGGACGAATGGGTGGAGAGGGAATCCCAGTCCGCGGAGGAAATGGGTAAGGAACACTACCCTCTCATGGGGCCTGGGGGTGGGGATGAGCTTCCCCTCATCTGGGAGCCGGTGCGCGATGTCGTCGGGCAGGTATCCGGCTCTCCTCAGCTTCTTGATGTATCCCTCCGTGACGGAGGAGACCATCCACCTGCCTCCCACTCCGGACATGGTTGGAGAAGGTCGAGGTGGGCAATGCGGACTTGGGTGCTGGAGCTCAAGTGTGCGAAAATGGATGAGCAAAGGAGGATGAAGGCGTGGATGAAAAGGTGAATCCTTATCCCTTTATATGGGCGGCCGAAACTATGCGCCCCCACTAGCCTGATAAAACTCGCTTATCCCCCAAGCGCCTTAATCGATGGCGCGGTTGGGTTACCCACGCCCGTATTGATGAGAATCCCGTAATAAGGGGGACACGATCTCTTCTTTGACAAGACGTGTCAAAAAACTGCCTCGCGTTATGTGCGGAACTAGTTAAAGGAAACGGTTCGAATAATTACCGGGCCATGGCATAATGTCATGTTGCCAAAACGTGTCAGCAGATTAAGATTTGTGGAAATATTATTCTCTCTACGGTGGTATGTGGAATTTATTTTGCAGGGTCGGACACTATCCTGGTATTCAAACTCTTCTGTGATATGTTCGGAGGAGGAACCCGCCTTGCAATGCCGAAGACAACATTGCGCGCCGGACTCATCGTGATTGAAGCCTGGTTCAGGGGTTACTGAGGGAGTCCGGGATTAGGGGTCTCTGGACAGCCGGACTATATCCTGTGGCCGGACTGTTGGACTATGAAGATACAATATTGAAGACTTCGTCTCGTGTCTGGGTGGGACTCTACTTGGCGTGGAAGGCAAGCTAGGCAGTACGGATATGGATATCTCCTCCTTTGTAACCGACCTTGTGTAACCCTAGCCCCCTCCGGTGTCTATATAAACCGGAGGGTTTTAGTCCGTAGGACACAATAACATACAATCATACCATAGGCTAGCTTCTAGGGTTTAGCCTCTCCAATCTCGTGGTAGATCACCTCTTGTAATACTCATATCATCAAGAATAAATCAAGCAGGACGTAGGGTTTTACCTCCATCAAGAGGGCCCGAACCTAGGTAAAACATCGTGTCCCCTGCCTCCTGTTACCATCCGCCTTAGACGCACAGTTCGAAACCCCCTACCCGAGATCCGCCGGTTTTGACACCGACACACACCATCTCTTTCTGCCTCTAGTAGAGCCTCAAGAACTATAACATCTGTGCTCGGACTGCTCTCCGGTGGTGTTACCTCTGAACTGCTACCATCTAGTAACATGGATGGCGCACTGCTTCCACAAATAGATTCTAGGGTTGTACATTGTGTCCTAGTGTGAACGGCATCCTGAAAAGTTTCTGCTGGACATAAGTAAGAGATAGTTATCACATGATCTAGGCAATAAGCTTACATGGTAAACGACATACGAATTATTGCTGAGCATGGCAAGCTATATTTAAATGGTTCAAAGCAGCATCAGCCGAAAAGAAATTAAAATGGTAAGATGAAACTAGGGATGTAAGTGGCAAATAAACGACATCCGCAAGTCCCATCTAGTTAGCTTTTCCTAGCTACCTGGTTCATTTTCCTCAAAAAACAAAAACTCTTTTGAACTATCATACCACTAGTGGACTCTAATTGGGATTAAACGGGACCCAGTTGACATCCCTAGTTGAAAGGGAGTGTACCACCGCTATATTTAAGTTGCCAAGGCATCTAAGCAGATGAAATAATCTGAGAAAGCACTTAACAGTGTGGCCTCATATAAACTATGAAGACAGTCTTGTGATGAAGTTCAGAGGAAAAGTTAAGGACTCAAATGAACTAGGCATGCATTTCTTTACGATAGTACAGCAGGCACTGCTGACATATTGGCCAACTCAGGTATAGCATAACAAGTAACGAACAAGCATTTGAATCAAGCAATACAGCAAAGCAGACAACTGAACTATTTGTTATTCTGTAGGACTACAGGTTGAGGGCACAAGCCAAGAAATCAGCCCACGCGCATTACATTTCACATGTACTAAAACACACTGGCTTACCATATGTTGTTGTGAAGCCTCGCTGCTGTTGCAATGTTCTTTGAAGATATCGTCAGCATCCCGTGGTTGCAAATCTACTTGTTGTAGTCTATTCTGCACCCTCTATCGTAGGGCTAAACTTTCGGGCGCGAGATATTTCGATGTGAGCGGGAAGTTTGAAAGCTTTTGGCGTCTGAAATTATATTCTGCTCTTGTACGGCCGACTATGATATCATGGCCGAGAATTTGTTTGTTTTGCACGCAAAAAAGGTGCAAGTTTTGAAAATCAATGTCTCCAACTCGAAAGTTAGATTGTCCATTTAATTCAAATATGGATCATTGAGCTACTACAAGCAAATACCATCATATGGTCCAATTCAAATGACATTCCAAATGTGTTTATCCTAAATATGATGACAAAAGCAAAAATGTGTGTGTGTATGAATAAAGTGGATGATTATAAATTTTGAACATGCCCGTATGTGTATATCTCTAGGTTTGATATATGAATTTGAAAACACGAAATCCCGGCTTAAAAATGTACCTCCGTTTAAATGAATTACAAAAGCTAATGATGGAGTTGAATTCCAAAATTCCAATCTTAGGATTGTAATTCTGGTACATCAAAGTATATCACGCATGTTCAAAAGTATCGTTATCTCATAGTCCAAACTGTGAAACAAATTGGTCAACCTTGAGTGCACACACTATTGACCATGTATATCTCAATTATGCTAAAGTCCCTCAAATATAAACACCTCACTCTTTATCTGAAGCCAACCCCCCCCCCTTGTCACCCCCCCCCCCACACACACACACAGAAGTCGTTCTCTCCCCCAAACACCAACGCACGAGCACATTAACACCCCTCTCTCTTCTAAAGTCCGGACCCCGATATAGGTCTCTATCACTTTGTCTCTTGGGCATGCACACATCTCTTCCCCCACTCTCTAGCTAGGTCTCCCGGCATCTCTCTTTCCCAAGCACACGCACTATGTAGAGTGTATCTTTCCCATACACACAAAACGTCGCCCCCAAACGTCTATCTCCCTAGTTATGTGGTTCTCACACACTCGCTCACCTCACACACCACCCCCACTGCAAAACAAGCACACTTTGTCTCCTTGTGCACCACTCTCCTCTTTCAATCTCTCCCACATGCGGACCCGCCCCAGCTCATCCCTGTATACATATATGTCGTGACTCTTTCCATAGCTCCCTAATGTATCATCATTCTCGATCTCGCACATTGTTCTCTACACCATCTATTCTAGATCTCTCATGAAGTCCCTATCACACACACGATGACTCGCTTCCCTTGCGTCTCCGTACATAGGCCAATTTCAAACAACATCAATATTGTCTCCCTATCTATACGCCATTTATGGACACAAACGCCCCCTCTCTCGCCCCAATCTTCATCTCTCTCTCCATCACTAGCTCTCTCTCTCTCTCGCTCTCACACCCCTATCCCACACACAATCGATGTCTCTTCTAAATAGTCTGCTCCCCCCGCCCGCACCCATGCTATCCCACTACTACACATGTCACACCATTCCCCCTTCCCTTATACTAGGTTTACATCATTAGTGGTCTCTCTACTCCACATACACACACTCCCTCTCACACACAAACGCGCGCACAAACACCCATTAATCTGGATCCTCATCTCTCCCCATGTCTGCATGTGTATCTCGCACACTCACTCTCTAATTATGTATATGTGTCTCCACGTTACACAACACAAAGCCCCATGTACATGTCTGTCTCTATCCTCCACACACATAGACACAAAGAATCTGTTATCATTGCCTCAATCTCTGGACATATCACACACGCACACTGTCTCTCTCTCGCAAACACGCTCAACAAGGGTTTCCCCGTGAATAACTTACCGTCTATTCATCAACAGTCGTGACAGTACGGCGAACACGAGACATGAAAAAGAATAAATCTACACGTGCTAAGGCCTCACATGCTGAGGCGTTGAATACAATGTAGATGCTAGTTTACAGAAACAAGTATCGATAATACGTTTGTATCTCCATAATTATATTTCTTCTCTTATAAAAAACCGAGATGGTGATGATGGTACGCATGCCATCTTGCAATATAGACAGTCCGATCTATATCTGACTAATGGAAATTAAACTAAAAGATACCCGCACCCCTCACCACATTTGCAGACAAGGCCTTCCCTGGTTCATCCTTATCTCCAACAACCTCATTGTTGAGAAATTAAGAAAGGAAGCCTCTGGAACAAACTGGCCTGGTGGCCACTACCGGTGTCGTCAATCCCCATGCCTCCGCTCAGCCCGACCACCAATCACCACCACGCCCCACTCCTCTTCACCTTATATCCTATTTCTCGAGATATCATTAGTTTTTACACATGGGATTACTCCCGCATGGGTCAATCACAACAAGTGTTTTTATAAAAAAAATGAATCTTGATGTTCCGTGCAATGCACGGATCTTGATAGTACTCCTACAGAAGACTAAGTTGGTGATGATGGTGTGTCTGACATCCGTCATTTGTGACCATTAGATCTACATCTAACGACTGTGAGGTAAGTTGTTGCCTTTTCTCACAAACATCCCACTTGTCTACCAATTTGCAGAAAAACCCATAATTAGTATCTTAAAACCAACCACATCCCTCCCTGACCTCACCAAAACAGCCCACGGAATATATTCTAATTGAAACATAATATATCTCTAGTGATATATGTATATCAAAATTAGAGTGTTTTGTATCAAGTTTGTGAATAAGTATTATTCTAATTATGATTCGTTGCAACGCACATGAACATTGCTAGTATTTCCAACCATGCAAATTTTTTCCCTAGTATTCCATAGTTTCGTGTTTTCCATCAAGATATTAGTCACTCATGGTTGATATTTACTTTCAATCATGTACACATATGCACTATGTAACTAGCCTTGCTTATTGGGCTCCAAAGCTTAACTTTCACTCCTACTTACAATATGTAGAGTATTTAAAAAAACTACCACTTTCAACCAGCCCTAGGAAGAATCTATTGTACAAAAAATAGCAAAAACATACCCAAAATTTCTTAATCCACGCCAAAAACTACTACCTCCGATTAGGTTAGTTTAAACCTATTTATGACAGGGTTGGCCCACACGTCCATGCTGACGAGGCAGCTTAAACCAACACATTTTGTTTGGCCATTGACACGATGGACCCACATATGACCTTCTATCCTGTTATTCCCCCTCAAATCATTATTTTCCCTGAACATTAATTACTTGAAACAGTACTGATGTGTGTTCATCGGTGGCGCCGGTGATGAGCGAGTTAGCCGCCACTCCGCCGGACGGGTCGGACGCCGCGCTGGCCTCCACACGGGTTGGCAGGCTGGCCCGAGTGTGACTCATGAGCGAGCAAGCCGCCGCGCTGGCCTTCGCTCGAGCCAGATGGTTGGCCTTAGCGTGGCGCGCACGAGCAAGCCGTCACGCCGCCGTGCCAATCTAGCTAGCAAACCTTGCAGACAAGCAGCTGGACAGAGCTATCTTGGCTAGCTAGCGGCCGCAAGCGCCGGACGGAGCTGGCATCCGGGCTACCGCAAGATGGGCTCCGCACCGCCAATGGTTTTGACCTCGCCTTATGCCGACGGCGGTAGCTGCGTCCCATGGTCGAGGATGACTATGTGGACGGGTCAGAGGTAGGAGGTCACTCGGGGATTTTTGTGCAGACTGACATGTAGGTCCCACAAGTCATAACGCCCGGTCGAATAGAAGGCGTTGACTTAATGGGCGACATGGGCCCTGTTTGGATACTCTAAGACAGAGGTTAGGTTCTAACCCTGAACAAACTCTAACCAAAGTTGTGTTTGGATGGCAGGGTTAGATTGACAACAAATGTATCCAAACAGGGCCATGAGTTGAAACGTTCCTACAACGGCACTTTGTAGAGTAGTTGTTTCTTGGTAGCACTACTAGGAAAGGGCCTACTAATGGCGCACCAGTTTTGCCTACTAATGGCGCATCACTGGTGCGCCATTAGTATCACGCCACTAGTATTTATTACTAATGGCGCACCACGCAGTGCGCCATTAGTGTCTGGTATACTAATGGCACACCACGCAGTGCGCCATTAGTATATAACACCATGCGCCATTATATGCCTCCCAGGGGCCATATTTAACCATGTGCTTTGGCACACTAATGGCGCACTGCGGTTGGATGCGCCATTAGTATACTTGGCATACTAATGGCGCACTGTTTGGTGATGCGCCATTAGTATACTTTGGCATACTAATGGCGCACTCTGTAGTGATGCGCCATTAGTATGAATATTAGGATTTTTTTTACTTTTCTGATTTTTGCACAGGTTACAAAATATATTATTTGACAGAATATAGACAGTAGCACACAGCAATAGCAGATTCATCGAATACAATAGAAGATTAGTCTCCGAATACAATTCATCATATTAGTCTCTGAATTCAAAAGACCGAACAAAGATAAAACATTACAAGTCTCGAGACCGCGAGTATCGAGTTTGTCTTCACATTACAAGTCGATATCGATCATCTAAACTACCATCACCTAGAAGAGAGCTGCGGTCATCACGATGATCATCATCGCGATGAAGCTGGTCTTCATCTGGTTCCTCCAACGCTCCCTCCTCTCTCCCGCTAGATAGCGAGCGTATCTAGATTCCGCCTCCGCCCTAGTGGTGTACCCTTTGTAACGGTTACCGCTGAAACGATGAACCTGTCTCCGACACTCCTCCCAGTCATCGTAGACACCGGGAACCTTACCCTTGTACACGACATACGACGGCATCTCTATGCACAAGCCAAACAACAGACAATACATACATAAGCAATATATAAGTATGCAACAAAAGGATCGGAAGAGAAAAGCAAGACATTAATAGCACGATTCATGGTCCTACTAATAAATGGCATCGATTACATCTAAGTTGAACGACTATCCAAACCAAAGAGCCATACAATTCATTAAAGTTTAATTACAACATGAGCCAATCAATGTTTCAGAACTACACATCACTACTTTCGACTTGACTCATGGACAGGAGCGTGGATGAAGCCGCCGTCTGTCATGATGGTCATGAAATCGCGGGTGTTGTCAGCCTGCATTTGTAGAATTCCGTCTATCTCAATGTTGGACGGTTGATATCTGAGGAAGAACTGCCCCGAGGTATGAAGGACATCTTGATGGATGATGTCCGCAAACTCCGACTGGATGCGAAAGAATTCTTGTCTGATGTCCGCGTCCTGGATTGCCGACAAGCTCGCGGCCCAATCTTTGAGATTATTTGGTAGCAGAAGGTGATGATGGTCGCTTACGATCGCCTGCATGTGATGGAGGGCGTAGTAGGCATCCTTCTGACCGCCAGGCGGCTGCTTGACGCAGCAGAACATCGTATTGTGGGCGAACACGTGCTTGCCGTACTTACGAACTGCCCTGGTGAAGGTGCCTCCAGATTTGGCGTAGCCGGCGAGAACATCATCAAGAACTTTCTTGATATTTGTGTAGTCTATCTTGGAGTTACGGTTCGGGTCGAAATACGTGGCCATGGAATATTTCGGGCTTAAGAGGATGAGTGTGCAATGTGTGTCACTGCACAGAACACGGAATGTTAGAAAAAAAAGAACGATCGAAATCTAAGAAATCATATGTTACGGGGCGGTTAAGGGATGACTTACTCGGGAAAGTAAGCCACAAGGAAGTTATCCTTATCTGGCTTTGCCAGAATGACGTCTTCGAGGTGTGAACTCGCGACTTTGCGGTCCCCAGCGCTGCTCAAGAGCTTGGCACGCATGTAGAAGGGGTCGACGATCATGATGTCCGGGGTCTTGTCTCTAATGATCCGCATCTCCATACTCAGCGAAAACAGCCGAACGAAGGTGTAGTGTAGCGGATGAAGGTTAAACATAGCAAAGATGTCATCAAACCGCAGGACGATCGTACCCCCGATGTTGCCATCCACAAAGCCCTTGCCCTCTGGCACCTTGGCCACGAAAACCGGGTATGCCACATCATTCTCTCTGAGACGCCGCTTCTCCAAAGAAAGAACACTGTCGTGCAGACTCCGCATAGCACTGGCTGCAGCATTGAGCATATTTGTTGGTAGCATCGCCATACCCGCCACATGCACCTTCCTCAAGATATCCTTAGGTGAAGGTGGCCCGTCCTGAGCATGGATCGTACTCGATGCCGGCTGGCTCGCACCGGCGGCCTTTTTAGTCAGCTGTTTCCGGCCCTTCTTCTTGATCTTCTGTAATGGGACCAAGTTCTGCTCACAGATCGCCTTCTTGAGCGTGTTGGGGCTGATAATATTTTGCACCTCCGCTATCTAAGGCTCGGTGAAGGCGGTAGCTGGAGGCGTCTCCTGAGAACTGAACGCCAGACGACGCCTGTTGCAATTGGGTTTCTCCGCCGTACCAGCTAGATCGCGGTCGTCTTGTTTGGGTTCTTGAGAAGGAGGCCCGCAGAACTCGACATTGTACCCATGTCCGGCAAAGTACTTATCGACGTTGGTAAATGTACCATCATCGTTGTCGTCGTCCGGATCCTGTGCCATAGGGATGTCTGGCATGTCTGGTAGCGTTGCGGCGTTCTTGCCATGGCTTGGCGCCGGCACGACTGGCAGTCTTGTCTATGGGGTGGTGTCCCCCGCCCCCAAACGAATCTGGCTCTTCGGCCAAAGCAGGGGCCAGTTTACGCAGGCGCTGAGGGTCATCTCATCTTCTTCCTCGGCCCCAGTGGGTCGAATCGGAGGTAACAGCTCGTCGCAGCCTGGCAGCACCCGAACCACTTCAACCCTATACATTGTGGGTGGCATCGGATTACCGTGGAACATGGGGTTACCCGGTTGAATGATTCTGCCCTTGGCGACATCGACCAACTCGCCGCCCACGAAGTGCAGGAGAGTGCAAGGAACGTTGGCGGCGCCCTGCGAAAACATGTAGGGCGTCAGGGATGCCCAGTCAAAGGCAAGGAGATGAAGTCCTCGGCCGAGAGGCTTAGTTACCGTGATGCCGTCGAGCTCGGCTAATGTCGAGGCACCGCCAACGGCGGGCGTGCAACTGACGGAGGGGCCGCTTGTTGGCGAGGTGCCGGCCGGCGTACACCCGGGTGCATTAAGCTCCAATGCCGGCGTCGGAGACACCAATACTGCCGCCGCCGGAGACACCAATGACGCCGCCTGCGTGTTGTGTGAGTTGCTGGCCGTGAAGCTGGGAATCGGGGGCGGCCCCTGTTGGCCACCCGCAATCCACGTCGTTATCCCATGAATCAAGGTAGGCATAATGCCGGTAAGCGTCGATCCCAGTTGTTGTTGCACTTGCTCTTGGACCATCTCCAGAATCCGCGCCACTTGTGCCTTGAGTGCTTCAACCTTGCGCGACTGGCTTTCCGAGCTGGTCTTTTTCTCCTTTCGCCCACCAGCGCCATAGTATGACGACCATTTTGTGGACAAGCCTTTGCCGGCCACACGACCAGCTGACGTCGGCTTATTGAGCTTATCCCTGTTTTTCATTACGTTCAATGCCCTATTCAAAGGGGTGTCGAAAGGGGAGCTCTGAGACGACCCCGCGCTACTGCTTTCTTTGTCCCGCGGAAGGAACGTGAACCATTTAGAAATATTGGGGACTAATTAGAATGCAACCATATGGAGCTAATTACGCGGGGGTGTATTCCTTACCAGAACAAGCTCAAGCTCCTTGGTCTTCGGATCCGTGGTAAGCTCCTATGTTACCGGGTCCTCCTTGTACCGGGCCCTGAGAAAGTTCCTGGTCTGCTTGTCACTGTATTTCTCGAAGCGGGGCGGTAGGCCTTGCTCGGCATGCTCCGTCCTCCTTGTCCCATACAGGCTCTGCCACTGTAACCGCCGGGACCGAGTTGGTGGACCCCTATGTTCAACTGCCGCATTTCTTTCCCCCACTTACTTGATTCGGAGGTTGCGGGGCTCTCGCACTTGATCTTGAACTCCTTGTAGTCATCTTCGCTCATCAAAGGATATTTCGCCTTGATCTTCTCATAACTATCACCTTTGTCAATCATTGCCTTCACCGTGCTTTTCCAAGTAGACAGGGCCGTGCTCATCGTCGTGAGGGTAGCACCGTTCACTTTATTACCCGAGAGGCGTGTGTTTGCGAACTCAGCGGGGAACTTGTATCGTTCGTGCAGCTTCGTGAAGAGGAGGCTGCGCAAATTCCCTCGGTCCTTATGCCTTAGGTTCTCGGTGTTGATCGAGGCGGTGCTCCGGAGAATGCACCTGAGCTGAATCGAGTACCCCTTGACTACGTGTTTGGGCGCCGTCGGATGCCCGTCGGAGTTCACTTCAGTAAATTCCTCCCTGACGGTGCCGAGCACGTTCGGGCGCCGGTCCTTCCGTTGCCTCTTCGGTTGGCTGCCATATGTGCGTGCGCCGCCATCATCAGTGGTGGCATCCGCGGCGCCATCATCAGTGGTGTCATCCCCGACGCCACTAGGGGTTGTGTAGTCAGGATCGGTGTCTTCCGCAGCGTCCTCATAGTGGTGAGGTTCTTCCTCCAACTCCTGGGATAGCTCCCAGAATTGCTTGCCGCCCGAACCGCCGGCCTCATCGTTGTGGGCCATGTTTCGCTCTAAATAGGAAAAAAGTTTGGTCAAAAAGTTGGTTATTGTCAAGGAACAAGATCATGGTCTCATCATTTAGGGTTTGTCAACACCGAGGCATCCTAAAAGCTAAGCTTTTATCATTTAGGGTTTGTCGACGCCGAGGCACCCTAAAAGCCTAAGCATACATCATTTAGGTTCTCATCGACACTGAGGCACCCTAAAAGCCAAGGTTTCATCATTTAGGGTTTGTCGACGCCGAGGCACCCTAAATGCTAAGTTTTCATCATTTAGGGTTTATCGATGCCGAGGCACCCTAGGTTGGGCCTAATCACTTGGCACTAATCAGTTGGCTCTATTGCCACCTATGTTGGGTTTATCATCTAGGGTTTATCGATGCTGAGGAGAATTTCTAAGTTGGGCCTAATCACTTGGCTCTATTGCCACCTATGGTTTAATGCTGCAAGAATAAAGGGGCAGTTGATCCTACTTAATTAAGTACTAAGATACCCCGGCCCATACATTAGTAGCAAGTACCTCATATGTCCGATTTTTAGCAAAGTCATGCTAAAATTCACGGAAAATTTTAGCATGACCTTTGCTGAAAATAGGACATATGTAGTACCCGAATTTGCCGGAATGGAAGTTAATCGACATTCCGGCAAACTCAAGGGCCTCTCGTTGTACCTGCAAAATCATCATGACACGAAGGGCCTCTCAAGGGCCTCAAGCAGCAACGGCGTCTCCCAGGACCCCATTTTTGCTAAATTTCTTTGAGCAACAATCAGAGCAGAAAATTCAGCATATTTCTATACAATTTTTTTGGTATATATCAGGTTTTGGCTGCATTTGCAAATGCATTCCATGTACTGCAACCCTCGAGAATTCCTAGCATGAGGTTTGGCCATCACTTTTGGCTCACTTATTTATCTACTCATCCTATGTCAATATCCACATGCTATGTCATCTGATGTTCCTGAATCATTGTAGTTTAGGCACCATACAAGATTGTTAGTTCAATGTGCTTTATATGCTAGTTATACTACTGCAGGAAAGGAGGATCATCATACACATATATATGTATAGCAATTGACAGGAGCTTCATCATTTTTAGTAACAACAATACTTATATAGCAATTGGAAGCAAACAGGTGTACACATAAGATAGAAATGTAGTGCTAAAAGTTTAATGCTTACAAAAGACTTGCTGAAATAGTGAAAAATATGGAGTCACCAAGCTGGCTAAGAAACTCCCAAAGTCCACTAGCAAATCCAAGATCTAATCCTGTTACACACATCATAACAATTTAAGATAATTAGGATAAGGATAGTAGGAAATGAAAAAGAAAGAGCTCAAAAAACAATCACAACAGAAAAATAATAAAAACCTAGTCCTAGAAGAAAATAAATCCTAAAAGAAAAGAAATCCTACTAGATGGCACGGCACACGGCCATCACTACTACTCCTAGTCCAACTAGATGGCCACCACTACTACTCCTATGGCCATGGCACAGCACACGGCCATGGCCATGGCAACTAGAAATCCTACACAAAGCAAAGCACACAGCACATGGCCATGGCAACTAAAATCTGGAGCAAGTCCTAGCAGTAGTAGTCCAACTAGAAATCCTACACAAAGCACACGGCCATGGCCATGACCATGACCGCCAGTAGCTGCAGCACACGGCGAAGGAAGAAGGGGATCGACGGATGGGCTCACAGGGGGGCGTAGGCAAACTCGGCGAGGTCGGGGGCGGTCAAGGCGGCGCGGATCGAGGCGAAATGGATGACGGCAGAAGGAAGAAGACGATCTCGATCCCGTCGTTCGCTGGTGCCCTGGCTCGATCTGGACTTGTAGACGACATGGAAGACGACGGGGAAGCCGGGGGACACACTACCTTGACGTGGGGACGACGGTGGCCGCGACAATGACGACGGCGAGCGCGGTCACCGCACGAGCTCTCGCGCTGGAGTACGAGCCGAGGAGGAGGCGGCTCGATGGGGAAAGAGGGGGAATCGGGAGAGGGGTGGTCTCTCTGGAGGCGGCGGGGGTGTGGAGTCCGACGAGGGTCGGGGCGGGGGCGCGGGGGCGGCGGGGGTGGAGTCCGGTGAGGGTCGGGGCGGCGGCGTCGTGGGTCGGGGCAGCGCGCGGGTGGATCTGGTGGCGAGGGAGAGAGGGTCGAAGGGGATCTGGCGAGGGAGAGAGAGGATAGCTAGGGGAAGCTTACTAATGGCGCACCACACCTCGGTGCTCCATTAGAAATGTTTTTTTAGATAGCAATGGCGCACCCCGCAGCGGTGCGCCATTAGAAATCTTTTTTTAGATAGCAATGGCGCACCCCGCAGCGGTGCGCCATTAGAATGTTTTTTATTACAGTTCGAGCACAGGTTATATTGCACCTAACCCAATCCACATCAGAACCCGCCCACTAGCCCGACTGGTCAGCACGCAGCACACACACCAGGAGTTCTTGGGTTCGATTCCCAGGCTCCGCAATATTTTTTTTGCATTTTAAATGCTGTTTGATATTTATTTGTGTTTAAATATGTTCAAACTTGTTTAAATCATAACAGTAATATTTTTTTTATAAAAACAGTAATAATTTTTTAAAAAATATGTTCAAATTTGTTACTTGAAAATATCATCGGCGGCGGCGGTGGAGCGGGGGAGGGTGCGGGGGGGTGCCCGTTGGCGGCGGTGGAGCGGGGGAGGGTGCGGGGGGCCGGGTGCTCGTCGGCGGCGGTGGAGGGGGATCGAGATCGAGTGTCCTCATGAATTCAAAAAGTGCCCGTGAAATTTAAAAATATTCATGATATCAAAAAGTGCCCATGAAATACAATCGAGAAATGAAGACAACGATTTAAATACAATCGATCTTAGCTAGCTATCTGTTCACAATCTTCTTGCCCTTCTTTTTCGCAAATGGAGTTCTTCTGTGGAACGGATGTCCTTTAGGTAGGGTGGTCCTGCTTCTTCTTGTGGTGTGTGCTGCTAATTCATCGTCGTCGTCATGTTCGATCTTCGGGTCGCCGTACTTGTCGAAGTCTTGCTCATTGGATACTCCATCAATTCCGATGATCTTCCTTTTGCCTCTCCTCACGACAACACGACTGGGCTTTGACGGGTCGGTAATGAAGAAGCATTGGTCCACTTGGGAAGCCAGTACCCATGGCTCATTTTTCGCGGTGACGTTTGCACCCGCGGTCTTGGATTTGGCTTCGGTTATAACCATGGTGGTGAAATACCGGTCTTCTTTTAGGACGCTCTTGGCCCATCTGACACGGAACATCGGGACCTTCTCTCCAGCGTAGCTCAGCTCCCAGATCTCCTCGATCCTTCCGTAGTATCTGTCCTTGTCGTTACCGGTGTAGGATTCCATCGTTACCCCGGAGTTCTGATAACCATCGCTCTTCATGTCCTTGTTCTCGATGTAGAATGTGTAGCCGTTGATATCGTACGCCTCATAGGTCATCAGGTTGTGCTCGGCGCCCTGTGACAAGGCGAATATGAGTTGTTCTTCCGCGGAAGAATCCTCATGTAAAGTGTACGACAGAAGCTTCTGCTTGAACCAGCGCATGAAACATGAGTTGTGCCCTTTGATTATATCTCCGTCCGTCCTCTGTTGGCCTTGGTCATTGTACGTCTTCTCAATAAAGGTTTTGTGCTCTACCACCCAAGGATCGACCACGTCTATGTGTTGTAGCGTGACTAGGTTTGCTCTTTCAAAGTTGGCGAGTCGACCCTCGAAGTCGACATGCATTTCGCAGCGACCCTCATGGTGACCCCATCCAGCGAGCCTGCCAAGGTGCCTATTGACGGGCAGACCAACGGGGTTCTCGATGCCTAGATAATTCGTGCAGTAGGAGATGCACTCTTCGGTCAGAAAGCCCCTGGCTATACTTCCCTCTGGACGTGACATGTTGCGAACGTATCCTTTGATGACACCATTCATCCTTTCGAACGGCATCATGCTGTGCAGGAACGTCGGCCCGAGTTGGATGATATCCTCCATGATATGGACCAGCAGATGCACCATAACGTCGAAGAATGTGGGCGGGAAGTACATCTCAAGCTCGCATAGTATCACCACGATCTCTTCCTATAGCCTTCTGAGTTGCCTCACGCCAATCGACTTCCGAGAGATGACGTCGAAAAAGTTGCATAGGCCAAATAGTGTTTCACGGACGTGCGCGTCCATGATCCCACGGATTGCAACTGGAAGTATCTGTGTCATCAGCACGTGACAGTCGTGAGACTTCATCCCATTGAACTTCTGCTTCGCTGGGTCTAGGTATCTGCTTATCTTCCCCGCGTAACCGTAAGGAAGTTTTACTCCTACGAGGCAGGTGAAAAACTGCTTGATCTCCTCCTGACTTAGAGTGAAGCACGCGGGAGGGTAGTCACTTCCGGTCTTCTTGGCCTTTTTGCCTTTGCGACGAGTTTCTGTGTCCTGCTTCGCCTCATCATCATCATTAGCGTGAAGCTCCTGCCTGATGCCCATTGATTTCAAGTCTGCCCTTGCTTTCGGCCCATCTTTGGTCCTCTCTGGCATGTTGAGTAGGGAACCAAGCAGACTCTCGCACACGTTCTTCGTGATATGCATGGCATCAAGGCTGTGAGGCACACGGTGGATCTTCTAGTACGGCAAGTCCCAGAAAACAGACCTTGTTTTCCATACCTTCAGCAGCGGCTCTAGCGCCTTTCGCTTCTTTCTCGGCTCTAGCGCCTTTTGCATCTTTCCCGGCAGTGGGCAATCTTTCCAATTTTTCAACAGCTCGTCTATTTCCTCGCCGCTCCTCGTACGCGGGCGTTTTCGGGGTTCGGTTTCACCATCAAACAGATCCTTGCATTTCCTCCACGGGTCATCGTCGCGAAGCCACCTTCGATGTCCCATGAACACGGTTTTCGAAGACCCGGGATCTCTATCTAGCTAGCGATACGTTGTGTCATCCATGCACTTTACGCATCCAGAAAATCCGTGGACTACCTGCCCCGCGATATATCCGTAACCGAGATAGTCGTGCACCGTCGTGAGCAGTGCGGCTCTCATAGGGAAATATTCTTTCTCTGCGGCGTCCCACGTATTGGCTGGCATTTTCCACAGCGTGTCTAGCTCCTCTTTCAGCAGCCCCAGATACAGATTGATGTCGTTCCCTGGTTGTTTCGGCCTTTCAATTAGCATACTCATGTGAATGTACTTCCTCTTCATGCACAACCAGGGGGGAAGGTTGTACATCCACACAAACACAGGCCAGGTGCTATGTGTGCTTCTCTGGCTGCCAAACGGATTGACTCCATTGGTGCTTGCGCCCAGCACGATGTTCCTTGGATCCTTCCCAAATTCTAGGTATTCGAAGTTCAACGCTTGCCACTGGCTCGCATCCTTAGGGTGACTCAGCATCTTGTCTTTTTTATTTATCTCTGGATCATTTCCGTCATCTTCCCGCTTCTTCTCCTCCCTATCCATGTGCCAACGCGGGAGCTTTGCTACCTTAGGGTCCGCGAAATACCGCTGCAGACGAGGAGTGATCGAAAAGTACCACACCGATTTTCGAGGAGCTTTCTTCCTCTTCTTGTATCGAGTGACGCCGCACACCGGACATATGGTAGACTCCGCATGCTCATCCCGATAAATGATGCAATTGTTCACGCACACATGGTATTTCACGTGCGGTAAATCCAGAGGACACACGATTTTCTTCGCCTCCTCGAAACTGGTCGGGCACTTGTTCCCCTTGGGAAGACGCTCGTGCCAGAATGACATGTTCTCGTCGAAGCATGCGTCGGTCATTTTGTGTTTTACCTTCATCTCCAGAGCCATGAGCGTTACTTTCAGGCGGGTATCCTCGGGGCTGCATCCTTCATACAATGGAGTAACCGCGTCTATCTCCAGTTGATCTAGCTTGGCTTTCTCTCGGGCGGCAGCTCTTGCGTTATCCGTCTGCTTGAGAAGCAGCTCTTGAATATGAGGGTCCTGCACCCAGCCTCCATCGTCGTCTACTCCGGCATCTTCATCTTCATGATCATGCCCTTCGTCTTGATCTTCCTCATCATCATGTACGGCATCTTCTACATGATGACTGTGTACAACATCACCGTCGTGATCATGTCCTGGAGATTCTTCGTCTTCTCGCCCGCCCGAGCTGCGGTGGTTGTCCTGCTGCCCTTCGTCATTTCTTGCCTCCCCCATGGACGACTGCATAGTCATCTTCATCACCTTGCCACTGATAGCCATCCATGAAACCACGCAAGAGCAGGTGGTCCCGCACCTGCCCGGAATCCAGGTCTGCAATAAGGCTCTTCAGCTTGCATCTTCGACATGGACATCTTATGTCCGTCTCGTTCTTTTGAAGCATCTCGGCCTTCGCGGAGCTCAAAAACCTATTCACGATGCCTTCGGTCATCGTGCGGACCATGGTCTCCTGCGGGGTAGAGCAAAACGATATTTTAGAACCAAGAAAAAATTTGGCATGACCTTCCCTAAAAATTGGACCAAAAATAATGCATGGTGCCAAAATTCTCGCCGAAACGGAAATGAATCAACATTCCGGCAAAATATTGGCAACTATCGCATTTCAAATACCGGTACCTGCAAACACAAACATATATGCAACACCACAAACACATGCAACACCACAAACACATGCAACACCACAAACATACATAGATCTAGCTAGGCCACAAAAAGTGCATGTGCACGTTCTTGGAGCGAGCTAGGGAGAAAAAAAGTAGATCTAAATCATGAAGATAGCTTTCCCCTTACTTACCTATCAAAAAAAGGTAATTTCACCGCTTAATTTTGATGAATCTATGGTGGAAATGAGGTGAGGAGGAGGAGGCAGCCGAAAGCTTGGAGAAGGAGGTGGAGGGAATGAAGTGGGGAAAGTGAGTGGGTAGGTGTGGCTGTCCAAAATATCTTGTTGGGGTCCCAGGTTACTAATGGCGCACCACCTGCAAATGCGCCATTAGTAACCCTGGTTACTAATGGCGCACCTGCAGGTGGTGCGCCATTAGTAGTTTTGCAGAAAAGTAAATATATATATATATATACTAGTGGCTCACTTTTACAGGGTGCGCCATTAGTAGTTTAAACTAGTAATGGCGCACTGTGAGGCGGTGCGCCATTAGTAGTTTTGCAAAAAAAAGAATAAAAAAAATTAGTACTGGCGCACCCCCTGTCTGGTGCGCCATTACTAGTTAGAACTAGTAATGGCGCACTTCGGTAGGATGCGCCATTAGTATGCATGTAAAAATGAAAAAACAATTTATCACTAGTGGCGCACCTATTTTCTGGTGCGCCATTAGTGTCTTCCACACTAATGGCGCATCATCAACTGGTGCGCCATTAGTATATAGTAGTGGCGCACTACTTCCCTGGTGCGCCATTAGTGTCGATCCTATCTATAGCCCTTTTCCTAGTAGTGTAGGGCTGGTTGGTAAGAGCATGTACAATGGTTGATAAGGTAGTCTTATCTTAAGTCTGCCACGTATGCAAGTGGTAGTAGTTTCTTGGCATTATTAGTGGTTTCTTGCATTATTAGGGGTTTCTTGTAAGGAACAATGTACTACTAGCGACAAAAGACGATTCTAGGTTGCATTGTACTCCAACGAGTACTACTAGTGGTCGCGGGAGTGTATACCTCGTTTTGTGGGTTCGATCCCGGCAGAACGCATGGCGGCCTTTTCTTTAAATACTAACTTCGCTGCGAGCCAATATTTTACACGGGTAGTTTGAGTTTTGAAGTCAAACGGACGTGCGGCACCATAATCTGGGTGCACTGGATAGCCTAGCCACGTGAACGGATTTTCCTTCCCAACATCTCGTGGATCGCGTGCTCGCCCTAGTCGCACCTCGCTTGCAGCTTCCTCATCAGCTAGTACTAGCATATTTAAACTAGCGCCTCCCAATTAAGCCCGAGGATCCAGAAAAGCCTGGCGGGGCATTGGGAACTGTGCAATATGGCTCTGTACGTAAAGTGCTCTACCACTCAATACAAAAAAAGACACATCCGTGACATTTTGGGCCGAACGAAAAAAAAATTCTGTCATACATATGACACTTCTATGACGATAATTGTGACAAAACCCGGTATCATCATAGATCTGGTGGGCTCCTACTTCTATGACAAAAAATCATGACAGAAAATGGGCTTTTCATCCTGGGCGGGCCGGAGACGCAGCTGCATGACATTCTTTGGGCCGTCCATGACGGAAAAAACCGTGGTAGAAGCGAGGGGGAGGAAAATTTCGGGGAGTTCCCGGTTACGGTGGGAGGTCAGGGCCGAGCGATGCGTGTTTCTCTCGTACACGTACGCGTGTGTGTGTGAGGCGTTGGCTCTAACTGAACCCGAGCGAGGCGTTGGGCTCTAACTGAACCCGAGTGATTGCACTGCAGGCTACGCGTTACTGAACCAGAGCGATCGATCGATGGCTGTTAACTGAACCCGATCGAGCGATTCCTTCGCTACTGCTGCTAACTGAAGTCGATCGATGGGATGAACAGTGAGTGTTGCGGGGGGTTTGGATGAACAGTGAGCGGTGGCGTTGCCTCTGGATGAACAGGACCCCGTGGTGTGGTGGAGAGCTGGATGAACAGTAGACGGTGGAGGGGTGCCCGTGGAGGGGTGGATGAACAGGACCCCGTGGTGTGGAGGGCTGGATAAACAGTAGATGGTGGAGGGGTGGTTGAACAGGACCCCGTGGTGTGGAGGGCTGGATGAACAGTAGACGGTGGAGGGGTGCCCGTGGAGGGGTGGTTGAACAGGACCCCGTGGTGTGGAGGGCTGGATGAACAGTAGATGGTGGAGGGGTGGTTGAACAGTAGCCGGTGGAGTAGCGCGCGGTGGAGGCTGGCTGAACAGGAGCCCGTGGAGGCTGGATGAACAGGAGCCCGTGGAGGCTGGAGGAGGTCGACGGTGGAGATGAACAGTATCCCGTGGAGTCCCGTTTTGCGGTACGCCACACCCCTCCCGATGAACAGGACCACCGTTTCGATCGTAGCGCTCCAACACAAGTCTGTTTCCTCCGTTTTGCGGTACGCCACACCCCTCCCGATCAACAGGACCCCCGTTTCGACTGTAGGAGGTCCGTTTCCTCCGTTTTGCGGTACGCCAGGCCCCTCCCGATGAACAGGATCCCGTTTCGAACGTGGCCGGTCGAACACAAGGCTGTTTCCTCCGTTCTGCGGTACGCCAGGCCTCGTTTCCATCGCCTGTTCCATCCAAGCCCTCCCGATGAACACGACGCGTTCCGTTGCCTCCCCATGAACACGACGCATTCCGTTGCCTCCCCATGAACACGACGACGACGCTGTTTCTCTGTTCCAACCCAGCCATGTACACGAGCCCTGGCCGTACGTATGCGCAAGTAGGCGTTCGAGACCCCGCCCGTATGTACACATACGTGGCTGTATTTTCTTTCATGCACCCTGGCCGCTGTACGTACGTGTAAATGCTACGTGCGCGCCTCTACTACGACACGTGCGCGCCTCTACTACGACACGTGCGCGCCTCTACTACGACAGGTGCGCGCCTCTACATCGACCAGTATGTACGTACACGTTCGCGATCAGAATGACAACGCTACGTACGCTTCGACCAGGTGGGTCCCAACTGTCAGGCGCTTCCTTTCCTGCGAAGATGTAGCTAGTCGGTCCCAGCAGTCAAGGGGCGAATCATTTTGTTTTTTTGCCCGGACGCACTTCCTTGCGTGCGAATATGTAGCTGGTGGGTCCTAGCAGTCAGGGGAAAACGTTTTTTCGCGAAATACAGTGGCCTGTCTGGTGGTTCCCAGCTGTCAGGTGGAGGAATCATTATTTTCCGCGTAATAAGGACGCACTTCCTTGCTGCAGCCGTGGACCCAACTGTCAGCATCTCCACGTATAGTCCACGTCCGATGGAAGTCATTCCTTGACCACGTTGACCATGCCGCGCCGAGAGCACCAGGGCGGTGGACGACGGTGAGGCCTAGGAAGGGGATGACACGGAGGCAGGGAAGACTCACCAGTTGTTTCCCACATGGAGGGGAGTACGACTGTACGAGGGTTTACTGGTTCGTCTGCCGTCGCCGGAGAATAACAGAAGGTGTGGGTGAGTAGAGGGATGGCTAGGCCAGCGATGGGAGTACGGTCGGGCGGTGAGGCCTGCACGGCAGCACAGCCGGCCGCGAGGAGGAGGGAGCAGGCAGTCCCGCCGGCGCTTGTTTGAGCGGCTGGAGCAGGAAGAGCAGAGATTGAAGAAGCACGACGGCCGTTGGATGGACATCCAATAGTCAGTGCTTGTGCGTCAACCTTTTTTTAGGAAAGCCTCAAATCTATGGAAAACAGCATACAGCCCATCTGTCATTATTTCTAATAACTTACAGCCCGTTTGCTAATTCTTAAGGTTTTTTTTGGAGCCCATATTCTTTTTGTTAGCATTACAGCCCATATTGTGGCCACGGTTAAAAAATTAACGAAATTTTGCATATTTCGGTGCGGTCTGAACTGTTTTTAATCCCGAAATTTCGACTCACATTCAAACTGATTTTAAAAATAAATGTATATCAATATAAAATCCAACAAATTCTCCATGCATAAAAATTAATGTAATTTAAGATCTCGAAATGAAAAAAAAGATATTTTAAACTAATTCTCGGTTTTATGTGTTTTAAAAATGTACGGCCCATTTCTCATTACTGATGGGCCATTTTCTCGGCCAGCTGAATGAAGCTCTCCTCGTCTTGAAAGATTTGCAGCCCAACAGGCCTGACAAAGCGACTTACTTGGCAAATCACAAAAACTGGGCTATGGCCGTGGACTGTCAGCCTCTCCACTTATAGTGCTCTTCCGATGGAAGTCAGTCGTTGACCTCATTCAACATGCCGCGCCGAGAGCACCAAGGCGGTGGACGATGGCGAGGCCTAGGAAGGGGACGACGCGGAGCCGAGGAAGACGCGGCAGTGGATGCCCACGCGGATTGGAGTACGAGGGTTCACTGGTTCGGCTACAGCGTGAGGCTGCCGTCATCGCAGAATAACAGGGGGTGTGGGTGAGTAGAGAGATAGCATGGGCCAGCGGTGGGAGTAGTAGGGGGCGGTGAGGCCTTCGCCGCATCACAGCCGGCCACGAGAGGCAGGAGCACGTGGCACGACCGGCGCAGCTTTGGGCGGCTGGAGCAAGAAGACCAGAGGTTGAAGAAGCACTACGGCTGTTGGATGGACATCATACGGTCACTGGAGCTAGAATCGTTCATATTGACTAAGTTAACAAAGCCCTCCATCCTCGTCAACTTAGTAGGCGCACAAGTCAGCCTCCCACCAGGTTGGGTCCCAGCTAGCAGGGGGAGTATTCATTTTTCTGTGCGTAATAAGGAGGCACTTTCGGTGGGTCCGAGCTGACAGCGCGGGGGGGGACGTTTTTTTCGCGAAATACTGTGGTCCGTCCGGTGGGTCCAAGCAGTCAGGGGCAAACGTTTTTTTCGTGAAATACGGTGGCCCGTCCGGTGGGTCCCAGCTGTCAGGGGGGAAACGTTTTTTCCGCGAAATACTGGTGGCCCGTCCGGTGGGTCCCTACTGTCAGGTGGAGGAATAATTATTTTGCACATAATAAGGAGGCACTTCCTTGCAGCTGCCGTGGACCCAGTTGTCAGCCTCTCCACGTACAGTACTCTTCCGATGGAAGTCGGTCGTTGACCACATTGACCACGCCGCGCCGAGAGCACCACGGCATGGACGACGGCGAGGCCTAGGAAGGGGACAACGCGGAGCCGGGGAAGACGCGGTAGTGGATGCCCACGCAGAGAGGAGTACGAGGGTTCACTGGTTTGGCTGCGGTGTGAGGCTGCCATCACCGCAGAATAACAGGGGGAGTGGGTGAGTGGAGGGATGGCCTGGCCAGCGGTGGGAGTAGTATGGGGACGGTGAGGCCTCCACGGCGGCACAGTCGGCCACGGGTGTTAGGAGCATGATAGACGACTGGCGCTGCTTTGGGCGGCTGGGGCAAGAAGATTAGAGGTTGAAGAAGCACTATGGCCGTTGGATGGACATCGTTGACCACGCCGCGCCGAGAGCACCAGGGCGGTGGACGACGGCGAGGCCTACGAAGGGAATGACATGGAGCCGGGGAAGACACGGCAGTGCCTGCCCACGCGGTGGAGAGTACGAGGGTTGACTGGTTCGGCTGCCGTCGCCGGAAAATAACAGGAGGTGTGGGTGAGTAGAGGGATAGGCAGGCCAGGGATGCGAGTATGATGGGGCCGTGAGGCCTTCCCAGCAGCACTGCCGGCCACGGGAGGCGGGAGCAGGCGGTTCCAACGGCGCTGGTTTGGGCGGCTGGGGCAGGAAGATCAGAGACTGAAGAAGCACGATTGCCGTTAGATTGACATCTAACGGTCTGACGCTAGTAGAGTCGATTGTTGACTAAGTTTCTTTTTTGAGAAACCTTGTGTACGCATGAACTTAGTAGGCCCACAAATCAGCCTCCAAATCTGTGTCAGACAACATAAAGCCCATGTGCTATTTTTTATAATTTGCAGCCCATTTGCTAATTCTTAAGTAATTTATTACAGCCCATTTTCTGCCCAGGACCACGGTCAAAAAGTCCAACCTTATTTTGCATATTTTGGTGGAGTCTGAACTGTTGTAATCCCGAAATGATAAACATTCTTTTAAGAACTTATTGATTTGCCAAAAAAATCATTTTGTTTTTGTAAGAAAATAAGACGTGGGACAATTTAGTTGGTTTAAGGGAAAACCAGTGGTAAAAAAATCAGCTGGGTGGGAAAAAACAACAAAAATAAGGACGTAAATATGAAAAGGGAATTTTATGTGTTTTCAATATAATGATACGTGTATATGAACTAGTAAAACTATAGGTAGAGATTAGAAAACGGATGTAGGACATGCGTTTCAAGAGGAAAATAGAACTGAGATGTGTGTTTGATTCAGTAAAAAAAAACTTCCTGCGGATGTTGCAAGACAAAATATAACTAACGCTGGAGGGCCAGAGGCCAGTAGATACCTGCTGGATCTTTGTGCCCCGTTGTCGTCATGGGCTGGGCCTGTTAAAAACAAAACAACCCTAGGCAATCTACAGCCCAGTTGAAACTTGCTCGACCTGAAAAAACAATATATGTGCTCAATAAATGAGAGAATTCTGCAAGTACAGACTGATAACTGGGATGCAGCACGGATATTATTTTTTATCATGATAATAAGTGCACACTTGTTTCGAAAAAATTGGAGAACTGGGAATTCGAACGGCGGGTGCTTATGCTACCCATCAAATAAAAATCAGGTGCCTGAAAATTCGTTTTGAAACAAATGATTCAGCTTTATATCCACGTCGACCCTCGTCATGATGGTTGGAAGCAAATGCAAGTTCATACCAAAAGATTGCTAACAACAATACCAACTTGCGGACGACAAGGTAGTACAACTACCAATACCAAACTTATAATCTTTTTACTCCTGGCCCTAGTGTTCGTCTGGTAGAAAATCTTGCAGAGGACCAGCTCCCGCTCCTTCTCTTGCTCCAGGTCCCCGAGGTAGTACTAGTGCATCACCCAGTTGGTCCTCTACTGGTCGAAGTTCTTGTTGGTGTGCAGCACCAGAACCTTTTTTGTTGCCCGTCTGCCGGCCGTTGACCATCACCGGCAAGGTATTGCTGGTCTTGTGCCACATCGCGTGCATGCCGCACTCCGACTGTATCTTGCGACGCGTCCATGCGCCCCTTTTGAACGCCCTGGAATTGCGCTGGAAGAAATGCTTCCTTAGGCCACTCAGTGTAATACCTGCCGTATTGTGGAATACAGGTTTTAGTGTACCTAGTTGGCATTTTCATAACATCTTTGGCATGTTGCAGTCACTTGTTTCACTTTCTATTAACTGTCAAATTGTAATTGCTTCACCAGGTCTGCATCTAAAAAGAAAAATAGAGCTATAAACAAAGGAATATGTTTGTGCAAGTAGACGGCCGATCTGTGTCTTACCTGGAAGTTTCTCAGGTTGGGTGTAACATATGCCGTGCTCGCTGTCGATGGTTGGTATGAACAAATCGATGAGAGACTGAAATCTCGCGCTGTCAGCACTCACTTTGGCCTCAAGGTGCTCGATCAGCTCCTGATCCGTGGGATCGAACTTGACACCAGCCGGCAGCACGGGCCAATCCTTCTTCGATTTGCATCGGTAACTCCAGTTATATGGTACTCAATGTATGATCAATCGACTGTTTTAAGTGAATGATGAAAGATTTCGACAGATAAGTGGTACTCCAAATCTGAAGTCCAGAATACCCGAACACGCCACCGGGATTCTTGTGTCACCTCACGCGCAGCGTGTTGTCACGTCAATTCAATGTGTGGACATGATGAAGAATTTGGCCGACGTATACTAGTACTACTACTGTACTACTTACTAGTCGTATTTAGTGTCACGATTTATACATAGGTTTAACTAACAAGTACGCACTTGAAGCCTAACTGATATATATATGGCTTCTGCACAGCATCTCCATCATCATTATCAGTACATCCTACGCAGGTGAGTTAGGATGCACTTGATCCCAGGAAGGTATCTATCCTTCAAACCAGAGGAGTGCTTCAAACTAACAACAGTACATAATATCCAACAAAAGAGGGTCGTGCTACAGCAACAGAATACATGGCTCAGTCTAGATATCAGCACGAATCAAGTTGTGCATATTTGTTGTTGGCATGAACCACATCGCCACATGTCGGGTTTGCAAAAGCCATCCATCGCATGGAATCTTGATGCCTTTCACACACTGAAGATTATCTGGCAACAAGCTGTGTCGACGAATCTCTGGATATGGTGATTCATGAAACCCATGGTATGATGTGTAAACACAGCCCCCCCTCGCGAATGGAAGTTGCATAGCACAGTAATCATCGCCGGTGATATGATCATGATTGGTTGGATGATCGGACAATTGAGCCCGAGGAACAAGGAGTGGTTGCCAAGGCTGTAAACCCTCCTCCAGTTGAATACACCTAGCCCAACGGAGCTGGGATTTTTCTCGAACACGAAGCAGCCATAGCCATCAATGTCACGAACGCCCCACGCATTGTACTGCATGTGATTTGATGTAATGGTTTGGTCAATTTGGTACGTGTGAATGAGCATCAAATGACCGCCGTCAGCTGAAGGATCGATAAACCACCACCCATCGGCTGGTATGATTCCAGGTCCTGGAATCGTGAAGGCCAGCGCATTTGCGTTTGCTGCAACAATTTAAATTAGAGACCAAAAGGACAAAAATAAACAATCATGTTCAGAGTATGTGTGGAATTAAGATTATTATAACAGTGACACATATCATAGACAGAGAATTGCAATGTCGTGGTCATAATCATACCCCAACTTAAAAAATAAGCCAATGGCTTTCATATTCTAGCAATATGTCATGGTTCAAACATCATGTAACAATGAGAGGAAAACAGCTATGACACCGCCTACTCATATTCTACCATAGCACTTACTACTACTGTTCTCATATCAACTCTAAGCAATAACATGCGTTGTTATAAAAATCTTGTAAACGAGAGTAACATATAGCAATCATGGTGTTATGCTCATAATATGTATTCTAACAATCATTAGATGTCAATTGTTCTCATATCAACTCTAACAATAACATGTGTGGTCATAAAATCTAGGAAATGAGAGGAACATATAGCAATGATGTGGTTATAGACATGCTATGCATTCCAAATTTGTAACAAATGAACAGGCAGTCATATTCATAAGGTAAAGATGAGATGAGATAGAACAATTAAACGATGATAGATTCCACCAATATAGGTAGCCAATATGTGCGTCGACCGCGTAAACGATGCCATCATGCACTATAGCATCAGATAGAAATGTTTCCTCAACAGGATCGATGATGAGACATAACCATGTATGGCAACCGGATTCTAGATAGACTAATCCGTTGTTGAACAAGGCAATGAGCTTGTAATCCATGTAGTCTTCTGATTGTGTGGGCACTTCGCAGATTACAACTTTCTGCAAACATAGGTCGAGCCAAAAGCTTGACGCGTCTCGTGCGTAGTAGGCAGGAGTGTCCGGCGGGCCGCGAGGCTCGATGGCGGCGGTATCCAATGATGGAAGGGTGATCTCTCGCTGGGTGTAGATATCCATGAGACGCCACGGACTACCGGTGTGGTGGATGAGGACGATCTAGTTGGCCTTCATGCCCGCCCAGTAGTGGACGTGCATGAAGGACAGGTGGACGGGTAGTGGTAGCATGTCGAGGGGCACCACGGCAACTTCCGTAGGATCGTCAAGTTGGTGTCTAGGCCACCTGCGAGGATCGGGCATCAACAAGCAGGGTGTCTTGAAAAGAGCCGGCCGGTTGCAGACGAGTAGACGGTACAAAGACACCGAGCATGCGGCCAGACGGACGGTGCTGAGTAGGTCCATACGACTACAGATCTGCTCCAAGAGAACATCGGGGAGGGAATTCCAATCGCGGCTCTGCATGTCAGTCGGTTCTGCCATTGGGGTTTTCGGTGCCTGCGAGCCAGCGGGGAAGTGGATTCGGGCGGGCGAGCGAAGAAGCTTCTCCTCGTGTGGCCGAGCAGTGAGCGGGGGATATGGTACGCGCGAGCTACCAAGGAAGATGGCGCGGGCGGGCGAGTAGTGAGCGGGGGTAAATGGTGTGCGGCCGACGATGGGGAAGAGAGGAGGAAGAAGAGTGGAAGACGGGGAAGAAAGTGCATTCAATCTCAATTCTACTACTCCCTCCGTCTAGGTGTGTAAGTCACCTTATGAAAACCAAATAATCCCAAAACACTTAGGCACCGTACATTAACTCCCTTCTCGTTTTTTGTTTTGTGGCATATCAACCAATAAGATATGTGGGATGTGCATGCTTTCAATGACTTGAGACTACCAAACATAACCGACTGATTTAGTAACACCAACACGCTAGTTCAGCTTATTAATTATGTGTCCCATCTGTTGCAGTGTGTATTGTCACTTCACTGCGAAGACTAGTTGAATAGTTCTCTCTGACCGAGATGGGGAATAAATGGATCGCGAGGACTTCCTTTCTACAGTATCCCTATGCCTCTACGCTCACTTCACTCATTTTGCTCCGTACCTAGTCAGTTGTTGAAATCTATAGCCAAATGGACATGTCAATGGGAGGGAGTAAGCCCCATGCATGCATGCATGCAACATGCAACACTCACACGTACACATGGACGCACGCAACACTCACGCACCCATGCAGCACACAGCACATGACGCAACACACACGCTCACGCTCAAGTGCTCAACCTACTCCCTACGTCCGTGAAAGACTGTACATTTAGAGATTTACACATTGACCAGGGCATAATTAACGCCCAAAAGTAGCAGACTTATGTGTGCATGCGACCATTGAGATAATAAGATTAAATGAAGGCCGTTGCATGCTGTACTTAAGGATAGACATGTGGCCTATACCTACAGCACAAGTTGGTGCATTAGTCAATCAATATCGATTTAGATTAAAGGCTAAACATATTGGAAGTGTAGATGTACATCATGTAGTACACTCTTTGTTGGAAGACCGAGGGAGGACACGTGCATGCACTCACATACACAGCCAGGGCGGTTCGCGCGCAAGGGTTGGACTCGTGTCGCGCCTGCGTAAAGTTTTGTTTAACTGATTTCTCTGCTCTGACAACTGACAGGTGGGACCCAGAAACCAGGTGACAATTTAACCAGTCAACAAAGTGCCACGTCGACTATGTGGCCGGTCAGTAGGGTGCAATACGGTGCTCTACGATGAGCTAGTGATCGCATAATCGTTGCAAAACTATATATAGTGACCTTAAAGAGCATACTGTTACATATGTTGACCGCCAGTGTATTTTTCTCGTTTCAAATTAAGCCATATTAATCGGAAAGGATGCAGTATGGACTACTACAACTAGTACTAGTACTACTTTGATGTGTCCCGTCAACTCGCCGAACGAGGAGAAGCTTGCTTACTACGCCTCTCCCTCGCCCACGCGCGCGGTGGTTCGCAGGACGAGGAGAGGGTTTTGACTACTGTGCCCTCTCCCTCTCCCTCTCCCTCGCCCTCGCCCTCGCGGTGGACGTGCAGCAGTTCAATCGGTGTCAGATTGCCAGAAGCATATTGTACTGTAGTATCATCATTGTTGGGACTTCCGAAGAGGCGAAGAGCCAAGTGCAAGGTTCACATGAGTACGAACTATTGAACCTCCCGAAGAGGCAAAGAGCCAAGCGCAAGGTTTTATAGGAATTGTCGTCCTAGTAGGAGTGTACTAGTACAACTATAGCGAACGATGCTACTGTATGATGCCGCCACGTCACGTATATCCAAAGCTGTGCCACCTTTTTTTCTCAAAGAGCGTGTTGGAGCCCATGCAACAACCACACAAGTTGCATGTACACATAACACATTTACTAGTAATAAATTCTAAAGGACAAATGCCAGTATGCCACACAAGTTCATCTCCAACTCATGTGATAAATTTGTGCATGACTAGTCTACATATATTCACAGTGCTACCGTTCACAATTACCGTACTCCACATACACATTATAGATGGGATACATGTCCTCCTCCAGGTTCCAGTCCCAGGTGTTCTTCATGGATGGCACGATCCATAGCGGTGGGCAACGGGAATCATTGTCGCAGCTTTCTAGTCCGGTTCCACACGATGAAGCGGCATAAATCAGGGATAGCGTGTCCCAGCATGTCGTTCATCCGGCGGTGCGCACTGAAGACACAACCATGCTTCATGAACGGCAGGCCTTCCGTGTCGTGCACGGAAGGTGGCATCCGCTTCACAATGGGGTAGTTGTCCCCGATGAAAAGCGAGTACTCTCCAACAGTGTTCCTCGGCACCCACGTAGCATCACGGGGGTCGAACTCGGCGCCGTTCATCTGGTACACGCGGCATCCCAGATCTGGACACATGGTGACGTACATAGTCAAGGTCCATGCATAATAATGTTGTGCTCAAATGTGGTGGTCAGTAATACTGTGCAGCAAATAGTACTACTCCGGTATAGACGAAGTAAAATAACCGGCTTATTATATATAGCCACTCTTGGCTACATGGATGAGATAGTAAGACATGGAAAAACAAAAATGGTGGCAGCTAGTGGGTTCAAATCTTCAAGGGCCTAGCTAGCTATACACGTCCTCCAACATAAAAAGTACTCCTACTAGTAATACAAAGTATACTACTAGTACAACAATGAAAGAGAAGGCGAGAGGGTTAAAAATGGAATACCTGGGTAGATGGTGACGGTCCGATCGTGGTAGATTATGTGACCATGTTGCACATCAGTGGTACCATGGGTAACGACTGCTAAGATAGTTGATCCCAATATACCAAAGTCAGCTACAAGGTTCCAGGTTAGACCGAATCGCGGATGCAAATGCACATCCAGAATCGGCGATCTTATTTTGATCGGGGGATGACTGGTCCCTGCAAAATAATGGAGTACTGTTAGGGATGCAAATGATGGTTTGTGCATTCCGTTTGTAATCTCCCGTACCGTAGGATGTCAACCAGATGAAACAAGTCCCCTGGCTTGTCACCGCGAAGATGTGGCCTAGATGGCGCACTGCGTCTTCGAACGTGTAGGGGTACAAATCTGCCACCGCCAACATGCGCCAGCCTCTGCCGTTACTGCCTCCTGCATTGATGGCAATCCTTATGTCGAACACCGCGATGAGATAGTAATCATCGTAGCCGCGTCGCTTTCTCGGCGGGTCCACAATTGCTATCTTCTTCAATCTCATGTAGGCATCATCATACGTATTCTTTCCCAGCCAGTCCGGAAGGCCGATCCCAATGGTGGAGAAGGGGTCTACCGGAACGGCCGCACTGCTGTGGATGTTGTGCAAAATGATGGTGGTATCCTGCCGGAGGTATGCAAGCCAATCTTTGTTGGCACCGACCCAGACCTATATATAAGACGGTGGGTAGCGGAGAAATTATGGGATGGAAATGGAATAACTATGTACTACATGATCAAACTCCATTACTGACCTGCTCATCGGACAAAATCCGACTACCTCTCAACGTCGGTAACTCTAGCGGAGTCAACGTGCAACCATGGCCAGGGAGCGGTGGACTGTTTGAAGGATTGTCCCATAGAAGAACCTTCTCCTCGAGGATGCATGGAAGACCAACAAGCATGGCCTGTTTAAGCAGCGTCTTGAAAAAGTTGGTGCAGGAAGCACCGAGTCTTGCGGCGGTGAGGACGTCAGAGCGGTGTGCAATTTCTCCCACAGGATCGTCGTCCAAGGTCTCCCAGCCCCGACGAGGAGGAGAACCGCCTGGCGAATCCATGGGAGCAGTGACGAACTGCCTTCTCTTTGGGGGGAGGGGAACTGGCGAGGAGGAGATAAGAGCGTAGTAACCGCAGGGCCTCGTCCCTTCCAACTGTAGATCGTTCCTCAGCAAAGGGGTGAGGCTATTATTTACTAGTACTCCCTCCGATTCTTTTTACTCTGCGCATAAGAGCATAGCCGGATACCAAGGCAGGGGCTCGCTGCATGCTTTCTGGATGGAAATACCCCTGGCGCATGGATGGGAGGAGTTAGCAGCTATAAATGCCCCATGCAGCCCATTGGCTGTCCGCCCGCGTTCTCCTCTCTCTGCATGCTGCATGGATGTCTCCCTCTCTCTCACATGACTGGATGCGGTGGCGCTGGCCTATGAGAAGCTCGCGTGGAGATAGCAATCTTCTCTCCATAAGTGATTTTTTTGAAAGAAAGGGATTATGGAACGTTATGGGATTGCATTATACTGTAAATAATAGCACTAGTAAGAAATTTTTGGCACTAGGTAGTAGTTTTTGGCGTGGATTAAGAAATTTTGGGTATGTTTTTGCCATTTTTTGTACACGCCAACTAGTGTCAAAAAACGTCTTACATTATGTGACGGAGGAGCACGTACTTGTACTATAGAAGTACTAGTACTACTTTTCTCAAATAGTAGTGCGATGTACTGTACTTCTAGTCTAGTCTAGTATAGTGCACCAGTTTTGAACTCTTGAACTCAGGGCCAAGGAGCTACAGTTGGAAGTGGAGGGTACTACTGTTCTCTAGATAAGTTGACGGGGCCAAGGACCCAGTATAGTTGCAGGCTGTTTTGTGGGCCTACTAAGTTGACGGGGACGGACGGCTTTGTCAACTTAGTCAATATGCACGATTCTAGCTCCAGTGACCGTACGATGTCCATCCAACAGCCGTAGTGCTTCTTCAACCTCTAGTCTTCTTACTCCAGCCATCCAAACCAGCGTCGGTCGTGCCTCATGCTCCTGCCTCCCATGGCCGGCTGCGATGCGGCGGAGGCCTCACCGCCCCCTACTACTCCCACCACTGGCCAGGCCATCCCTCTACTCACCCACACCCCCTGTTATTCTGCGGCGACGGCAGCCTCACACCGCAGCTGAACCAGTGAACCCTCATACTCCTCTATGGATGGGCATCCACTGCCACGTCTTCCCCAGCTCCGCGTCGTCCCCTTCCTAGGCCTCACCGTCGTCCACCGCCCAGGTGCTCTCGGCGTGGCGTGGTCAATGTGGTCAAGGAACGGCTTCCATCGGATGTGGACTGTACGTGGAGAGGCTGACAGCTGGATCCACGGACGCAGTAAGGAAGTGCCACCTTATTACGCGCAAAATAATTATTCCTCCACCTGACAGCGGGGACCCACCGGATGGGCCACCGTATTTCGCGAAAAAAAACGTTTCCCCCTGACTGGTGGGACCCACCAGCTACATCTTCGCACGCAAGGAAGTGCGTCCGGGTAAAAAAATGAGTCGCCCCCTGACTGCTGGGACCCACCAGCTACATCTTCGCACGCAAGGAAGTGCCTGACAGTCGGGACCCACCTGGTCGAAGCGTACGTAGTGTTGTCATTCTGGTCGCAAACGTGTATGTACATACTGGTCGATGTAGAGGCGCGCACGTGTCGTAGTAGAGGCGCGCACATAGCATGTACACGTACGTACAGCGGACAGTGTGCAAGAAAGAAGATACGGCCACGTACGTACATACGGGCAGGGTCTCGAACGCCTACTCGCGCATACGTACGGCCAGGGCTCGTGTACATGGTTGGGTCAGAACAAGGAAATAGCGTCGTCGTCGTATTCATGGGGAGCCAACCGGCTGGGTTGGAATGGAGTGCGTCGTCGTGTTCATCGGGAGGGCTTGGACGGAACAGCCGATGGAAACGAGGCCTGGCGTATCGCAGAACAGAGGAAACAGCCTTGTGTTCGACCGGCCACGTTCGAAATGGGATCCTGTTCATCGGGAGGGGTCTGGCGTACCGCAAAACGGAGGAAATGGACCTCCTACGGTCGAAACGGGGGTCCTGTTGATTGGGAGGGGTGTGGCGTACCGCAAAACGGAGGAAACGGACTTGTGTTGGAGCGCTACGGTCGAAACGGGGGTCCTGTTCATCGGGAGGGATGTGGCGTACCGCAAAACAGGACTCCACGGGATACTATTCATCTCCATCGTCAACCCCCTCCAGCCTCCACGGGCTACTGTTCATCCACCGTCGACCTCCTCAAGCCTCCACCCGCGACTGTTCATCCACGGGCTTCTGTTCATCCACCCTCCACCGCGCACTACTCCACCAGCTACTGTTCAACCAGCCCTCTCCATGGGCTCCTGTTCAACCACCCCTCCACGGGCTACTGTTCATTCAGCCCTCCACCGTCTACTGTTCATCCTGCCCTCCACGGGGTGGTCCTGTTCATCCATCCCTCCATGGGGTCCTGTTCATCCAGCCCAACCGGCTCGATTGATCGGGGTCCTGTTAATCCAGAGGCAACACCACGGGGTCCTGTTCATCCACCCCCACTTGGAACTATTCATCCAAACCCCCCAGCAACGCTCACTGTTCATCCAGAGGCAACACCACGGGGTCCTGTTCATCCACCCCCACCGGGAACTGTTCATCCAACCCCCCCCCCCCAGCAACGCTCACTGTTCATCCAGAGCCAGCATCGATCGGCTTCAGTTAGCAGCAGCAGTGAAGGAATCGCTCGATCGGATTCAGTTAACTCCCATCGATCAATAGCTCGGGTTCAGTAACACGTAGTCTGCAGTGCAATCGCTCGGGTTCAGTTAGAGCCCAACGCCTCGCACCCACGCGCGTGCGTGTATGAGAGAAACACGCATCGCTCGGCCCCGACCACCCACCCTAACCGGGAACACCCCGATATTTTCCTCGCCCTCGCTTCTACCACGGTTTTTTCCGTCATGGACGGCCCAAAGAATGTCATGCAGCTGCGTCTCGGGTCCGCCCAGGACGGAAAGCCCATTTTCTGTCATGATTTTTTGTCATAGAAGTAGGACCCCACCATATCTATGATAATACCGTGTTTTGTCACAATTATTTTCATAGAAGTGTCATAAGTATGAAAGAAAAAAAATTCGTTTGGCCCAAAATGTCACGGATGTGTCTTTTTTTGTAGTGGATCCCATTGCTTTATTAGCCTAGCACTATGGATATGTATGGCAACGATAGCGATCCAGTTTCTTAGAGCATCTACAACTGGTTGCCTAATTTAGGGCCCTAGACGCCTCCTGACGCGGCCACGATCAGTGACCCGGCACATTCTTTTGGTCTCTGCCCACAACCACAACCCCGTATGTCCACACCCAAATCCATACAAATGTATTTACATTATGTAGATGATCCATACAACTTATAAGGCACTCGATCAGACATAGATGGGGCAATCTAACATACATAAATTCATCGAAAAGGGTCGACGAAGTTCAAGCTCAACTAACATACAAGATTAAAAAGAAATTAAACATAGGGAGGCGACCGGAGTTCACCACTTCCTTGCTGGCCGCTTCCCCTTAGGGTCCTGGTAGCGGCGGTTGTACTCGACATAGGCGTTGGCGGCAGGCGGAGCGTCGCTGTGCGTCATGTCACTATGCGAGAAGGAGGAGTTGGTTCTCTCCGCCACAACCACCCTCTGCCACGCCAACATCTCGGACTCGTCGAGCCCGATGTGCAGCGCCTCCGCATTTTTGCGACACCCACGGGGAGCGTTTGTCTCTGCCGAGGTGAATGAGCGGTGGATCGGGTCACGGAGCCCCTCGTTGTTGTCGGAGGCGGACATCAGCGGCTCTGATGCCGATTTCCAGGACCCGCAACCGGAGCGGCTCGATGCGCCCTACGCCGCCCTTTTCATTGTGCATCGATATGCGTGCCCTTGATTTTCGTCTAGCGCCACAGGCTGGACGGTACGGGCACGAGTACCCAACTCGTTCGGTAGCAGGTGTTGGTGGTGTTGGGTGCCGCTGGTCACCTTGTTGCCTCACGGGGAAGGCAGGAACCGCATAGTGCGACCGCAGGGAATCGCGGAGCTGTTGTTGCCCACCCTGACCGCCGGGGACACCGTGGACAAGGAGCTCCTGCCCCGGTCCATTTGTGAGCAGCGCAGGGCAATGTAGAGACTAGCTCCTGCTAGTCCAGTGCATACCAGCTCAACGAGTCCATGCACTAGTGCAGAACCGGGCAATAGCACTGGTTCGTAAGGCCCTTTAGTGCCGGTTTGGTAACCGGCGCTAAAATGTAGGCACTAAAGCCCCCCCCCCCTTAGTATCGGTTCAGCACGAACCGGTGCTAAAGGGCAACCACGTGGCACGAGCCAGCTTCGGGGGCAAGGAGCACTTTAGTACCGGTTGGTGTCACCAACCGGTATTAAAATGTTGGGGGGGGTTGGGTTTATGATTTATTTTTCATTTAATTTTGTGTTTTCCATTTAATTATTTTTCGTTTGCAACCGGCGCTAAAATGTAGGCACTAAAGCCCCCCCCCCCTTAGTATCGGTTCAGCATGAACCGGTGCTAAAGGGCAACCACGTGGCACGAGCCAGCTTCGGGGGCAAGGAGCACTTTAGTACCGGTTGGTGTCACCAACCGGTATTAAAATGTTGGGGGGGGGGGTTGGGTTTATGATTTCTTTTTCATTTAATTTTGTGTTTTCCATTTAATTATTTTTCGTTTGCTGGTATTTTACGGTACTACATATTGTACACGTTATGCATATATATAAATAGAATTTCTAGTAGAACCGATCATAATATATATATATATATCATCGAATGTCTCACAACCACCATTAATTAATTCACACATATATACACACATGTATATATATACAATTTCTCCTAATTGGTGCCTTCGGAGCCAGTGGCATTAGCCTAGCTAATTGGTGCCTTCAGAGCACGATAACAATTGGAAGTGGTTCATGGGGGCGGTAGCGGGTAATAGTATTCTCCTTTGGGATCTATGACCTGGTCGAGCAAAAATCCCACTATTTCCTCTTGAATTGCTTCTATGCGGTCCTGTGCTAGGAGCTTGTCCCGCACCTCTTTGAACTGTTAAGAAGGAGATCAATATGCATGTGTATTAGTTGTGTGACTAGATATCGATAATGGTGTAAAAATTGTGAATAGTGTTCTGACAATCGATATCGTACCCACTCCTGTCTTTGAGATTTGCTCCTTTCGGACGCCATCATGCGAATGTTCTCGCAAACGTAGTATGCACATAGATCATTCCTCGGTGCCTGCTTCAGGGCCCTTACGAGAATGGAATTTGATCAGATAATAATTAATCAAGCATGATAATTAAAGAGATGGCAGCTAGCTAGTACTACTTAATTACTTACCTTGGGTCGATACCATTTCAGATTTTGTTTCCATGGGCCTGGAGTGGCCCTGATGAACTTTGCCCAAGCCCTGCCCGCCGACAAATAAAATGAATAAATGGTTTATTAAATAGTTGTTATCAGGAAATGACGAACTAATTAAATAGGCCGAGATATAGTTAATAATGATTGAAATTACCTGTTGACTATCCCCTTCACGATGGTGTAGTCACTTGCTTTCTTAAGTAGTGAGTCTAGTACTTCAATTGTTCCTTCATCAACTTTAATGATTAACAAGATCCTGTGAAATCTGCATGCACACACGTTTGCATGTCTTAATTAAGCGGGCATATGTAAGCAAAAACATGTAGCTATAGCTAGTAGGGAAAAACAGAATTTGTAGTACAAGACAGTGTGACTCACTGGAAGTTGTAAGGAAGTAGTATATCTTCATTGTATTTGAGTTCCTTGAAGAACTGTAGCATGCTTTCCTCTACACTTTTTTCGTGATATGGATCTATTTTCCATGTGTATTCATTAATGGTATTTGGGTCAATGAACCCAATGCCATAGCGTCCACCTTTTTTCATTTCATAAATCTTCATCCTGCATAATACCATAGAAAAGAATATAGTGAGGATAATTACAGGTAATGATTGATCAAAATGATCACTACAGTTAGCTTGGGACTTAAATTACAGAAAGAAATCACTTACAGACAATAGCAACTGACGATAGATTTGTCAAGTGCGTATTTATTGTATAGCTGAAATAGTTCTGAATACTCAACGGTCACAGCTTTCTCATGGTAGTAATGCTCCTTGTTGACATTCACCATGAGGGACTCTCGATTGGAAATCTTGGTAATGTCCATGTACCATTGATGCAATTCATACATTCTCATTGGGAGCTTATTGACCTCCTCTGGCTCGACCAAAGGTTGGCCCCGGGCATATTTCCGTTTTATTTCCTCCTCTCTAGTCGAAGACATGGGCTCGATATCGAGGAGTTGTCCAACAGTGATCCTGATCGATTCAGCCTGCGCAATATGCTCCTCGGTTATTACCATATCGCCCACCCCGGGAACGTTAACTGTTTGCCCACAATAATATTGGGCGCGCCTACTCTCACGTGTTGTTGGCACAACAAGAGGGGGGATTGATTGCGCCGCCTGTTCTCCCAGCTGGGGAACGGTTTTACCGCTCCTTTTGCCAGCTGATTTGCTCGAGCTCGAGCTCGCCTCTTTCTGTAGACGTGCTCGATTTAACTTCTTGATGTGGCGCTCATAGTCTGTGGCAACAGGCTTGGGAGCTGGTGCTCTATCCATACGAATGAAGTGGTCAATCTTTTCCACAGGCACTTTCTCCCTTGGCGGCAGTGGCGGTTTCGATGCAAACTGGGCTTCCACCTCAGCCTTCGATATGGCTACGTTTTCCTCCTCGGACTTATCGTAAGGCCTCTGCGGAAGAGGCACGAGGCTTGGACCATATTGAAATCGCTTGCCTCCGCCTGTACCTCTAGTACTACCTCGACTTGTACCGCTACGCGCCATAGCTGAGGTGGCTCTCTTCCGTGATTGCTGAGGCGGCGAAGACGGCTGACGTGGCTGAGTTGGAGAAGGAGGAGTGGCCTGAAGCTGTGCCGGACTTGGAGGAGGAGTGGCCTGAAGCTGTGCCAGACTTGGAGGAGGAGTGGCCTGACGCTTTGCCAGACTTGGAGGAGGAGGAGTGGTCTGAAGCTGTGCCGGACTTGGAGGAGGAGTGGCCTAACGCGTTGGTGGACTTGGAGGAGCGGGAGTCTGCTGACTCGGTGGCGGACTGCGACGAGGAGTCGGATGACGTGGTGTCGGTGGCCTTCGAAAGATGATGCAATCCTTTCTCCATAGGATGATATGATGGTTGGCCTCTCCTAGTGTGTGCTCATCATCACCTCCAGGAATGTCAAGCTCTAGCCCCGAATATTGGTCCACCACCTCATCAACCAAGACACGAGCATAGCCCGCTGGAATCGGGTTGCAATGGAAGGTTGCCTCGGGGAGATTTGTAAAAGCAAGGGCGTCCGCCACCTTCATGGATATGTTCTTCATTTTGAAGTGTAGCTCGCAGTTAGTGTTCTCCATGATGTCATCCACTGGGTAGCTATCCAGCAATGCGTCGCCCGGGGCGGAACCCACGCTGCTTCTCAGCATGGATGGGACGGTGCTATCCATTGGTGGATCATCCGCTAGCTGCTGAGACCCCCTTTGCTGGCTAAGTGAGTCGATCTGCTCCTGCTGCCGCTGGAATTTGACTGCCAACTCCGCGTGCGCTGATTCTAGGCCTTGAAGGCGTTCATAGTCTAGCTTCCTCTGCTCCTCCTCCATCTTCCTCTTCTTCTCCACCGCAATCTTCTTTCTCGCACGGGTTCTGTAGTCGGCGTTCCAGTCCGAAAACCCCTCATACCACGGAATAGCGCCCATGCCTCGTGTTCTTCCCGGGTGTTCAGGATTTCCCAGGGCATGCGTAAGCTCGTCATTCTCTCTGTTGGGCTCGAACAACCCCGATCGAGCCTCTTCTATTGCAACAAGTAGCTTATCTTCGGCTCCGTCCAGACATGCCTTCTTCAAAACCTTGCTTGTCTTCGGGTCCAACTTCCCCCCATGCGCATAGAACCAAGTCATGCACCTGGGGGGCCAGCTCAATGTTTCTTGAGTGACACCTGCATCCAGCATCTCTTACTCAGGCTTATCCCACTTAGGCATTCCCACCGCATAGCCACCTGGCCCCAGCTTATGGAACTTATCCTTTTTGCGGCATCGGCCTTGTTTATTCTGGACCGTTCCTTAGATAATTCCGAATCCTTGAATTTCACGAAATCGTCCCAATGAGCACTTTGGTTCTCTAGTGTTCCCTCGAATACTGGAGTCTTCCTTCCTCCGTTGACGTACTTGGCCCATTCACGAATCTTGTGGTTCTTGAATGCAACCGCCATCTTCCTAAGAGCAGCGTCCTTGACTTTCTCCACATCTGCATCTGTGAAATGATCTGGTAGGGTGAAATGTTCCATGATCATTTCCCAAAGCAAATGTTTTTGTCTGTCGTCGACAAAAGTAACTCCTGGACGTGGCTTTGCTGGCTCTCTCCATTCTTGAAGGGAGATCGGGAGTTGGTCCTTCATAAGAACTCCGCACTAACGAATGAACTTGTCCGCAATCTTCTTAGGCGCTAATGGTTCGCCATTAGGTCTGATTGCCTCGATATTGTACTTTACGCCCTCCTTCAACTTTTTGTTCGGGCCTCGTTTTGTCCTGTTGCCTGAAGATTTGCTCGATCCGGATGGCTGAAAGAAGAAAGATCGATTCGTTGATATATCTTCAAGTCATTTAAAACATGTGAAGATCACCAGATGCCTGCTTATATAAATATATATACCTCGCCGGTCTTTGTTGTTTCAAGATCGACATTTTCTTCGTCATGTTCATAGTTCATGACTTCATCAATTCGGTCGTCGCGATCGAATATCATATCACCCTCCCCGGTGTTGTTTACATATTCGGAGCCGTCATAATCTTCTTCATTTTGATCATCATCTGGCCTGCAAGGATTGCGTATGATATTGAACAGGGCCTCTTCTCCCTCTCTGCCGGTATTGTCCGCCATAGGTTTTGTTTAACTAATCCAAAAGAAATATATTCAAATTACAATGCATGGATGCAATCAATTAATAAGGAAAAATTGAATCAATCATAATACATAATAAGCATCATCGAATATAATCTCGAATACGTCGTCTCGAATAATAGATATAATCTCGAATAGATCGTCTCAAATAATAGATATAATCTCGAATACATCGTCTCGAATAATAGATATAATCTCGAATACATCGTCTCGAATAATAGATATAATCTCGAATACATCGTATCGAATAATATATAATCTCGAATACATCGTCTCGAATATTATATATCGAATACATCACTGGCTAGGTAGCTAATAAAGATCGAATACTACAGAAGAATCTAGGACACTCGCGGTTCATGCGGCGCGGGCGGTGGACACCCAAAGAGAAGGAACCCTCACAGGATCATAGCTGAAGTGAGATCCCTGAAGAAACTGCCAGGTATTGGAGAACCTGCCGCCCTCTAACGCAACCATGTAGCGATGGACGTGCTCATCCTCCTCCCTGACACGGCGACGTACCACCTCCGGCGGGGCCGGCTCCCTCCGCACCGAAACTGGCCCACGCGAACGCCACCAAACGAGATCAGGGTCGACGACGGGACCCGGGGCCGGGTTCCTCATCATGCGGCGCGCCCCTCCAGGCAGCACCTCCCAGTGCCAGCCCGGCAGAGCCCAGTCCCAGACATGGGTCAGCCGGACGTCGTCGCGGACAGGTCGACGGCGAGGATGCGGGCCGAGCATCGTCGAGAACAAATACTAGCTATATGCCCGCAAAAAGTAACATTTTTTTAATGATTGGATTTTGATAACTAAAATTTCTAACATTTCTATATAACTAACATTCCTATAACATTTCTAACAATGCTATATAACTAACATTTCTATAACATTTCTAATATTTCTATAACTAAAAAACAGAAAAAAAAAATTATAACATTTCTATATATATAACTAACATTTGTATAACATTTCTAATATTTCTATAACTAAAAAAAAGAAAAATTTCTAACTTTTTTATAACTATTTCTATAACTAAAAAACAGAAAAATTTCTAACAAATCTAACTTTTTTATACTATTTCTATGACTAAAAAATAGAAAAAATTTCTAACAATTCTAACATTTCTATAACATTTCTAACAATGCTATATAACTAACTATTTCTATAACTAAAAAAGAAAAATTTCTAATATTTTTATAACTATTTCTATAACTAAAAAACTAAAAAATGTATGTGTGTGTGTGCTCACCGGCGAGGCGAGAGGCGACGGGGGGCGGCAACAGGGACGGCGACGGGCGCGGCGACGATGGGGATGGCGACGACGGGGACAGGGACGGGGCGGCGACGATGGGGATAGGGACGTACGGGCCGGGGCGGCGACGACGGGGACGGGGCGGCGATGACGGGGACGGGGACGATGCGGGACGGGCCGGGACGGCGCGGCGGTGACGACGGGGACGACGGGGACGGGGACGATGGAGCGGCGACGACGGGGACGGGGCGGCGACGGGGGCGGCGACGAGGGATATGGAGACGGGGGCGGCGGGCGACGGGGCAGAGGAGAAGAAGCAGATGAGAAACTGAAATTTTTGAAGTGTTTAGTTATATAGGATGGACCTTTAGTACCGGTTGGATCCACCAACCGGTACTAAAGGCCTGTTTTGGCCAGGCCAAGCGGCGGGAAGCGCACCCCCTTTAGTATCGGGTGGTGGCTCCAACCGGTACTAAAGCCCCCCCCCCTTTAGTACCGGTTGGTGCCACCACCCGGTACTAAAGGAGGTGCGCTGGCGCAGGTGCGGTGCGGCAAGTTTAGTCCCACCTCGCTAGCCGAGGGGCGTCCGCACTGGTTTATAACCCCGCGTGCAGTAGCTCTCTCGAGCTCCTCTCCAAAGCAGGCCTACTGGGCCTACATATTCTGTGCTGCCCTGTGGGCCTACTGGGCCTTTGCGGGCCTGCATCCTGGCCCAACAACAGGTTAGGTTTCTAGTCGTATGCAGGCCGCTCTGGCCCAGTAGGCGGGCTTTTTTATTTTTTTGCTTTATTTATTTTTGAGTTGTTTTTTTGTGTATTTAGAGTTTCTTTGTGAATATTTTTGCTTTAGGTACAAAAAATTACAAACTTTCTGTTAGTGCCCGTAGTTTTTAAATTTGAATAGTTTAAATTTTGAATTATTTGAAATTAGTGTGAATCACTAGTTTGTGAATAACTTAACTTTAAAAATCAGTGTATTTAGAGTTTCTTTGTGAATATTTTTGCTTTAGGTATAAAAAATTACAAACTTTCTGTTAGTGCCTGTAGTTTTCAAATTTGAATAGTTTAAATTTTGAATTATTTAAAATTAGTGTGAATCACTAGTTTGTGAATAACTTAACTTTAAAAATCAGTAAAGGCATGAAATAATTTGTTTGCACATAAAATTTCTTCGTGTTTCAAATGCCAAAACACATAACTACCCTAACTACTACAGAGATTCCCTCCTGGGTGTGAAACACAGAAGAAAGTGATGATAGTGAAGCCGATCACATCCCAGATCTTTGGATGTGAAACTTTTTCTTCGCGTGTGTCCCTTTGCGTCGTAACCATGGAAAATCTTCATCATTTAACGGGATGCTCGGGTCAATATTCACTGTGAATGGAGCAATTTCATCAAACTTTTCATAATCTTCTGACATGTCTGTCTTGTCATCCACTCCCACGATGTTTATCTTCCCAGAAATAACTATGTGCCGCTTTGGCTCATCGTACGATGCATTCGCTTCCTTATCTTTTCTTTTTCTTGGTTTGGTAGACATGTCCTTCATATAGAAAACCTGTGCCACATCATTGGCTAGGACGAATGGTTCGTCTGCATACGCAAGATTGTTGAGATCCACTGTTGTCATTCTGTACTGCGGGTCTTCCGTTACCCCGCCTCGTGTCATATTGACCCATTTGCACCGAAACAAAGGGACCTTCAAACCACGTCGATAGTCAAGTTCCCATATGTCCTGTATATAACCATAATATGTTTCCTTTCCCGTCTTGGTTTCTGCATCAAAGCGGACACCACTGTTTTGGTTGGTGCTCTTCTTATCTTGGGCGATCGTGTAAAATGTATTACCATGTATCTCGTACCCTTTGAAAGTCATTATATTCGAAGATGGTAACTGGGACAGCAAGTACAGGTCATCTTCAATAGAGGTGTCATGCATGGTACGTGTCTGCATCCAGCTGGAGAAACTCCTGGTTTGTTCACGTGTAATCCAGTCATCAGACCGCTCCGGGTGTTTGGAGCGTAGCAAATTCTTGTGTCCATCCATATACGGAGCCACCAAGGCGGAATTCTGTAGAACTGTGTAGTGTGCTTCGGTGAGAGAATGTCCGTCCATACATATTATTTGTTCCCCTCCTAGCGTGCCTTTTCCTTCCAGTCTGCACTTATGCCGCGATTCAGGAACACCAATCGGCTTAAGGTCAGGAATAAAGTCAATACAAAACTCAATGACCTCCTCATTTTCATGGCCCTTGGAGATGCTTCCTTCTGGCCTAGCACGGTTATGAACATATTTCTTTAAGACTCCCATGAACCTCTCAAAGGGGAACATATTTTGTAGAAATACAGGACCCAAAAAGTTAATCTCTTCGCATAGGTGAACTAGGACGTGCGTCATGATGTTGAAGAAGGATGGTGGGAACACCAACTCGAAACTGACAAGACATTGCACCAAATCATTCTCTAACCTTGGTATGATTTCTGGATCGATTACCTTCTGAGAGATTGCATTGAGAAATGCACATAGATTCACAATGTCTAATCGAACGTTTTCCGATAGAAGCCCCCTCAATGCAACCGGAAGCAGTTGCGTCATAATCACGTGGCAGTCATGAGACTTTAGGTTCTGGAACTTTTTCTCTGCCATGTTTATTATTCCCTTTATATTCGACGAGAAGCCAGATGGTACCTTAATACTAAGTAGGCATTCAAAGAATATTTCCTTCTCTTCTTTGGTAAGAGCGTAGCTTGCATGATCCTGATGTATGTCGTCTTTTCCATGCATACGTTGCTGGTCCTCCCGTGCCTCAGGTGTATCTTTTGTCTTCCCATACACACCCAAGAAGCCAAGCAGGGTCACATAAAGATTCTTCGTCATGTGCATCACGTCGATTGCGGAGCGGACCTCTAGGTCTTTCCAATAGGGCAGGTCCCAAAATATAGATTTCTTCTTCCACATGGGTGCGCGTCTGTCGGCGTCATTCGGAACAGGTTGTCCACCAGGACCCTTTCCAAAGACCACCTTCAAATTCTTGACCATATCATGTACATCAGCACCAGTACGGTGGCGAGGCTTCGTCCGGTGATCCGCCTCACCTTTGAAATACTTGCCTTTCTTTCTTACGGGATGCCTGCTCGGAAGAAATCGATGATGTCCCAGGTACACATTCTTCTTACAATTAGCCAAATATATACTATTGGTATCGTCCAAACAGTGTGTGCATGCGCGGTATCCCTTGTTTGTCTGTCCTGAAAGGTTACTGAGAGCAGGCCAATCATTGATGGTCACGAACAGCAACGCCTTTAGGTCAAATTCTTCCCCCATGTGCTCATCCCACGCACGTACACCTGTTCCATTCCACAGTTGTAAGAGTTCTTCAACTAATGGCCTTAGGTACACATCAATGTCGTTGTCGGGTTGCTTAGGGCCTTGGATGAGCACTGGCATCATAATGAACTTCCGCTTCATGCACAACCAAGGAGGAGGGTTATACAAACATAGAGTCACAGGCCAGGTGCTATGGTTGCTGCTCTGCTCCCCAAAAGGATTAATGCCATATGCGCTTAGACCAAACCATACGTTCCTTGCGTCATCTGTAACTCCTTCCTGTACTTTCTTTCGATTTTTGTCCACTGCAACCCGTCAGCGGGTACTCTCAACTTTCCGTCTTTCTTACGGTCTTCTCTATGCCATCGCATCGCCTTGGCATGCTCTTTGTTTTGGAACAAACGTTTCAACCGTGGTATTATAGGAGCATACCACATCACCTTAGCAGGAATCTTCTTCCTGGGGCGCTCGCCCTCGACATCACCAGGGTCATCGCGGCTGATCTTATAGCGCAATGCATCGCATACCGGGCAAGCGTTCAAATCATCGTACTCACCGCGGTAGAGGATGCAATCATTAGGGCATGCATGTATCTTCTGCACCTATAACCCTAGAAGGCAGACAGCCTTCTTTGCTTCGTACGTACTCTCGGGCAATTCGTTGTCCTTTGGAAGCATATCCTTTATCATTACCAGCAACTTTCCAAATTCCTTGTCAGATACACCATTCTCTGCCTTCCATTGCAGCAATTCCAGTGTGGTGCCCAGCTTTTTCTTGTCACCTACGCAATTCGGGTATAACAATTTTTTGTGATCCTCTAACATGCGCTGCAACTTCTTCTTCTCCAAATCACTTGCGCAGTTTCTATTTGCATCGGCAATGGCCCGACCTAGATCATCAACGGGCTCATCCGATGTCTCTTCTTCAGCTTCTTCCCGCATTTCCAGCTCAGCTTCTTCCCGCATTACCGGCTCAGCTTCTTTCCTCATTGTTGTATCATCGTATTCAGGGAACCCATGGCCAGGATAGCTGTCGTTCTTCCTCTTCTTCTTCATTGTCTTCCATCATAACCCCTCTTTCTCCATGCTTGGTCCAAACATTATAGTGGGGCATGAAACCGGACTCAAACAGGTGGACGTGAATGGTTCTTGACGTAGAGTAATTGTGACCATTCTTACAGCCAGCACATGGACAATGCATAAAACCATCCGCTCGCTTGTTTGCCTCAGCCGCAAGCAGAAAAGTACACACACCATTAATGAACTCGGGAGAGCATCGGTCATCGTACATCCATTGCCGGCTCATCTTCAATACACAGCACCGAAAACATCAAATTAATACAATACATAAAGTTCGTACATAAAGATCATACAACACTTAAATGCAACAAACAAATAACTCTCTAGCTAAAGAATTTAAATGCAACAACAAATGCGATCAAGATCGCAACTAAGGTAACAATTGATCCAACAGCATAATGATACCAAGCCTCACTATGAATGACATATTTTCTAATCTTTCTAATCTTCAAGCGCATTTTCTCCATCTTAATCTTGTGATCATCGACGACATCGGCAACATGCAACTCCAATTCCATCTTCTCCCCCACAATTCTTTTCAATTTTTTCTTCAAATCCTCGTTTTCTCTTTCAACTCAATTTAACCTCTCGACAATAGGGTTGGTTGGAATTTCCGATTCAACTACCTCCTACATATAAATATCTATGTCAACTTGATGGGCATAATTTGTCATAAACACAAAATGCAATGAATAGTTTTAAAAGAGAATATACCACATCCGAATCATAACCCAGACGAGGGCCGACGGGACGGATATCAAAACCATGGCACTATGTATAACAAACAACGTATGGGTAAGATAATTATACGAGTAACTATATATCCAAATCACACAAACATCAATTTTTTATATAAAACTTCATGAACAAGAGGCTCACGACAAGGTGGTGCCAGCGACGGGACGTTGCGAGCGATCGACGGTGGTTACGACGAAGATTTAGAAGATACTAAGTAAACCACACCTACATATGCAAACTAAGTGTTATTTTTGACCTCAAATTGCATATAAATCAAATACGATCACATATATATAATTCCTCCCAAATTACTAAACTCAAAAATCAATCACTATATAAAGCATTGCACGAGCTAATCTAGCAATGAGAGATGAAAGGAAAAAAAGTTGCTAACCTTTGTGATCATTTGAATGGATGGGGGCCTTCAAATCTTGGGCAAAATGTGTGATGAGCTTGAGAGGAAGAGGGAAAAGAACAGAGAGGAGAGGGGAAAGGGGAAGAACAGAGCGAGCTCGGGTGGACGAAGGGTCTATATAGGACGACCTTTAGTACCGGTTCGTGATACGACCCGGTACTAAAGGTGCTGGAGGGGCCCTGGACTGACAACATCCTGCCACCACTCACTTTAGTACCGGTTCGTGGCACGAACCGGTGCTAAAGGTTCGCCACGAACCGGTACTAATGAGAGCGGCCCGGCTAGCCGTTGGAACCGGCACTAATGTACACATTAGTGCCAGCTCAAATTCAAACCGGCACTAATGTGCTTCACGTTTGACCCTTTTTCTACTAGTGATGGTGAGCTTGGTCGCGTCAATCTCCTCGGAGCCGCTGTCGGGTCCACTTCCCGCCATGGTGGAACGGAGGGAAGGGGACTTGGAGAGGAAGAAGATAGGACGGGAGTGGTGCAGAGTGGTTGAGTGCGTAGTGGTGTAGAGTGGTCGTAGATGCTCTTAGCACCACTAGCACCATATGTGAACTACAGAAAGTAAGTGGTTGAAAAACACTATAAAAACTCTTTTGGCCATTTTCTCTCACAGTTGTAGACACACCGTTTTTAACGCACAAACCCCTTGAACTCCTCGGATGTCTGTCTTTGAACTATAGCACACGATGAAGTTGAACTTCTCAATCATATTGTTTTTTCTCTACTCTATAGTGCTTCTCTTGAATGTTTTTGCAATTACTGCAGCCATGCTATGACCAAATTATGATGAACAAAAAAATTACAGAGGCATAAATACAAACAGGCAGTGTACACTGTATAGGCGACTAGATCAAACACAACTTCCTTTTTGACTCCTACAGAACAATGAATCAAAGTAATTTAGTTTGACAACCAAAATGGCGTAAGGACACAACTAAAACAGTGCCATTTTCGATTTTCACACGTCGCGGGTAGGCCCATAGCTCACCACTAGGTAGTACCAGCCTACCAGGGTAAGTACCCCTACCTACTACTAGGGGCGTCTCCTGTCTCACTTAACGCGGGAAATAGGGGTGACCGTGGCAAAAGAGGTGGGTGATGAGGGTGCGAGGGGCATGGTCGAAACAATCACATGGCGCGCGTACGACCGGCCGAGGCTTCAGATGGTCGGCCGGAGATGAACATCTACCTTCCCAGATCGAAACGTGTCCACGTATGCCGCGCACCCACACGGCCGGCCGGGCTCTCGTCGCCAGGCCTGTCCCAACTCTTGTTTCTCCTTTTAGAACCGGCCACTGATTCTTGCTTAGCCGATCGGGTAAATGGCATCCCGGCCACTTGATTAGACGTACTCCCTCCTTTCTGGTTTATAAGACTCAATTCAAAAATCTCACCAACCAAGGTAGATGATAAGTGGTGGAATATTTTTTGTAGTTTGCAAAAATACCCAATTAATGCTCTTATTTTTCTTAAAAAATTATGTTTACGAATGCATTAATTGCAATGCATGCATGCATAAAGTGCATGCATTGGTCAGTTTTCTCTTAATACTTGCATGCAATGATTTAATGCACCTTGAAGTCTGAACATGTGATGGGAAACAACCAAATTAAACCTTATAAAATGAAAAAACTAAAATTTTGAGATAAGCCGGAAAGGAGGGAATACGTCCCAGCGGTATATATGTGGTTCGCACTCGCACGCCCTGCCCTGCCTGGATTCGGAGCCTGTGCCGCTTGACTGCGACTGTGAGCTCATTTTCTCTTGTCTTGTCGAGCCGGACGTACGCCGGCGTTACGTCCAAACCATGCCCGCCTTGACTATCTATCCATGGCTCCTGGACGAGACGACAGTGATCAACTACTTAACACATACAGTAAGCACTACTAGAACCTAGCTAAGTACATGGATGCGCCTTCCTCCAAAGGGAAACCCACTGTCCTCCTCCGTCCTAATTAAGTACGGCCTCTCGCCGTCACTAGCTAGGAGAATCTGCAGCTTTTGTCGATCTGTCTGTGTCGCTTGCAAACATGAACCAGTAGACACCACTACTAACCTTGGTTACGTCGAGTTGTGCACGCACGCAACTGCTAGCACCACACGCACGAACAAGCGGGTCACTCGTCAGATCGAGGCACATTCTATCCATCTGTTCTGAGCTGTAAGGGGACTCCTCGAACTCGACCCTAACACCACTTGAGGCTATTGAAAGGGCCACTAGCAATAGTGTATTTTCATTAAGTTTATTTAAGTGAGAACGAATGAGTTACATACCCATGGGGCGTCTAAGATGGAATAACAAGGCTGGTGGTAGGTAGGAGTGGTAGATGATAAGTCTAGGCCCATGTGTCCATGAAGACTAATCAAAGGAGGGGGTATCCATAGTCCATGGTGCACCACTAGCCTTCATCGGTGCATACATGGGACATGGAGTATTTGCTCCCGAGCTCATATGCTCCCGCATGCACAGCAAAATCAAAAAATAATAGTAAGAAATAATAATCAAAAAACCTAATTTTTTTGTGATGAACATTGATAAATTTTTTAATTGCATGCAAAATTTCAGGTTGAAATGACATTCGTGTAGGTCTGGGCAAATAAAATAAAATCGATGGTCCAAAAAGACTATTGTTGAAGCATTTTGGAGCATCGATTTTGTTATTTTTGCCCAGACCTTCGCGAATGTCATTTTGACCTAAAATTTTGCACGCAGTTAGAACATTCATCAATGTTTATCACAAAAAAATCAGATTTTTTTTAATTTTTTTACTATTTGTTTTGATTTTACTATTCATGCGGGAGCATATGAACTCGGGCTCAAAAAAGTACTTTCGGCATACATGAGCCTTTGGTTGCCTGGACCTATTTAGACTTAGGTTGATTTGATTCTTGCCTACATTATTGACTTCGACCTTTTATGTTGACCTCGTCTAATTCTGCTGCTACTCACAGTCAGTAACAATCAAATCCAAATCATTAATGCATCTTCATACTGTTCGTGGATGATCGTAGGGCGGAATTTTTTTTTCCTACTACGTTTCTCAACATTATTGTTGCTGACAGGACGGAGCAAATGGAGCTCAGGAACCAACTAGACAGGTTTATGAAACAAGAGGAGGTCAAATGGAAACAAAGAGCTAAAATTGATGAACTTTTATATGGAGATAGAATACTAGATACTTTCCTGCCAAGGCTGATGGCAGAATAAGGAAAAATAAAATCAACCATTTACACCAGGAAGAGGGTAAGATAGAGGGTGACAAATAATTAATTCAACATATTACTGATTTTCACAAGAAACTTTTTCTCATCCAGAAAGCTCTTCTTTATCTTTAGATACTGAGAATCCTATAGCTATATCTAGAGATTTTATGGACAAATAACATTCGAGTTTTCTCTGGAACAAATCAAGACAACTGTGTGTTTCAAATGAGTGGCTCATAATAAAGCCCCTGGACCAGATGGGTTTACTGCAGAATTCTACCAACATTTAGTGAATTTGTTTATGAAGATCTTAAAGCTTTGTTTGATGATCTCCATAGAGGAGAACTTGACATATCTAGGCTAAACTATGTGATCATCACTTTGGTGCCAAAAACCAAAAGATGCTAACAAATAAAATAAAAAATCTGGCCTATATGTATACTGAATGTGAACTTTAAGATTTTTACCAAAGTCCTCATGAATAGATTAAATGGGATTGCTGGAGAGGTTACCTCCCCCATTCAAACTGCATTGTTAAAGGTAGATATACCATGGAACGGGTGCTTATTTTACACAAAGCTTTGAATAGCATTCATCATGAAAAACAAAGTTCCTTACTTTTCGAAGTTGACTTTGAGAAAGTCCATGATAAGATGGAATGGCCTTTGCTTTACAAATGTTGCAAATTAAAGGATTCCCTGGTAAATGAGTTGATTGGATAATGCATATTATCAACGAGGCAATGTTAGTATTAAAGTTAATGATAATATTGGGCCTTATTTTTCCTACACATAAAGGTATGAGACAATTATTGGGCCTTATTTTCCTACACATAAATATCTGCGCTCACGGTCGCGGCAACCCGAGACTCTGGTTCCAGCAACTGTCGACGTTGTTGGTAGCATCCTATGGTGACCGTGCTCCACCGATTGCATCTTGAGATTTCGCCGGCCGCAGCATCCACATACGACGGTTCCATCTTTCTACCTCGTCAGTTGTAGCACCTCAAATGTAGCTTCCTTCGTCGGCCTCGCCAGCACCGGTCTTCTCCCCACCTCCCCACCTTTTCCCTCACCGTTGCAGCTTCATCATCGAAGGGTTGAAGATCGGCTGTCGACTACTTCCAACAGGAGAAAAAAGTGGACCGGGACGCCCATAGCATCCAGTCCTTACAGCAAAAACGGTGTCGTGCGCAGCGGTCCGAGAGCGGGCATGAACAATGGCGTGCGGTACACTGGTGGAGAAAGAAACAAAAGGTTGAATTTGCGATGCAGGGAAGAAGAATTAACGGATGGGGATGTCCGGTGAGGAGAAAAGGTTAGGGCATCTCCAAGGCAGACCCGCAACGCGCCAGTGTCTGTCCGGACCGCGGAAGCCATCCAACACCGACCTGTATCGGTTCGTGGGGCGGTCCGAACACGATTTCTCCCGCAAATTGGAGACAAAGTGGAGGGAGGTTTGTGGTAGTTCGGACACCCGAAACGTAGGACACTGACACCCTCAGCCCACCCAATCCCCCCTCCCAGTCCCATTTCCTTCCACTCTGCCCTTCTCTCCCTTGCTTTGCATATGCACCCTCCACCTCCGGCGTCGCTATTTTACGTCTACAGCCGCCACAGAGGCATTGCCGGACGTCTGCAACCAAGAGCGACGCGTCCGCTTGACGTTACAACGGAGTTGCCCACCCTGGAGTTGTTTGTACCCAGGTACACTCTGCCCCCTGTCGACTACCTCCATGGCGGACACCACGCCCGGAAGGTGTTCGGTCAAATGCCATTGAGCTTATTTTCAAATGTTATGTCATTTTTATAGTACGAAGGATGGTGAGCTACTCAACCATGGAGGATGAGTTGTGCGATACGTGGCTGGCTGTATCCGTGGATCTCATAGGCAGGAGTAGAGGGGATCCCTTCTGAGAGCGAGTGCATGAAAAGTTTCACGCACGAAAGCACATTGCGTCCCACGACATGTACATCATTCAATCACGCAACATGAGGCCATTGTCATATCGCTGGCACGCTATCCATATCAGTGTCATCAAATTTTGCAACATGGTTCGTCAACTCGAGGAAAGGTGGCCACTGCACGCGCCAGAGGACGAGATCATAAGTTTTACTTCCTCTTGCTCAACTTGTTGATTGATTCATTCACTCAATGTTGGTCTACACATTATATGTAGCCCGCAAACGCCGACGTGGTCTACCACAGGACAGAGGGATGTCCATTTACGTGCACATACCGTTGGATGAAGGTGAAGGAGGAATGTGTGTGGAACGACATGATTCGTTCATGAAAAACTTGTTGGACATCCGGGATCTAGTCGAATTAAGACATTGTTGTACTAGACTTAATTTTCATGTTATGTATGGATGATTTGTGCTATTTTCTATCCAAACTTTGATGAATATCGGTCGCTTTGCATGAATTTCGTCCGGTTAGTTAAAATGCGGTTTGAAATGTATGCCACTACGGTTGGATGGCGTCTTCCCGCATCCGTGTCCGCGGATTGGTCCCCCCTGCCCGCGGGGGATGCGGGAGGAAATTTACGGGTTGCCATTGAAGATGACCTTATGTTGCAAAAAAGAAAAGACGATGCATGGGCCTAGCCTGTTCCAGACTTCCAACACGGGTGGTGAAACCCAACGACCATTTCTCGCTTCAAGCGAGGCGGTAGGAAAGTGCCATTGAAGGTTCTTAGTATTTGGGCCAACCCATTCGTTCGCGCATTAAAGTAAACAAGAGATCACAAAATGGCGGATACCACGCCCAGAAGGTGTTCGGTCAAATGCCATTGAGCTTATTTTCAAATGTTATGTCATTTTTATAGTACGAAGGATGGTGAGCTACTCAACCATGAAGGATGAGTTGTGCGATACGTGGCTGGCTGTATCCGTGGATCTCATAGGTAGGAGTAGAGGGGAGCCCTTCTGAGAGCAAGTGCATGAAAAGTTTCACGCATGAAAGCACATTGCGTCCCACGACATGTACATCATTCAATCACGTAACATGAGGCCATTGTCATATCGCTGGCACGCTATCTAGATCAGTGTCATCAAATTTTGCAACATGGTTCGTCAACTTGAGGAAAGGTGGCCACTGCACGCGGCAGAGGACAAGAACATAAGTTTTACTTCCTCTTGCTCAACTTGTTGATTGATTCATTCACTCAATGTTGATCTACACATTATATGTAGTCCGCAAACGCCGCCGTGGTCTACCACAGGACAGAGGGACGGCCATTTACGTGCACATACTGTTGGATGAAGGTGAAGGAGGAGTATGTGTGGAACGACATGATCCGTTCATGAAAAACTTGTTGGACATCCGGGATCTAGTCGAATTAAGACATTGTTGTACTAGACTTAATTTGCATGTTATGTATGGATGATTTGTGCTATTTTCTATCCAAACTTTGATGAATATCGGTCGCTTTGCATGAATTTCGTCCGGTTAGTTAAAATGCGGTTTGAAATGTTTGCCACTACGGTTGGATGGCGTCTTCCCGCATCCGTGTCCGCGGACTGGTCCCCCTTACCCGCGGGGGATGCGGGAGGAAATTTACGGGTTGCCATTGAAGATGACCTTATGTTGCAAAAAAGAAAAGACGATGCATGGGCCTAGCCTGTTTCAGACTTCCAACACGGGTGGTGAAACCCAACGACCATTTCTCGCTTTAAACGAGGCGGTAGGAAAGTGCCACTGAAGGTTCTTAGGCTGGTCACAATGGGGAGGAACTTAGGAGTAACATCACACACTCCAATACAACTTTGCTTATGTGTCACATATTTAATGAAGAGAGAGGTGCTTGTGGTAACTAGCTAAGTTACCGGAACATCACACACTCCAAGAAACAATGAGTCTATAACCTAATAAATACATTGTTGCATGACACTACATAGATGTTTCTACCCACTGTGGAGGTAGTAACATAGTCTAAGGAAGTGTCTAAGTTACTAGACTATGTTCTTGCCCATTGTGACCAGCCACTAGTAGAAAACAGGGCTTTGGTCCAGGCCGGGTTAGCCCATTAGTCCCGATTCAGTCCAGAACCGGGACCAATGGGGGCATTGGTCCCGGTTCGTGAGCCCAGGAGGCCAGCCGGGCCACGTGGGCCATTGGTCCCGGTTCATCTGGACCTTTTGGTCCCGGTTGGTGGGATGAACCGGGACCAATGCGCCTCGCTCCTGGCCCACAACCATTGGTCCCGGTTCGTGCCTCAAACCAGGACTAAAGATTAGACCTTTAGTCCCGGTTTGAGGCACGAACCGGGACTAATGGGGTTGAGACCTTTAGTCCCGGTTCGTGCCACGAACCGGTACTAAAGTTCCTATTTTCAAACTCTACCCCTCCGGATCGCCTTTTCAGTTTTAAAAAAAATAAAAGAAAATGATAGAAATGTCAAAAAAAATAAAAGAAAATAAGTTTCCCATGTGATATGTGGTCTAGTTGTTGGGAAAATTTGCAAATGTGAATTTTTACTTTATTTGCAAAATCTCTCTGAAATTTGTAAAAATGGGCATAACTTTTGCATACTAACTTGGATGAAAAAGTTTTTTATATGAAAAATCATCTACTCGAAAAGTTACATCTGAATTTAACCGGGGGAACCCCGTTAAACATTTTCAAAATCCTCAAAAACCTAATAGAAAAAAGTTATTGGGCTTTTAAGATCTAGAGTGAAAAAAATCGAAAAAAATTCAAATAGTGGGCAAACTGTGGTCAAACAATGGTCAAACTAATTATTCTAGAATATTAGTGTTACTAAATAATTATTTTTGTTATTTCAATTTTGATCAAATCTGGTCAAACTGTGGTCAAACAATGGTCAAACTAATTATTCTAGAATATTAGTGTTACTAAATAATTATTTCTGTTATTTCAATTTTGGTTAAATCTAGTCAAACTGTGGTCAAACAATGGTCAAACTAATTATTCAAGAAATATTAGTGTTACTAAATAATTATTTTTTTTTTAAAACAATAGTTTCAAAATAAAACTATGAAATGTGTCACTTCATGCTCAAGCAAAATTCCTGAAGGTTAATAGGATTGACATCTTAGTATTGTCAGGAAAACAACAAGTGCAGACTTGCAACGAGGGAGAATAGAACCCGGAAGTTAAGCGTGCTCAGGCTGCGGGAGTGGGAGGATGGGTGACTGTTCGGGAAGTTAGATAATTTGAAATGATGAGGAGTGATTAGAGGATAAATTGAGAAGTGACGAGGAGTGGTGATTATAGACTAGAGGTTAAAATAATTCAGAAATTTGAAAATCAAAAAAAATTAAAAAAGTTTCAAAAAAAATTTAAAAAAAAAAATCCGGGACTAAAGATGGAGCTCCACGTAGCCGCGCCCTTTAGTTCTGGTTCCAGCCCTTTTTTTATTAGTGAGCCTTAGTATTTGGGCCAACCCATTCGTTCACGCATTAAAGTAAACAAGAGATCACAAAATGCAAGTACCAGGTTTCGATTCCTGGTCTGCAGAGAGATGAGGCGCACTGCTAGCCACTCCGCCACATTGCATTCGTGGTAAACACTAGGGGCGCGACCTACTTTGAGGCCATTTGAGCTGGGTTCTTTCTCGTTTTCTTTTCTTTTTTATCACTCCATTTTTCATTTTTTTTGCATTTTGTTTCTTCATTTTTTGTTTTTCTTATGTTGTTTCTGTTCACTCTACATTTTGTAAAGGAAAAAGTCTAAAACAAACCTTAAATTTGTAGATGAAAGATAAATCAAACCCTAAACTTTAAATTCCGGAAATTAGCACTTTAAACTTGTCGATCCCGGTCTATTTCAGACCCTAGACCTGTTTAGCGCACCGAAAATACTACAATCCAGACGGGTATAACATGCTACCTCACTGATGACTAGGGCCCGCATGTCATATCCATCCCCTTCCCGTGTTCCCGCAGCCGGCGAACTGGCGCCCGTGGAGGCGCTAGGTAGTGGAGGCCCCGCCACGGCCGGATAGGTCCCAGCATGTGTCGTGCCGCCGGCCATGTGCTTAGGTCCAAGAAGCCAAAGCCAAGTTCTGGACTCGGCGCGTCCACAGGACGGCCGCTCCCAGTCGCCGACCTTGCTTCACGTGCCGGCGCCGCTCAACTTGCACGGATCAATCAAGCTACTGGCGTGCAACTTGTTACGTACGAGAGCTAACTTTTGACAAAATCCATCCACCTGCTTGCCTAGCTCGGAGCTTCCATTGCTCTCAAGGAGCACTTCGAGCACGCGCATGTACCACATAGTGGCCAACGATGTAATTGCTGAGGGACTGGAGCACGAAGCCGAACAGGTTCGTGTATCCATTGTACGTGTGCGCCGCGTCGCGCACCTCCAGCCGGCCATCGCCATGGCGGAGGTCGTCCGCACGCGGTCCGCCGCATCGACCCAGCGGCTCGCCGGCCACCTCCACACTCCATCGCGGGTCATCCCTTGGCAGCTTCGGTTCTTCCTCTCACGTTGCATCGCCAGCGCTGGCGCCGGCCACGTCGTCCTCTATTGGAGCGGACCTCCATGGATGCCCCTACACCATGCGGACCAAAAAAGACGCCAAAACCGGGAGCCCTACATCCACGGCTCTGATATCACGAGAGACGGGGAACTGCGTTGGCGTCGAGCGACAGGATTGTCGGGAGAGAAAAATTGGGAGGAGAAAGAAGGTTGAAGATAGATATGACAAGTGGGTCAGTGCTGTCCGTGAGAGTAGCAATTTGTGTTTTTTTTCTGACATATAGAAAACAAGCACAGGGTTTAGAATAGACCGGGATCGACAAATTCAGAGTGCCAATTTCCGGGATTCATGGTTCAGGGTTCGATTTATCTTTCGTCTACAAGTTTGAGGTTTATTTTAGACTTTTTCCTTTTGTAAATGTCAAAAATATTTTTTTTAATAAGTGATCAACATTTTGTGTAATACACGTTCAACATTGTATGAATGCTTATTTAACATTTTTGAAATGTTTGATCAACATTTTTTAGATACTCATTCGACATTCAAATACATGTTCAGCATTTTTAAAATATTTTTTGAAGAGTATTTTTGTAATATATACGCTGGTGTTTTCTGCGCGCGTGGGCCGGCCCAACTGGCGTTCCTTTCAGCTAGGGGTGGCTCCTCTCGCTTAACGCGGGAAATAAGGGTGCCCGGTGGCAAAAAGAGGTGGGGTGATGAGGGTGCGAGGCGCATGGTCGAGACAATCACACGGCAAGCGTACGATCGGCCGAGGCTTCAGACAGCCGGTCGGCCGGAGATGAACATTTACCTTTCATTATCGGAAACGTGTCCACGTACGCCGCGCACCCACACGGCCGGTCGGGCTCTCGTCGCCAGGCCTGTCCCAACTCTTGTTTCTCCTTTTAGAACCGGCCACTGATTCTTGCTTAGCCGATCGGGCAAATGGCGTCCCGGCCACTCGATTAGACGTACGGCCGAGCGGTACGTATGTGGCTCGCACTCGCACGGCCTGCCTGCCTGGAATCGGAGCCGGTGGCGTGCGCGCAACCCTGCCAGGCGTGGTTCCCATCCTGCACCGCTTGACTGCGACCGTGAGCTCCTCGTCCGATCCAGCCGGACGTACGCCGGCGTTTCGTCCAAGCCACGCCCGCCTTGACTATCCATCCATGGCGTCAGGACGAGACGACAGTGATCATCTGCTTAACACGTACAGTAACCACTAGCAGAAAGTACTAAGTACATTGATGCGCCTTCCTCCGAGGGAAACCCACTGTCCTCCTCCGCCCTAATTAAGCACGACCTCTCGCCATCACTGGCTAGCTTAGGAGAATCTGCAGCTTCCGTCGATGTCTCCGTGTCGCTTGCCAACACGAACCACTAGCAATACAGGGAACTATACCTTGGTTACGTCGAGCTATGCTCAATGCACGCACGCAACGCAACTGCTAGCACCACACGAACGTACTGGCCGGGTCACTCACCGTCAGATCGAGGCACATTCTACCCATCCGTCTACACACACGAGTACGTGGTTCTTTTGCTTCACTCGCACCACCAATCGCAGCGCAGCAGAGCCGGCCACCGCCACCGGATCGAAACGCGTCCACGTTCATTATCTTCCTCCGACCCCATCACCAGCTACCCGCGTCCACTTGTTCTTTTTCCCACCTACTCGTAGATAATTGAGCCGATCAGACCAATGATATTTGTGGATCGATGGTGCTCGCCCAAACGACACCCCACTTACTAAATGGGACGGCCTGGCATTAATTTTTGGAGCCTGTAGCGTGCGCGCAACAAGCCGCTCCGACCCTGTAATGCGAGAATGCGACGGCGACTGACCGCGAGTGTGACATGTTTTGCGGCCGGCGTCTCGTCCGAGCCACGCCTTGACTATCAATGGCAGGCGACAGTGATCCGATTGCCTGTCAGCCTAGCACTGTCAGTGTATATGTATGGCAACGACAGCGATCCCATTGCTTTATCAGCCTAGCACTATGCATATGTATGGCAACGACAGCGATCCGGTTGCTTGGAGCATCTACAACCTGTAGCCTAATTTAGGGCCCTAGACGCCTCCTGACGCGGCCACGATCAGTGACCCGGCACATTCTTTTGGTCTCTGCCCCACAACCACAACCCCGTATGTCCACACCCAAATCGGTACAAATGTATTTACATTATGTAGATGATCCATACAACTTATAAAACACTACGATCGGACATAGATAGGGCAATCTAACACACATAAATTTCATTCAAAAAGATCATCGGAGTCCAAACTTAACTAGCATACAAGATTAAAAAGTAATTAAACATAGGGAGGCGGCCGGAGTTCACCACTTCCTTGCTGGCCGCTTCCCCTTAGGGTCTTGGGAGCGGCGGTTGGACTCAACGTAGGCGTTGGCTGCAGGCGGAGCGTTGTCGTCCTTCGTGTCGCTGTCTGAGAAGGAGTTGATGATGATCCGCATCTGCGCCGGGCGTGCGGTTCTGCTCCGCCACAAGTTGTGTGGTTTTCTCCGCCACAACCACCCTCTGTCACGCCAACATCTCGGACTAGTCGAGCCCGATGCGGAGCGCCTTCGCATTTTTGCGACGCCCACGGGGAGCGGCTGTCTCCGCCGAGGTGAATGAGCGGTGGATCACGTCACAGAGCCCCTCGTTGTTGTCGGAGGCGGACATCAGTGGATCCGATGCCGATTTTGCAGGACCCGCAACCGGAGCAGCTCGACGAGCCCTCCGCTGCCCTTTTCAGTGCGCACCGATATGCACGCCCTCGGTTTTCGTCTGGCGCCATAGGTTGGACGGTGCGGGCACTAGTACCCAGCTCGTTCGGCAGCAGGTGTTGGCGGTGTTAGGTGCCACTGGTCACCTTGTTGCCTCACGGGGAAGGCAGGAACCGCGTAGTGCGATCGCGGATAGTCGCGGAGCTGTTGTTGCCCACCCTGGCCGTCGGAGACGCCGTGGACAAGGAGCTCCTGCCCCAGTCCATTTGTGAGCAGCGCAGGGCAATGCAGAGACTAGCTCCTGCTAGTCCGGTGCATACGAGCTCGACGAGTCCATGGTAAGCTTGGTCGAGTCCGCTTCCCGCCATGGTGGAAGGGAGGGAAGGGGACTTGGAGAGGAAGAAGATAGGACGGGAGTGGTGCAGAGTGGTTGAGTGCGTAGTGGTGTAGAGTGGTCGTAGACGGTCTTAGCACCACTAGCACCAAAGTGAATCGTCTGATAATAATCGTAATTGGGTGTGCCTAGGTCTTAGAGATATTGCCAAGTCTCACTCAATTAACATAACATGCAAGAGAGAAAAAAATGTAAAATCTCACGGATATAACATCAATCAGACTTAACAACGAAGTCTCAGTCGATTAATACTCAGCAAGACTGTCAGTAATTAAATAAGTTGGCCTCTCGCCATCACATGGGGAATCTGCGGTCTTGTCTCTCCGTTGCTTGCCAACACAAATCACTAACTCTACTCACCTTGGTACGTCCACCTGTGCTCAACAAAACACGCACGCAACTGCTGCTCCCCTACAGAGTCCAGCGACCCTGCATTATAAAAGGCGCCGTATCGCCGGCATGCTGGAGCACGCACGAGGCACGAGCGAGCAAACAGAGTCCACCATAGCTCAGATGATGGTGGCGGCGTAGGCACCAGAATCTCCACGGGAAACCAAACCATACTCTGCCACGAGACGAGAAGATCTCCAATCCGCAGCTGAGCCGCGAATCCAAGATCCACACGACCGCACACCCCACCCTCCCCACGGGCCCGCCTCCCTCCCTTTAATCACCGCCGATTGGATCCCATCACCACCAGCCCAATCACCATCGTCATCGCCTCGCATTGACCAATCCATCTCTTCCGGCGCCATGGCCATGGCGAGCCGCAAGCTGCTACTCCTCCCGTGCCTCGTCCTGCTCTTCGTCGCCGCGGCAGCGGCACTGGTCGAGGCAGCCCAGCCGCAGTCCACGTACATCGTGCACCTCGCGCCCGACCACCCGGCGCTGTCCCTGACCCCCGCGCGCGGCGGACGCAACGCGCTGCTCGGCCCGCTCCTCGGCCTCCCGCGCCGCCTGAGCGCGCCGCGGCCGCGCCTGCTCTACACCTACGCGCGCGCCGCCACGGGCGTGGCCGCGCGGCTCACGGACGCGCAGGCGGCGCACGTCGCGGCCCAGCCGGGCGTGCTGGCCGTGCACCGCGACCAGGCGCGCCAGCTCCACACCACCCACACCCCGGAGTTCCTCCACCTCAACGGCGCGGCCGGGCTGCTCCCCGCCGCGTCCGGCGCCGTGTCCGACGTCGTGGTGGGCGTGCTCGACACCGGGATCTACCCGCTCAACCGCAGCTCCTTCAAGCCCGTCGGCGACGGCCTCGGCCCCCCGCCCTCCTCCTTCTCCGGGGGCTGCGTCTCGGCTGGCAAGTTCAACGCCTCCGCCTTCTGCAACGGCAAGCTCATCGGCGCCAAGTTCTTCTACAAGGGGTATGAGCAGGCCCTCGGGCACCCCATCGACGAGACGCTGGAGTCCAAGTCGCCGCTGGACACGGAGGGCCACGGCACCCACACCGCGTCCACGGCCGCCGGGTCGCCGGTGGACGGCGCCGGGTTCTACGACTACGCGCGCGGGAGGGCCGTCGGCATGGCCCCCGGCGCGCGCATCGCCGCGTACAAGATCTGCTGGAAGGCCGGCTGCCTCGACTCCGACATACTCGCGGCGTTCGACGAGGCCGTCGGCGACGGCGTCAACGTCATCTCGCTCTCCGTCGGCTCCACCTACGCCGCCGACTTCTACGAGGACTCCATCGCCATCGGCGCCTTCGGGGCAGTGAAGAAGGGCATCGTCGTCTCCGCCTCCGCGGGCAACTCCGGCCCCGGAGAGTACACCGCGAGCAACATCGCGCCGTGGATACTGACCGTCGGCGCGTCCACCGTCGACCGTGAGTTCCCCGCCGACGCGGTGCTCGGCGACGGCAGCGTGTACGGCGGCGTGTCGCTGTATGCAGGGGAGCCCTTAAACTCCACCAAGCCCCTCGTGTACGCCGCGGACTGTGGCTCCCGGCTTTGCCTCATCGGCAAGCTTGACAAGGACAAGGTCGCCGGAAAGATCGTCCTTTGTGAGCGCGGAGTCAACGCCCGTGTCGAGAAGGGCGCGGCCGTCGGGAAGGCCGGCGGGATCGGCATGATTCTCGCCAACACGGAGGAGAGCGGCGAGGAGCTCATCGCCGACCCCCACCTCATCCCGTCGACAATGGTGGGGCAGAAATTCGGCGACAAGATCAGGCAGTACGTCAAGACCGACCCGTCCCCGACGGCGACCATCGTCTTCCACGGCACGGTCATCGGGAAGTCGCCGTCCGCGCCGCGCGTCGCGTCCTTCTCGAGCCGCGGCCCCAACTCCCGCGCGGCGGAGATCCTCAAGCCCGACGTCACGGCCCCCGGCGTCAACATACTCGCGGCATGGACCGGCGAGGCCTCCCCGACCGACCTCGACATCGACCCGAGGCGCGTCCCGTTCAACATCATCTCCGGGACGTCCATGTCGTGCCCGCACGTGAGCGGCCTCGCGGCGCTGCTCCGGCAGGCGCACCCGGAGTGGAGCCCCGCGGCGGTCAAGTCGGCGCTCATGACCACGGCGTACAACCTGGACAACTCCGGCGAGATCATCAAGGACCTGGCCACCGGCGACCAGTCGACGCCGTTCGTCCGCGGCGCTGGGCACGTGGACCCCAACAGCGCGCTCGACCCCGGGCTGGTGTACGACGCCGACACCTCCGACTACATCGGCTTCCTGTGCGCGCTGGGGTACACGCCGTCCCAGATCGCGGTGTTCACCAGGGACGGCTCCGTCGCGGACTGCTCGGAGAAGCCCGCCCGCTCCGGCGACCTCAACTACCCGGCGTTCGCGGCTGTCCTCTCGTCGTACAAGGACTCGGTGACCTACCACCGGGTGGTGCGCAACGTCGGCGGCGACGCCGGCGCGGTGTACGAGGCCAAGGTGGAGAGCCCCGCGGGCGTGGACGCCACGGTGACGCCGGCCAAGCTGGTGTTCGACGAGGAGCACCGGAGCCTGGCGTACGAGATCACCCTGGCCGCGTCCGGCAACCCGGTGATCGTGGACGGCAAGTACTCGTTCGGGTCGGTCACGTGGAGCGACGGCAAGCACAATGTCACGAGCCCCATCGCCGTGACGTGGCCGGAGAGCGCCGGAGCGGCGTCCATGTAGAGATGTAGCGACGCTGGTGTCACACGACTGTTTGAGTTTACTCTGCGCGCGCCTGTGAATGTCTACTCCATTATTATTAACTCTGGAATAATTTATCTTGGGTCATAATACTGTCTCGTGCTCGATGTTGTTTATTCCGCTCTGCACCACGGTGTACATGCCACAAGAGAAAAGAAAATACCGGTGTGGATTATGAACTTGTTCATAAATACCGGTGTGAAAAAACCAATCATAATTCTCCAGGTCAGCTTGTCTAAGTGACTTAATTATTAAGTATAAAAGGAAAAAAAAAGGTGTGTTTAGGGCACATCTAGATGTGCTCTAATTATTGCACATCTAAATGAGTGAGTTAAGTGTAAAGAGAAAAAGAAAAAAGACAAAGAAAAGGTTTACATGAATATTAGTGTAAAATCAATGAAATATGACTTAGATGTGCAATACTTATGGCACATCTAGATGTGCTTTAGCAAAACTGAAAAAAAAAGAGAGAAGAAAATACCCGCACGAATCTCCACGTAAGATCAATGATATAGGATTTAGATGTGCAATACTTATGACACATCTAGATATAATTTAGCAAAACAGTTAAAGTAATTTGTTTTCGAGAATATACATGGCGCATACAGTTTTTTTTAATTATTCTACAAAAGCTATTTTTCATTTTGTAGCTTTGGTTGTGTATTATCTTGTTCCGTGGTTTTTACCCACCAAAATAAAAGGACGTTGATATTGCGGGGTCGTTCGGTGAGAGCCCTTTTCGAACAGGACGAATCGTTCCCCAGAGCATGGGGAAACGATTGAACGGTTTCGTTCGGAGCGGAGGCCTCCCAGAGCGAACCTTCCAGACGCTTGTGCTAGCATGCCAAACAGGCCAATTTAGGTATCAAAAACGCTAAAAAACAGAAAATCAACTAAAAAACCGAGAGAAAAAACTCTACAGTAAAAAACACATAGAAATATAGAAAATTCATATAAAAACTGATGGGAAATATATAAAAATTGCCATGGGTTAAATGATAAAATTGACTTTTATACTTGTTAAAACAACCACACACACAAAAAACACACAAAGAAAAAGAAAAAAAATGTCATGATAGAGGACAACTAGAAAAAAAATCATGGTCCGCACTAAGAAGAAGGATTTTTTTGCCATGCTCCAACAAGAAAATAAATATTGCCATGCTTAAAAATAATTAATTTCCATGTACTGGAAAATAAATTTGCCATACAGTGGGAAGTTAAAATTCCATGGGTGTAACATAGAAAAGAATTTCCTATGCCCCATAAACTACATTTGCCAAGCTCCGTGAACTAAGTTTCCATGTTCCATTAGATAGTAATTTTTTTTGCCATTGTTGCAGAAAGAAAGATAATTTGCGATGCTTCATAAACTACAAGTGCCATGCTCCATGAACTTAATATGCATAGTCTCGTAGAAAGTACTTGTTTCCATGTTGCAAGAGAAAAAAAGGGTATATGAATTATAGATCATTTGTCATGGCAATTTTAGAGATCTCTAAATCAAAAAGATTTCTATTACATGGCAAATATGTACATCATAGTGTATTTACATGGCAAGAAATGATATGTAAAGAATTAAAAGCAATTTGCCATGGAAACTATTTACTAAGGGGAGTGAGCCTAGGCAAATGATTGGGGGAGTGGATGTACAAAGAAGAATAGATTTTTCGTGCCCCATAAACTACATTTGCCATGCTCCGCAAACTTAAGTTGCCATGTTCCATTGCAAAGTATTTTTGGTACCATTGTTGCAAAAAAGAGGATTTTTTTTGCCATGATAGATAAACTACAAATGCCATGGTCTCATAAAAAGAGATTTTTGCCATGATGCAAGAGAAAAAAAACTTAGCCCTAATCTTACAATGACAAGACTTTGGCATGCCATTTTGAAAGAATAAAAAGAGTTTGCCAATCTATGTTACACAAGACTTGTTGTCGATTTATATATGTAACTAGATCATTCAAGGCGCGCGTTGCTCGCCCATCTATTTTACTATGGATTGACATGAATTTTCACAAATATTTGATGAAAAGATGAAACTTAAAGACAAATCAACATGCTAGCAAATGGGAGAAAATATGCTAATATTGAAGTTGTGTGTTGTTGTTGTGAGTACCTGCAGGTTTCGAAACAAGGATGATCTATCTCAGAGACTTTCTGGTCAATCTCATTAGAAATATATTTGGAAAGCAAAGCACAAGAAACAATGAGATTGGGCCTGGAATCAATCTTAATCACATGGAACATTATTTATTGCAGAACTACGCGAAAAAATACAATGAGTTTTGGCATGCATGGAAGCTATCTTTAGCAGATCAAACCTCGTAGGTTATTGTTCCTATCAAATGAATCATAGCCCTTCAAATGTCAGATAGTATTCCGATGTGATTTGTATGCTAAGACAGTTTATCACATACTACCAAATAAACATGTCTCATTCGCAATGTTGTTATCAAAATTAACCATCCACTCAAACTAATAATGAACAATAACATCACTTAAAAAGAAGACATTTTTCAATCTCATCATTGGTCGTCCTAATCATTAATTTCAGAATAAAGCATTCAAGCTGGATCGTAAAAGGAATCTCATGAAATAACACTTACTTTTTTAGTCCTAGCATATGTAAGGGCATATTTACCCCTTAGTTGTTTTGGTGATTGTTGACAATGCTTTTACGGACTAATCGTGTGCATTGAGTATCTCAGACATTTCATCACTAGGCACAAGACGATTTGGTGCCCCTCGAAGACTATTGAAGACGGTGTTTCTCTACGTTTCTTTTTGGTGGATTTGAGTCGTAGGAAAGCCGTACTATTAAGAGGGGGTCCGCTTTGGAAAGGTTTGGGTGGAATCATCACGTACACGTCTACTCCTTTTGCAGCACCTTTCCTTTGGTACTTTGGAGCATCCTCCGTCTTTTCTTGTCTATGCAAAATGTCGTGATTGCTGAACTGGGGCATGCGATAGTACTGCTCCTAGGAGCGGTAGTACCGCAGGCCCTTGCGGTAGTATCGGCCTCTGGCACGATAGTACCACAAGTGCTCGCGGTAGTACCGCTTCCTTGGAGCGGTAGTACTATGGCCTCAGGCCAAGCGCTGCTGCTATTGCGGTAGTAGGGGCGGATGTAATTTTTTACATCCGCGCCCTACGCGATAGTACCGCGCCAGGTGGGCGGTAGTACCGTGCGCTCTGGCCAGGCTTAGCAGCTTGCGCGGCAATAGGAGCGGATGTAATTTTTTTCATCCGCACCCCACGCGGTAGTACCGCTCCTGGCTTGTAGTACTACGTGTCGGATTTTTGCATAGATCCCAACTCAGCGGAAGTTGCCACGGATGTATTTTTATATGTTCGTGCCTTCCCAAAATCTGGACTATCCCTGCCTTGCGGTAGTACCGCAAGGGGGAGCGGTAGTACCGCGCCAGTGGTTCTACCGCTCTCTGCTTCATTGCATCTGGGCTGTTCTGGTTTCTGCTGCACGTGCGGTAGTACCGCGGGGCCCTGCGGTAGTATCGTGTGCCCGCACGGTAGTACCGCGTCCCGGCGCGGTAGTACCGTGCTACGCAGGCTGAGTTGGTGGATAACGGTTGGATTTGTTCCTCCACTATATAAGGGGTGTCTTCTTCTCCGGGTTGACTCCCTGTTCTATCCCCAAGATCCATTGTTGCTCCAAGCTCCATTTTTGCCCGATCTCTCTCCCTAGCCAATCAATCTTGTTGATTCTTTAGGGATTGGTTGAGAAGGCCTAGATCTATACTTCCACCAAGAGAAATTTGATCCCCCCCACTCATCCCTTACGAATCTTGTTACTCTTGGGTGTTTGAGCACCCTAAACGGTTGAGGTCACCACGAAGCCATATTCCATTGTGGTGAAGCTTTGTGGTGTCGTTGGAAGCCTCCAATTAAGTTGTGGAGATTGCCGCAACCTTGTTTGTAAAGGTCCGGTCGCCGCCTCCAAGGGCACTGTCAGTGTCAAAACCGGCGGATCTCGGGTAGGGGGTCCCGGACTGTGCGTCTAGGCCGGATGGTAACAGGAGGCAAGGGACACGAAGTTTTACCCAGGTTCGGGCCCTCTCGATGGAGGTAAAACCCTACGTCCTGCTTGATTAATATTGATGATATGGGTAGTACAAGAGTAGATCTACCACGAGATCGGAGAGGCTAAACCCTAGAAGCTAGCCTATGGTATGATTGTTGTTGTCTATGTTGTCCTACGGACTAAAACCCTCCGGTTTATATAGACACCGGAGAGGGTTAGGGTTACACAAAGTCGGTTACAATGGTAGGAGATCTGAATATCCGTATCGCCAAGCTTGCCTTCCACACCAAGGAAAGTCCCTTCTGGACATGGGACGAAGTCTTCAATCTTGTATCTTCATAGTCCAGGAGTCCGGCTGAAGGTATAGTCCGGCTATCCGAACACCCCCTAATCCAGGACTCCCTCAGTAGCCCCTGAACCAGGCTTCAATGACGACAAGTCCGGCGCGTAGATTGTCTTCGGCATTGCAAGGCGGGTTCCTCCTCCAAGTACTTCATAGAAGATTTTGAACACAAAGATAGTGTCCGGCTCTGCAAAATAAGTTTCCACATATTGCCATAGAGAGAATAATATTTACACAAATCTAATCTACTAACGTATTCCGTAGTGCGACACACCACGGCCAAGCCTTTATCCGAGTCGTTTCATTATCTCATCTCAGCGCGTCATGCGAGGCGGTTTCCTTGGCACGTCTTGTTAAAGCAGAGATCGTGTCCCCTCATTTCGGGATTCTCATCAATACGGGCATGGGTAACCCAACCGCGCCATTGATTACGATGCTTGGAGATAAGCGAGTTTTACCAGGCTGGTGGGGACACATAGTTGCGTCCACCCATATAAGGGGATAAGGATCCACCTTTTCACCTACGCCTTCTTCCTCCTTTGCCTATCCATTCTCGCGCACTCGAGCTCCAGCGCCCAAGTCCACACTCCCACCTCAACCTTCTCCAGCCATGTCCGGAGCGGGAGGCAAGTGGATGGTCTCCTCCGTCACGGAGGGACACATCAAAAAGCTGAGGAAGGCCGGATACCTGTATAACGACATTGCGTACCGGCTTCCCGAAAAGGGGCAGCTAATCCCCACCCCTAGGCCCCATGAGAGGGTGGTGTTCCTCCTCCATTTCCTCCGCGGACTGGGCTTCCCTCTTCACCCATTTTTCCGGGGGCTCATGTTCTACTATGGCCTGGATTTCCATGATCTGGCCCCGAACTTTGTCCTCAACATCTCGGCGTTTATCGTCGTGTGTGAGGCTTTCCTCCGCATCCGCCCCCATTTCGACCTATGGCTCAAGACTTTCAATGTCAAGCCGAAGGTGGTGCGCGGCAACCAGGCGGAGTGCGGAGGCGCCATGGTGGGCAAGATGGCCAATGTCCTATGGCTCGAGGGCTCCTTTGTGGAGACCCTGAAGGGGTGGCAATCGGGGTGGTTTTATATCATCGAGCCGCATGACTCGGAATGGGTCGCACCCCCCGAGTTTCGATCCGGACCCCCTATGCGGTTCACCTCCTGGAAGGAGACGGGCCTGTCATGGGGTAAGAAAGGAGAACTGACCGGACTCCAAACATGCATCCAAACCCTGGTGGACAAGAAGCTCAAGCTTGTCAACGTAGTCCAGGTTATGCTCATCCGCCTGATCCTCCCGTGTCAACAACGGGCTTTCAACCTGCGGGAGTTCGACCCGGCGCGGCACCAAACTCTGAGCAGGCTCTTCGACACGACGTACGAAGATGCCTGGAAGGTGCTTTTCAAGGGCGCCGAGGCCCCCGCATCCGCTACCGAGGATCGCGGATTCAGTACGCAACGTCACGCTCATGCGGTAGGCTGTTTTTTCCTTTTACAGGGTATCAGTTTTTCATAGTTTGACTCCATGCGGGATCTAAGCTCCCTTACCTTTGACAGGACTGGCAGGAGACGTCCGAACAGATCAACTGTCCGGCTCCTTTGCCCGAAGGCCCAGCAGACGCTCGTTTGGCGAAGCTGCTGGTTCCGGCACCCTATGTGGTGCCGGAGAAGAAGGCCACGAAGAAGGCCACGGGGACTCGAAAGAGTGCCCGGCGCCAGGAGGTGTCGGATCCATCATCCGATGGTTCCGAGGCGCATTCCTCCCGTGAAGACGAGGAGGAAGAAGAAGAGACCTCTCCCCCTCTAGCGGGAGGAGAGAAGAAAAGGAAGGCCGCCCCAACTGGGGAGGCCGAAGGGCCCAAGAAGGGGAAAACCCTTCCTCCGGACTATTCCACCGACGCCGACGACGACAGAGAGGAGTGGCTGCCCAGGGCTAAGCCCCTGGCAAAATCGTAAGTATCCGGATACCAGAGTAATTCATAGTATTCATTTATTGCACAACTTTCCCTTATGTCGAATATGTTTATGCAGCCCACCCAAAGACCGGCTCGACGCGTCGTCGAGCGGCTCACTGGACTTGTCGGATGTGAACTCGCTTCCGACGGCTTCCTCCCCCTGCCCTACGGACGACACCGAAGTGTTGTCCCGACAGGTTCCAAGCCGGGAGGAGGTGGTCCTGGAGGCGCCGCAAGGCGACCTCCCGGACTCCAGGAGTAAAGGGGATGAAACCCCCCAGGGCTCCAAGTCCGGCTCTAGGCCGGACACCGCTCCGGAACCTTCGAAGGTTCCAGAGTCCGGTGGGGGACCTCCTTCCAAGAGGAGCAAGCCCACCGTGCCGGTGACCCCCGTCCAACCGGAGGCGCCAGACAATATGTTGGAGGCGCTCCAAGGCGCCTCCATCGACGAGGAGCACTGCACCATTATGAGTGCGGTGGTCCAGAAGGTTCAGTCCGCCAAGAGCGGACTGACTGAAGCTTGTACTAGCCTTTTAACAGGCTTTGAGGTAAGTAAAGATTGTGTAAATAATATTACCGCATAGACAGTAGCCCCTGATGCTCTGTTTGGCGTTCGGGAAGAGAAGCCGAATAGAGGATCAAATAAAATTCGCAGGAGTCTAACAAAAAGGAGTCAATATGCATATGCAGGCTTCTCTGCTTGCGTCCGCCGCACTGACTGCGGAAGTGGACACGCTAAAGCAGAACCTCGAGCGGTCCGAGCAAGAGCTCGGGCGTGCCAAGAAGCAGCTCGAGGACAATGAAGGTAAGATATACCTTGTTTAAATATATATAAAAAGGTGCAATTGCAAAAAATGACAGGACTATCGTGGCTATTGTAGGGGGCACGTCTGAGGTGGCGACCCTTAAGAAAGCGCTGCTCGAGGCCGAGAAGAAGGCGGCCACGGAGCGCACCGAGCGGGAGAAGTATGAGGCCCAGGTTAGCAAGGTGCGGCAAGATCTCCAAGTTCTCATGAAAAAACATGAGAGTTTGGAGCTTGACTCAAAGACGCGAGCGTCCGAGCTCGCGGCGGCTATTGAAAATGCCAAGTCTGCCAAGGCCGAATCCCAGAAGACCCTCCAGGAGTTGGATGAGGTGAAGAAGATAGCGGCGGGTAAGGCATTCTTTATGCAAAGCAAACACATAAACATGAGTTACTTGTTACTTACCCGAATCCGGAGCTCTCCAGGAGCGTTCGCAGATCTTCCCCGGAGTGTGTCCGATGCCGCCGCCTTCTATCGAGCCGAGGAGGGCAGCTCGACAGAGAAGGTGTTCTGGTCTCAGTATGCTGAGGCCGGACACCCCGTGCCCCTGAGCGACCAGATGAAGCAACTGGTCGAGCTCCACAAGGCGGCCGAACAGGCCATGAAGGGCCTCATAGTTCGGCTGTGGCCTGGAGGGGCTCTGCCTGGGAGCTATTTCGGGCTGGTGCGGCGGCTGGTGGAGGCCTGTCCAAGGTTCGAAGTCATCAAGCGCTCCGTCTGCATTGAAGGTGCCCGTAGGGCCCTTGCCCGTGCTAAGGTGCACCGGGGCAAGCTGGATGCCGAGAAGCTTGTGAAGGACGGGCCACCACCGAGGAAAGAGCATTGCAAGCCCGAGAATTATTATAAGGATGTTCTGAAGGGTGCCTGCCTTGTGGCGGATGAATGTTCTAGGGATGTAATTTTTGAGTGAAACTTGCTCCTTTTGTCTTGTGCGCTAAAAACTTGTTCATATGCGCTAAGCAATGCTGTTTGGAATTTAAAATATTACCTTCTGTGCGGCTGTTTATCAATTCTGTGAGATGGCAAGTCGTCAGCTTCTGCCCCCGTGCCGCTAGTGCTGGGGTGTTCGGGGATAAACCTGAGCGCTCTTTTTCCCATGTTTGGGTCCTTCGAGGGAGGCGCTCAGCCCAACGAACAAGGCAATCGGACTATAATGTGTGAACACTCTCACTTAGCCATAGAATTCTATAATTTTAAATTTCGGCGAAGCCCCTGGTATTCGGAAGACCGAGTTCGGGGCGCTATCCACGCCTTGGCCGGACAGAGCCGGCTCCTCGCCCTAAGCGGCATAAGTCTTTAGGGACTCGAAAAACCTCTCGAACAGCGACCAGCTCTCGCTTCATCATGACAGTCAGTTTTCGCTTTCTCCACTCAGGTGCTCGACCCAGCTCAACTGAGGCACAATTGCAGTGGTTCTCCTAGTGCTACCTTAGCCGATACAGTGGAACGTAAGGCACCAAAACATAGGAGCCGGGCAAACCCAACTATTGACCCAAGACATGATTCGGAGCCGATGCATATAATGCTATAAGTTCGGGGTGCCGCACTTGTTAAAGTGTTCGGACTTCTCACACCATATTGAGGGGTACTAAAGCCCCTGGCGTATTTTGGCCGTACCAACGTGTACGGGTGCAACATGTCGTTAAGGAACATATATATATAAAGAAAAAAAAGAGTAATGCAAAAATAGACAAAAGCTATGCATTGTTTATTAAAAAAGGGGCTGCGATCAAAGCAGAACGATACAAATAATGCGATAAGCAAAAGGTTGGACTATTTAACATGTCCGCTCCAGGGGCAGGCTGCGGAATGATATGCGAAACAGGTATACTGCTCGTGATAGAGACCACCTGGGAGTTCCGTAATGTGGCGTGGCTTGTCTGCTTCCCTGGTTCTTGCATCGTTTGTGCGGCAATTGAACTGCCGAACAGGCCTTCCGAAGGATGGAGTCCTGAAAGTAAGAGAAAATTAAAAAAAAATCGGCAGCCCCTGGTATGGTTTAAGCCATGTTTCGGGCGTGCCGTGATGGTGCCCCTCCCCCTGTACCCATGGTATCTCTAGAGCGTAGTTATGTACGCGAAGTACTGGCGTCGCCTTTTTGCGAGGGTTGGGGTTATGGCCGCATTGCTATGCCTGCTCGGATCGTGCCAGGCGGTCTTGTTGTAGGTTACTCCGGGCGCGCTTGACGGTGTCCGGTCGTTTAGTGGCCGGACTGGAAAACTGCCTGGAGAGGCTGCTTTGTACTTCCGTTGCAAGGGCCGCCGTGTGCTCCTCCATTTGGAGGGAGCGTTCGGTGTTTCCATTAACCGTGATTACTCCTCGAGGGCCTGGCATCTTGAGCTTAAGTTAAGCGTAGTGCGGTACCGCATTGAACTTGGCGAATGCGGTTCGCCCGAGCAGTGTGTGATAACCACTGCGAAACGGGACAATGTCAAAGATTAACTCCTCGCTTCGGAAATTATCCGGAGATCCGAAGACCACTTCAAGTGTGACTGAGCCTGTACAGTTGGCCTCTACACCTGGTATTACGCCTTTAAAGGTCGTTTTGGTGGGTTTAATCCTCGAGGGATCTATGCCCATTTTCCGCACTGTATCCTGGTAAAGCAGGTTCAGGCTGCTGCCGCCGTCCATAAGGACTCTAGTGAGATGAAATCCGTCAATAATTGGGTCTAGAACCAATGCGGGGAATCCGCCATGACGGATGCTAGTGGGATGGTCCCTTCGATCAAAGGTGATCGGGCAGGAGGACCATGGGTTGAACTTTGGGGCGACTGGCTCTACCGCGTATACGTCCCTTAACGCGCGCTTCCGTTCCCTTTTGGGGACGTGGGTTGCGTATATCATGTTCACCGTCCGCACTTGTGGGGGAAAACCCTTCTGTCCACTGTTGTTCGGCGGCCGGGGTTCCTCGTCGTCATCGCTATGCAACCCCTTGTCTTCATTTTCAGCATTTAACTTGCCTGCCTGCTTAAACACCCAACAATCCCTGTTGGTGTGATTGGCCAGCTTTTCAGGGGTGCCATGTACTTGGCACAAGCGGTCGAGTATTCGGTCCAAACTGGACGGGCCCCTAGGATTCCTTTTGAATGGCCTTTTCCGCTGACCGGATTTAGAGCCTCTGAATCCAGCATTAACTGCCGTATCCTCAGCATTGTCGCCGTTAATGCAGCACTTCTGCTTGTTGCGACGCGACCTGCCACCACTGTCCCTGGTATCTGAATTACCAGGGTTCTTGGTCATATTGTTGCTACGAGCAAGCCAGCTGTCTTCTCCCGCGCAAAAGCGGGTCATGAGTGTCGTGAGTGCTGCCATAGACTTCGGCTTTTCCTGTCCAAGGTGCCGGGCCAGCCACTCGTCACGGATATTGTGCTTGAAGGCTGCTAGGGCCTCAGTGTCCGGACAGTCGACTATTTGATTTTTCTTTGTTTGGAACCGTGTCCAGAATTGCCTGGTCGATTCTTCTGGCTGCTGAATTACGTGACTTAGGTTATCGGCGTCTAGGGGTCGCACATAAGTGCCCTGGATATTGTCGAGGAATGCGGCTTCCAGGTCCTCCCAACAACTGATTGATCATGTTGGCAAGCTATTAAGCCAATGGCGAGCTGGTCCTTTAAGCTTGAGTGGGAGGTATTTGATGGCGTGGAAATCATCGCCGCGGGCCATGTGGATGTGAAGGAGATAATCCTCGATCCATACCGCAGGATCTGTTGTGCCATCATATGACTCGATGTTTACGGGTTTGAAACCCTCGGGGATTTGATGATCCATTATTTCGTCTGTGAAGCATAGTGGGTGTGCGGCGCCTCTGTACTGGGCTATATCACGACGTAGCTCCAATGAGCTTTGTCTACTGTGTTCGGCCCTGCCGAATTTGTGGCCGGCGTGACGGTTACCGTCTCGAGCCGTAGGGCGCCCACGCGATCCGTAGATCGATCTTGTTTGCCTTGCCTTGTCCTCCAACATATCTTGTAAGTCCAACGCATATTCTCGTGCCTTGGTACGGGGTGCGGCTTGAGTGGAGGGCCGGGAGGCCTCTCTGTCGCGGCCACGAGGTGGCCGGTCGGCCGCATCAGCTGCTTCCTCCTCTAATCGGGGTAGCAACCTGCGCTTTGGGTAGCTCTTGGAGGGGCGTTCGAGTTTATGCTCTTCGGCCGCAAGGACTTCAGTCCATCTGTCGACTAGCAAATCTTGATCAGCTCTAAGCTGTTGCTGTTTTTTCTTGAGGCTTCTTGCAGTGGCCATAAGCCTGCGTTGAAAACGCTCTTGCTCGACGGGATCCTCTGGCACGACGAATTCGTCGTCGTTGAGGCTTGCCTCGTCTTCGGAGGGAGGCATATAATTATCGTCCTCGACCTTTCTATCTACTGCTCTCTCATGAGGGCTGGTTTCTCCATCTTCCTGTGCTAAATCTTGCTGGAGGGGGTTTTCTTCGGCACTTTCCGGAGCATTATTATCTCCCATGCTGGAATCACCGTATTTGTTTTGGGGGGATTTTGAGCGGTGTCGCCGACGCCGGCGCTTAGGCTGTTTCTTGGAGGGGTCATCCTCCGCTGTTCCATCGCCATCTCCTTCTTTTGGGGTGTCCACCATGTATATGTCATATGACGAGGTGGCTTTCCAGGGCCTGATAGGCGCTGGTTCTTCATCGTCTCCTTCATCGGCGTCCATACCGTCGATGTCTTCGGAGTCGAAGTCGAGCATGTCGGTTAAGTCGTCGACAGTGGCTACAAAGTGGGTGGTGGGTGGGCTTTGAATTTCTTCATTGTCCGAATCCCATCCTTGCTGACCGTAGTCCGGCCAGGGCTCTCCTGATAAAGAGAGAGAGAGACTTCAGTGTCTTCAGAATATCACCGAAAGGCGAGTGCTGAAAGATGTCCGCGGCAGTAAACTCCATAATCGGCGCCCAATCGGATTCGATCGGCAGGGGCGCGGAGGGTTCGGAGTCCGGAGAGGAGTCCGGCTCCTTGGAGTCACAAGTCTCGCAGAGTGCGGGGCTGGTGTTCGGCTCGATCGCCGTTGGGATCGCAGCCCCCGAGGCGGCGTCCAACCACCCATCCTCGATCGGCGCAGTTGGCTCCGAATTAAGGGTCGAAGCTGATGCGGGTGCGGCCTCCAGGGCACTGTTCGGCGGCAGAGCTAGATCATGCTCGTCGGGACAGTGCGGCGCGCTCGGCAGTAGCTCGAATCCGTCGAAGATCAAGTCCCCGCGGATGTCAGCCGTGTAGTTTAAACTTCCAAATCTGACCTGATGGCCAGGGGCATAGCTTTCGATCTGCTCCAGACGGCCAAGTGAATTGGCCCGCAGTGCGAAGCCGCCGAAGACGAAGATCTATCCGGGGAGGAAGGTCTCTCCCTGGACTGCATCGCTATCGATGATCGTAGGAGCCATCGAGCCTGTCGGCGACGACACAGAGGAACTCTCAATGAAAGCACCAATGTCGGTGTCAAAACCGGCGGATCTCGGGTAGGGGGTCCCGAACTGTGCGTCTAGGCCGGATGGTAACAGGAGGCAAGGGACACGAAGTTTTACCCAGGTTCGGGTCCTCTCGATGGAGGTAAAACCCTATGTCCTGCTTGATTAATATTGATGATATGGGTAGTACAAGAGTAGATCTACCATGAGATCGGAGAGGCTAAACCCTAGAAGCTAGCCTATGGTATGGTTGTTGTTGTCTATGTTGTCCTACGGACTAAAACCCTTCGGTTTATATAGACATCGGAGAGGGTTAGAGTTACACAAAGTCGGTTACAATGGTAGGAGATCTGAATATCCGTATCGCCAAGCTTGCCTTCCACGCCAAGGAAAGTCCCTTCCGGACACGGGACGAAGTCTTCAATCTTGTATCTTCATAGTCCAGGAGTCTGGCTGAAGGTATAGTCCGGCTATCCGAACACCCCCTAATCCAGGACTCCCTCAGGCACCAATAGTGGAATCACGACATCTCGCATTGTGTGAGGGCGTGAGGAGAATACGGTGGCCCTAGTGGCTTCTCGGGGAGCATATTGTGCCTCCACACCGCTCCAACGGAGACGTACTTCCCCTCAAAAGGAAGGAACTTCGGTAACACATCCTCGTCTTTACCGGCTCCACTCTTGGTTATCTCGTGCCTTTACTTGTGCAAGTTTTGTGTGTTATATCCCTTGCTTGCGTGTGTACTTGTTCTTGTTACATCATATAGGTTGCTCACCTAGTTGCATATCTAGACAACCTACTTTGATGCAAAGTTTAAATTGATAAAGAAAAGCTAAAAATTGTTAGTTGCCTATTCACCCCCTCTAGTCAACTATATCGATCCTTTCAGCATACAAAAAGAACCCATGCCTCACAAGATGCTTTACAACTTATACATTATGCATGAAAAAACATATATCTGACTTTAGCGAGTTCTTTACAAATAATGTGATTTAGAAGGTTTAATTGTCGATGCACAAGATGCCTTGAAGATTTACAACCCTATAAAAAATCTTTATGGGGCTCGTCTTTAATCTATTGGTTCAAAAATCATCTAATAGCACAATATATGAAACAAATTACCGCCTGAATATTTTCCAAAACACAAACTATTTTAACATGAAATGGCACTATACGAAAAGTTATATAATGAGGTTAAATCCAACCTTCAATGAAGAACCAAAGCTGACATTTTACCAAATATTTTTACACCATCAACTACTGACTTCTTCGACCACCTAGCTAGTAGCAGTGTGTTAGGATATATCACCTCCTGGATTAGTACCCACAAAACATAATTGATCTAACATATCACTTCAGACATGAGGGGCAATGAAGGGAACACTATGAATTGACATAGTCAATCTTGTTGATGCAACATAGCATAAAGCATTCAATGGTAGCAACAAATATATAGGTTGAAACTTGGCATCATGGGGGGAGGGAATCATACACTCACTAAGGGCTCTAAGGAGCAGAACAACTCCCGACCTGCAGATACCAACCTCTCTGAAGCTTTGTCTGCCTCTTCTACTACTGCTCTGCATAGGGCCAAGAAGAGAAAAGAGAATGTGCCACTTGTTGAGACTGAGGTAAGGAGGAGCTGTAGACTTAAACAACTTAATAAAGGGTATAAGAACTCGGTTTGTAAAGATAAAGATTGTTTGGCCTGCCACTCTGTTCCCCCGCTGATCCCACCCAAAGTTGTTAAAAGTTTAAATACTTCTTTCTGCAAGGTCTCAGATAAGGACACAACTGAAGAACTGCTCACCAATAAGCAAAAGAAAGCCAAGAGTGGAGGATCCTGCATGGAGGGAGCCAGGACTGGGAGGGAGATAAAGAAGAAGGGGGTCTAACTACTCCCCTTTGGTCTGAGCCCATTTGTCAGTTATGTGTTTGTGTTTTGTGATGAGAGTTATGAGATCTGTAAGAAGTGGCCTCCTGATGTATTCAAACTTAAGTTTAAGTAGGTACTCTATGTTTCTTATCAGTCAGTTGTACTTGGTTAAGTGGATTTGGTACCCATGCTTCATGTTGGTTGGAAAGGTTATTGTTCTGTTGCATAGTGATTCTGCTGCCTACCAGTGCTTTTTTACATGAATAGAGATTGGAACATCTTAACTTGGA